>NC_135028.1:6467977-6787977 GCF_051020955.1 Megalopta genalis | reverse complement strand
TGAAGCAACTTTTTCCTTTGCAAAAATTTTCTCCGAGCCTTCGTTCGCGAGTTATCAGCGAAAAACAATTACCAACGAGAGATCGCGTGCGGCTGACGCCACGCCCTCGTGACCCCCGCCGCTGCGCCGGACGGCCGGCGCGTCGCGGCATTGGTCGCAGGATGGCGCGCCGGCCGCGCTCGCTCTCCGATTGGTCCACGTTTTTCGCTAATAACTCGTAAACGAAGCCTCGGATCGCATTTTCGCAAAGGAAAAAGTTGCTCCAAATGATCCGACGAATACATCTCTCGCTTACATAATAATTTTGGGACACCCTGTGTAAACGATATGTAACAGAGTCGCGAAGCGTAAATCGTTGATCCATTAAAGTCCATCGGCGGCGTAAATGATTGGTCCATCACTTCGTTTCAATTTCACTGTTTTTACCGGCGGATGCCATTTGTTATTATTACAGTGGAAGACGTAAAAATTTGATATGCGTATATCGGAGCGTTCTATTTCACAGTTTTCACAGAAATAAAATTTCAATTAAATGTCAAAACGTGTTACAGATCGTTGTTACACAATGTTGTTGTTGATTAATTTGCACCGATGAATTTTGTTACGCGTAGATTGATAAACAATCAGTTTTCATTTTATCTTTTTCATTTACAGCTTAACCTTTCAAGCTTCAAAAATGCTTTTTAAGCTGCCACCAATACATTTAGAAAATTGAACCGATATTTGATAATTGATTTGCAGAAAAATCAACGTTGAAAGGAAAAAAAGGATCGATAATATTAATATTATATATTAATATTAATTATTATATATGAATATATATAATATTAATATAATATTATTATTATATTATTATTATTTTATTATTATATTATTAATATTATATTATATTATATTATATATTAATTATAATATTATATTAATATTATATTATTATATTAATTATTATATTATATATTAATATTAATATTATATTATAATCATAGTATTATTATATTATAATAATATTAATATTAATAATAATATTTTCATTTCGAGCAAACTCGGTGCTTCTTTATCTCGCGTTAAACCGTTCGAAAACACTTTCCCAATTCATTCGACGCGCACTTCGAAAATATACAATCGCAAGGAAGCGCCGGAAAACTAGCTTTTCCATGGCCGAGGAATCCTTTTAAGGTTAAACCGTGCCGAATTTCCGACGTGTTCGATATAATGAAATCGCGCGCCGCGAGAAGCAACAATTCCGAATGCATTCTCGATCCCCCTCCGTTTCGATATACATTTTTGCCGGAGTGTTCGGTACTACGACGCTGTTACAGGGGAATATTTCGCCGAGAACTTCAGAACCGGCAACATGGAGGACGCCGGCGCTTTTCCTTTCATGGGCGACGAGGACGAGGGCGAGGACGAACACGAAGATTTCTCCTCGAATTCCGATTTCCAGTCGAAGGTAAGATATACTTACGTCTACTATATATATCTTGTATCTATATTTTTCCTCGCCTCGATTCGGGGATCAATTTCGATTCGGCGACGCGGACCACGTCGAATTTTTCCTCTGTTAAGACGCCCGCCGGAAATGTAACGAAATATTCTTTAGCGGCGCGACGCCGCTGCGCTGCGTTAAATCCAATAAAATGGCCGAGATACGATTTTTTAAGTGTGAGCATCGCTGAAAATGTAACAAACATGATTAAAATTAGATACTAAATATTGTAAAATTGAAAATAAATATCATAAAATTGAAATTAAATATAAAATCGAAGTTAAATATTATAAAATCAAAAATTAAATATTCTAAAATTAAAAATAAATATTATAAAGTTAAAATTAAATATTCTAAAATTAAAGTTAAATATTCTGAAATTGAAAATAAATATTATAAAATCAAATACTAAATATTATAAAAATAAATATCAAATATTATAAAATTAAAATTAAATATTCTAAAATTGAAAATAAATAATTTAAAATGAAAAATAAATGTTATAAAATTGAAAATAAATATTACAAAATTAAAAATTAAATACCATAAAATTAAATATTAAATATAACAAATATCTGAGCAACACTGTACCAGTATACTTTGTTATTTAGTAACACACAATTGTTCATCATCTTCATATTGTTTTCGATTGTCTTCAGTTTCATTCGCACATTTTTCAATAACTCTTAAATAAATTACTAAATAAATAACAATTATTTAATGCTTAAAACGTTCCCACTAAGTCAAATACTATAATAAATAAATATCCAATCGACTGAATAATACAAATAACATTTTTTGATAATAGTTTTCAACTAATTATCTATTCGTTTATAATCAGCTTTATTTACCATTATTACCTAGCAGATACATTTTAGACACGTTAAACGAGAAAAATGATTTCGACCGACGAAATCGAACGCACGCAAACACATACACATACATACAGAACTGTGCGACAGAGCGACTGATAAACAACAATTGCAAAAAGATCGGGAATACGTTGCTCGAATTTCTTATCACGGAGCCCGAGCGTTTTCGCGACTCCCTTACGCCATCGACGTGCTCCGAATTCCGCGGTGACATTTTTTATTTAAAATAGCCCGGGCGGGCCATCGCGAAGATAAGCTGGCCGACCGTGACAATTTTTCCAAGCGCAAAATAAAAACCGAAACGAACCGAGCGAAACGAACAGAGTCGACGATTTCAAGGAAAGCTCGTTCGCACGGCGCACGGGGAAGATTTTAGTGACTTTTATGACAAAAACCTAATTTTTATCGCTTTTAAATGTCCATTACCCTCGAGAGTGGAAATATTAATAAAAATGATCGTAAATTGTATCAGATACGACAATTTAAAGTTGAACATTTCGAACGCTACATTCGACGCCAAAAAATATGCTTCTTTTCCTCGCGATGTCCCGACGAACCTAACTAACTTTTTCCTTCGCTTTCTATTTTAACATTAGGAGGCAATATTTCTCGTTAGTTAACAGTAGCTTAAATTAAAATTATCGTATCGGGTTCCTCGGATCATTCGAAGCAACTTTTTCCTTTACAAAAATGTTCTCCGAGGCACCGTTAACGAGTTATTAACGAAAAACGGTGACCAATGAGAGGCGAGCTCGGCTGGCGCGAGGCGACCGAGCCAATGAGCGGAACCGGGCTTCGCGCGCTGGTTGGCTGGGCCGCCTCGCGTCGGCCGTACTCGATTCTTAGTGGTCACTGTTTTTCGTTGATAACTCGTTAACGGTGCCTCGGAGAACATTTTTAGATACAACTGTGACAATTGTATCTACAATTGTAAGATCGTAACAATTGTAAGGCAACAATTGTAAGATCGTAACAATTGTAAGGCAACAATTGTAAAATTGTAACAATTGTAAGATTGTAACAATTGTGACAATAGTATCTACAATTGTAAGATCGTAACAATTGTAAGGCAACAATTGTAAGATCGTAACAATTGTAAGGCAACAATTGTAAAATTGTAACAATTGTAAGGTTGTAACAATTGTGACAATTGTATCTACAATTGTAAGATCGTAACAATTGTAAGGCAACAATTGTAAGATCGTAACAATTGTAAGGCAACAATTGTAAAATTGTAACAATTGTAAGATTGTAACAATTGTGACAATTGTATCTACAATTGTAAGATCGTAACAATTGTAAGGCAACAATTGTAAGATCGTAACAATTGTAAGGCAACAATTGTAAAATTGTAACAATTGTAAGATTGTAACAATTGTGACAATTGTATCTACAATTGTAAGATCGTAACAATTGTAAGGCAACAATTGTAAGATCGTAACAATTGTAAGGCAACAATTGTAAAATTGTAACAATTGTAAGATTGTAACAATTGTGACAATTGTATCTACAATTGTAAGATCGTAACAATTGTAAGGCACCAATTGTAAGATCGTAACAATTGTAAGGCAACAATTGTAAAATTGTAACAATTGTAAGATTGTAACAATTGTGACAATTGTATCTACAGTTATAAGATCGTAACAATTGTAAGGCAACAATTGTAAGATCGTAACAATTGTAAGGCAACAATTGTAAAATTGTAACAATTGTAAGATTGTAACAATTGTGACAATTGTATCTACAATTGTAACATCGTAACAATTGTGACAATCGTATCCGCCATATTCCCACCGCACTACTTCGTCGTTTCTCGCGAATCCAAAGGGACAAACTTGCCGCAAAGGTGACATTACTCGTTTCGTTCGAAACGAAACGGCGGGAGTGGATTTTTTTTTTATTATTTCGAACACACACCAGAAAGAACCCTCTGCTGCCGGACTATAAATCATTCCCGGCGTTCGCGCCAACAAAAGCAAAGCGAAAAAAAAAGAAGGAAAAAAACTATCACGGACGGTTCTTCAAAATCGATTCTGAACTTGTCAAAACGATGAAAATGGTCCGCGATTGGCTTGAGTTATGGCAGACGCTTTGTTTCGAGGATAATTGAAAAAAAAAATGAAAAAAGAAGAAGTTAAACCGATGATCCGCGCGCCACTCGTTAATTGTGTATAAAAATGGAGATTCTCGACGGCCGCGGATGTTAAACAAATTCATCGGATAGGCTGTTAAATTCGCGGCGCGTGCCACGGTGTCCATAAATCTTCGTTTCCATATAAAAAAGAAAAAAAAAACAAAACAAAACGCAAAACGCAAAACGAAAAACCGTTTAAATCTTTCGGCCGCGGCGCACAGTAGGCTGCATCGAGAAATTCAGTGACATTCTGTTATAACTTTTGAACCATCAATGATATTGCAATGAAATTTTCACCAAAAATATTTAAAGAAATAGTTATTTCCAGCTACAAATAATTAAATTGTTTTTGCATCTGTTAAACAATAGTTTTCAATTAATTCTCATTGACATTTTTTGTGGAAAAAGAATTGTTTAAATATAATGTTACAAACTATTGTTACAATCTTACAATTGTCGCAATTGTTATGTCCAGTTTGGTCCAATAGAGTTATTAATAGAGTAATAATCATATCTACTTTTCCACAAATTGTCCATTTCTGTGGACAATCTAAGCGTCAATTAGAGAGACATTACTATAATAAGAATACAGTAAATTCTCCCTAATTGACGCTCACGCCGAAAACAAAAATAGACAATTTGCGAAGAGGCGGTACGATTATTGCAGCCTTTGCAATATACAGGGTGTCCAAAAAGATTCGGACCAAACTTAGATTTCGTCTTACCGAGGTCAAATAAATGAAAAAACTTCCTGTAAACTAACGTCCGAGACTGCTTTATTAAAAATAAAGTATAGTAAAATTACAAGTAACTTATCATAGTAAGTAAAATCATATCTTTTCCAAAGATATTTACAATTTATTGCGACGGTTCTAAGAAATGGTCGCCGCTTTTTTCCACCGACTGGCCCAAGTTTCCCCCAAAAACGCGCCACGCGTCCCAAAAATCCCACCTTAGCCTACTTCAATTCCCCCGCTTTCAATTGCAACCTCCGACCACCGAGATCTCTCTCCAGTGTACAAATATCCGTTAAATCCCCTCTCGGAATTCCCAATTAACGGCGAATATTTTCCTGCGCTCTGTTCCAGACCATGCTGATAGAAGGCAAATGGATGCAGGAGAGGAAGCTGTTCGACCTGAAAATCGAGGAGCTGCCCTGCCGGAAGTCCTCCAGGGAGGACCTAATGGCGTCGGAGCAGCCGTCGAGCCGCCACGAGAACGCCCGGGTCGGATGGTCCGGTTCCTTCTGGTCATCCTCGTCCAACTCGATCCAGCCTGGGCTGTCGATTCTGGTGTACTGGGCGGTGCTCCTGCTGTCGGAGCTCTTCACGTAGAAGCGGCGCCGGAGCCCGGTCGACCCACTAAGCAGATCAGAAGGATGGCCCATGGACGAGAACAAGGACAAGGACGAGGACGGGGGGGAGGACGAGGACGAGGACGAGGGAACGGTTCCCGGTATCCGAAAACGCGAGCACAATTGAACCGGACCGGCGCACGTGTGTATGTGTGTGTATGTGCGTGTCTGCGTGCACGATGATAGCACCTTCGCGCGTGTCTGGCGCGCGCGATCGCGAGCGTGTGCGCGCCGTTGCGTGCGTTCCGAGCCGGAAAACGGCCGATCGATCCGCCGAGGGATTTCCGGCGCGTCCCCGCGCGTCCGCGAGCCGCGGGAAGGTAGATAAATAAGATAAAAAGAAGATCCGGCGAACGAACGGCGGCCGATCGTTTTCGGCCGCCTCGCCTCTCCCGCGGGGAATCGCAATAATCGAAGGATTATGATCGCGATCGAGCGCGAGCACGCGCCCTGGCATCCGCCGAAGCCATCCGCGCCGAAAAACCGGCGGATTGGGCCTCAGGGCGTGGCGGAGGGGGGAGCGAGGCGAGCCTCGACGGCCGGCGAGGCGCACTTCGGGCGAAGACTGCGGCGATGCGGACGGATGTCGCGGTCTCCCAGGGACGAGGACGCCTCGGATGCGCGTGTCTGTGTGTCGGGTGTGTGCGCGGGGGTCCAAGGATGTGTAGGGATCCATGTATCCTCCTCGGAATCGATGATCCTTCGCGGGATCGAGGAAATGGCCGGCGACGCGAGCTCGCGACCGCGAAGCGATCAAAACTCGAACGCGCGACGAGAAGCGATACGCTGCCGGATATCGAGCCGGGCCGGGTTTATCGATGATTCAGACGTCATCTGGACATCCTGGATTCTCCAAATTTTGTTGAAATCTGCGATCGTCGTCGCTGCACGTGAATACATCGCTCGCGCGCCGCGTCCAAGACGGCGCTTCTCGTCGACGATTCGCGCGACCTTCCCTCCGGAACCCTCCCCCCTCCCGGACCCTCCGCCTAACCCGATCGTTTCCTATACTATATTGTACAGGAACGTTTCTAGATGTGGTCTCCGTTTGTATTTCGAAGATAGGACGTTTCCGTGTCCGTCGGCGTCGCGGCGAAGCGGATCCGTAATCATCGTGGACGATCGGATCGCCGAGCTTCGCGTCGGAAACGCTCGGAATCTCGGCCAGATCGCGTCCACGCCCGAATCTATCGGTTTCTAGGGATCGTTCGCGGAGCGTATAATGTGTGTGCACGAGAGTGCGTACATGTGTGCGCCCGCGCACGCGGTGCACGCACGGTTCTCCGCGAGTTCGCGGCGATTTTTCGACGCGCTTCGACGCTCCTTCCGGGCCTCCCGGGAGCAAAGTTCCGCCGTTTAGGACCGATCCGAAGTCGGAAGACGATTCCGCGAGATGCTCGGACAACTCCCAGCGCAATCGCGCCGCCTTCATCGGCGCCCAGAGCTCGTGGATCGCCGAACTTCTCTTCTCGCGCTCGCCGAACACAGCTGACCGCGACGCGCCGCGGTTATTCCCCGTTTTTTTCAGTATTTTTCGCGCTCCCGGAAACTTCGCTTGCTTTTCGCGTTCGGCGATTCGTGTTTCGCCGGTTTTTCATTTGTTTAGTCGGCGGCGCAGAAGCGGAAATCGCAGAATCGTTTAACGTTGTCGCGCGCAAACGCGCGGCCGCGAGCAGCCGCCGACAATATCGCGCGTTCAAACCGCGGACGTTCGTACGATTTTCAATGTCCTTTTGCTTTTTATCGATGCCTCGCCCAGGCGATTCCTTCCATTTCGTTTGATTCGTTGCTCTGTGCCGTGGTTAAATTGTCGCGCGAAGGATCGCGCGCGTTTCGGCCGAGTTCGCGAGGCGATCGCTGCGATTTTGTTCGCGTAATTTGCCTTGCTCGGCACTTCTTTGGTCTTGATCACCTTGCTGATAGGATCATTTTTGTTTATTGTTCGGCATCGTTTAGGTCCATTCGGCGTTTCGATGGCGGAGCGATGAAATTTCGCTTTTTTAGGCGAAATTTTGGCGAAACGAACGACGTCGATGTTTTTAATAGATCGCGTTTTCTTTACTCGTTGTTACATTGCAAGCTGCTGCTGGAAACGGAAACATAAATTTTAATTTATGCAATTTGATCGACGATCTAAGAATAGAGGACAATCGTACGAGGAAAGGATAGGTTCAATAATTAATCGTTTGCGGGAATTGTGCGGGAACGAAAAATTTTACCGCGGTGTTTTCTCGCATTTAACAATTAACGCTCGAACTGTGGATCAAGATATGCCAATAGTTAAATTAAAATCAATTTAAAATTTCACGTGTTTCGTCGGGGTTTATAATACAACCTTGAACTTTTGTGAACTTTTTCTGTCAACTTCTTGATCTCGAAATTTCTATTAAAGAAAAATTTCTATTAAAAATCTTGTTTATTGAAATTGAATAAAGAAGATTATAAAAACAATTGCTTGGAATGTCTTGAAATAAAACATAAGAAATTATATATTATTATTATTGTAATAATATTATTAATAATAATGTATCTATTAAAGCATATGCTTAAATAAAAAAGATTATCAAAATAATTGTCTTGAAATGGCTCGAAATAAAAAATCAGAAATTATATATTATTATTATATAATTATTATATATTATTATAATATATTATTATTATATATTCAATAATTTTATAATATTATATATAATATATATTAATACATATATATTAATACGTCAAAGAGCACGTTGAAACGAATTGATAAATTCGCGTATAAATAATTCCAAGCTCAGTCGGTCACATTTTTATCAGAAAGATCCGTCGTTCGAGCGTTGAACGTTATCTCTGAAACGTGATTAGGACGATCCCGTAATTTACGAGTACGATATCGAAGCAGAAACGTTCGTTCACCCGTCCAAGAGCGTAATATTAACCCTTTCGGTGCCGAGCGAAAATATCGTCGTATTTGTAAAACCAAAGTAAGAATGACATTTGCAAAATTTACAAAAAGCAACATATTACGAAATAAAGGGAGAATAAAGTAACGCCAATTGTGGTTTAAATGTTCGTCGAAAACTGTACGAATAACATAAATATGAAACATATATGAAAAATAGCAAAATCAATTCTCTGTTTAGAAATATTAGTTGCAAATAAATAGCATCGTCGTTCGATCGTAGCTTCATGTGGATGTCATTCAGTACGAAGTATAAATATTGCACTTTCAATCGCTTTAAATATTAATCAATCAATATTAATATTGATATATCAGTATAATATATTCAATATAATATTGACATATCAATATAATATATTCAATATAATATTGATATATCAGTATAATATATTCAATATAATATTGATATAGCAACATAATATATTCAATATAATATTGATATATCAATATAATATATTCAATATAATATTGATGTAGCAACATAATATATTAAAAATAATATTGATATAGCAACATAATATATTCAATGTAATATTGATATATCAATATAATATATTCAGTATAATATTGATATATCAATTTAATATATTCAGTATAATATTGATATATCAATATGATATATTCAATATAATATATTCAATATAATATTAATATATCAATATAATATATTCAGTATAATATTGATATATCAATATAATATATTCAATATAATATTGATATATCAATGTACTATATTCAATATAATATTGACAATCAATCAATATTAATCAATCGTTGTAAATATTACACTTCAAAAAAATCACTGATAATCGGAAAAATCGCCTGCAAAACAATCGAATTGTAGCAGTAGAAAAAAGGTCAACGTCGCTGAAAAAAAATCCTAGTATCGTTACAAAGCATCGAATAATTTATCCAGCATCGACGTACCTAAATTACCAATGCGCGCACCGACGCATCCCGAACAAATTAGGCGACGATGCACCGCGTCGTTCGGCACTTTTCGCGGGTGTCGCGAGCAACGATCTACGCTCGTTCGGCACCGAAAGGGTTAAGGTCTCGATAGAAACGTCAGCGCGTGGCGCGGCACGCTTCGCCGAGTCTCGCGCGGTCAATTACCGATCGAAATGCCCGACCTCTCGCAGCCTAATTATTACCATAACGATGAGCACCGTGCGCATCGTTGTTTCTCTTACGATGCACGGACAAAGCCGCGGCTTTCCACGGATTCGAGGATAGTCGATTGAGAGCGAGGGCCGCGTTTATCGCTCGGTCGTCGTTATTCACGGCTGAGAGACGCGTCCGTAGCCGGTGCAGTAGCTTCCGCGGAATGTAGTAATACGGTGTGCAATAGTGCGCTTTGAAATTCTGAAGAATGTTTAACGTTGAACGCGGCTGAGCAGGTAAATGACGGAAAGGGAACACGTTCCGGGCGAAAGGAATAGAGACCGCTCAAAGACACCCGAGAAACTCTCGGCGTCTTGCGACTAACAACGAGTCCTGGGCGGGAGTCCTTTATCTTCTGGGTGAATGATAAGGTTCGTCGAGAGAGAGCGGCTGATTCGACGTACATTTCATCTCTTGCACGGAGCCAAGTTAAATTCCATATGGTAATCCGACTTGCAGCATCGTGGGAAATAATTTTTTTCAATTTGTGTTCGAAGTGGTGGAATTTTCGTGGGAACGCGTGTTGTTTTGGAAGTCAGATGCTATCGAAATAAATTAGTTATAATAATATATAATTGATATAATTATATTAATATAATTATTACAATATGTTATATATAATATAATTATAATAATATATATAATATTATATATATATTATATTATTATAATATTATATTTAATATATATTATAATATAATTATTAATTATTTGCAAACTACTCACAACAAGACACTGAAATTTTACGAGATTAGTTCGTCGTCCAAGAGCGTTGATAAAGAGAGGAGATAAAGCGTCCAATCAATCGCGTAACAAAAACAGAACAAAACAAAAATAATATTGATATATCAATATAATGTATCCAATATAATATATTCAATATAATAATAATCAATCAATATAATATATTCAATATAATATTGATAATCAATCAATATAATATATTCAATATAATATTGATAATCAATCAATATAATATATTCGATATAATATTGATAATCAATCAATATAATATATTCGATATAATATTGATAGTCAATCAATATAATATATTCGATATAGTATTGATAATCAATCAATATAATATATTCCATATAATATTGATAATCAATCAATATAATATATTGGATATAATATTGATAGTCAATCAATATAATATATTCAATATAATATTGATAATCAATCAATATAATATATTCAATGTAATATTGATAATTAATCAATGTAATATATTCAATATAATATTGATGATCAATCAACATAATATATTCAATATAATATTGATATACCAATATAATATATTCAATATAACAGAAAAATGGGAAGATAATAGGCAGCCTAGAAGCAATTTCTACGAAGAACAATTTTCATTAAGACTTCACTTACGTTCATTCCCTTGTTACATAACCTTAAAATGCCACCAAAAGCTCAAGATAAAAGTCAAAGAAGTGTCCCAAGCGTTTGAACGTTCGTTCAACCGGTCATCGGCGATTCCTTCGCGCGATCGGAAATAAAAACATTCCTCCAACGCGGCCATCTTGATCGGCGTCTACGACGATCCGAGTTCCCGTAGCATCGTCTTCCGACCGTGGAACCGCGAAATGAAATTCTCCATCGGAATGAAATCACGGTATCGAGCGTTCGTCGCCCGCGCACCACGCATATTCGCGTTCGACGAATAAAATTAACATAACCTCGAATTCATCACCGAATTGCCAGCATCCTGTCCTCGTCCCTCCGCCGGCTCCTGCCCCCCCCCCCCCCTCATCCCTGTCGAGCCTTCTTCGGCTAGCGAGCGTGTCCGAATGATGATCCGCTAATTGAACGTCAGACAATCGAGAGCGAAAGAGGTCACCGAGAGTCGTGGCAAGCTTTCGCCGTGTGAAGAAGCGAGCGAGAAGTCGGAACGGCGGACGAAATAGATAAGAATAGTACGACGGGGACCGAGAAGAAGTTCACAGGTGTCTCTCGGCAAGACCCCGGCGCCATTTCTTGTAATGTAAATCATTTCTTCAGCGTGTTTTCTATTGCGTGACCCCTCGGTTTGCTTCGCGCCTTCAGTGCCATACGACGTTTATTTATTAGCCGATAGAGATTAGCTTCCCGGCGGCGTCGATCACTCGGATCGCCGGGGATACGTTTAATTAATATGCTCACCGATGCTCGATAATTAGCGAGCATTAATTAAGACGAGCACGCGTACTGGAAGTGGTTCTCGAGCACGAGTGACATTCGGCTGGTTTTCGCTTCTGGTTCTATCCAGGATTTTACAAGGTTGAGGCTGAGGTTCGAGGTGTCTTGATTTGGTAAGAGGACGTCTCGATCGAAGGTTCGTCGGATTTTCGGGAAGTCGGGTGACTTTTTGGCTCGGTCCCTTTTCGTAATTAATTAATTCGTGATTAATTGTTTCACAATTGCTTTGCGTTCGTTGTATTTTTATTCAATAACTTCGAGATACTTTTATTTCTACTAGCTTCGCTGTATCTGTAATTGTTAGCTTCATTTTTGTAAGAATTTCCAGAAGATGTTTGACAATTCTTAATTTCTTATGTTTTATGTTAGTCGCCATCATTTCTAGTCTATACCGAGTGACTCATCACCGTGACTCATAATTATTGCACGAGAGAGAAATGAGAAGGTTCCCGAGGTGATTTCAAGCAACTTTTTCCTTAGCGAAAATGTTCTACGACGCATCGTTTACGAGTTATCAGCGAAAAACGTGGACCAATCGGAGAGCGAGCGCGGCCAGCGCCCCGCCCTGCGGCCAATACCGCGACGCGTCGGCCGTCTGGCGCAGCAGTGGGGGTCGCGAGGGCGTGGCGCCAGCCGTACGTGATCGCTCGTTGGTCGGCGTTTTTCGTTAATAACTCGGAAACGAAGCGTCGCAGAACATTTTCGCTAAGGAAAAAGTTGCTTGAAATGAGCTCAGGAATCTATTATTTCTCACTTGTAAAATAATTTTTGGACACCTTGTATATGAGTGGGTTAGAATCACAGCGATGTATTTAACATTGTTGAAATGTTCTGAAATGTGATTTATGGATTCCAGAATGTTAAAAAGACAAGTGAAGTAAATGATAAAGTTGCTACAAATTAACTTAACTTTATAATATCTTGACAATAAATTTGATCATTATAAATAATGCATATGTTGTAGTAAATAATAACGCTTCTTGCTTTTCGCAATGAAGAAAATATGATTTATGCTAATATGATTCTAATATTGAAATTAATCGTTAGATTTTTATAATATTGCAATTTTCAGTCACTATTTTACACTTTCATCGCACAGATTTGCAGTTTCAAACGAATAATTCAATTTTACAATGCAGTGTATTCGGCTCGACGACTTCATAAGACAATTTAAGACAGAAATTTTATACAATTAACTTCGCTTTCAACTAATTATTTATTAAAATGGGTCAACGACAATGCATAGAACAACTCGCTGCATCAACCAGCTCTGTTAATCGAGCAGATTTCTTGTCAATAACAATTTAATTCTAAAATTTAGCCTTCAACTGCAGAACGACTGAACCAACAAATATAGTAAAAAACGCCTTTGCATATTTATCAAAAAATCATTTTACAATTTAACTATATTCATCAAAAATCAGAAATACGAAAACAACGACGAACATAGAAGAAGAAATAAACAGAGAAGAAATTTCATTAGTACATAAGCATAGCTATGTACAGCCAAAATCTTCGAGAAATTCGAGAAAAATCGAAAATCGACAATGCTCGTTCAAATCCTAACATAACCAAATTTTATACTTTGCATATTTATCAAAAAATCATTTTACAATATAACCATATTCATCAAAAATCAGAAATACGAAAACAACGACAAACATAGAAGAAGAAATAAACAGAGAAGAAATTTCATTAGTACATAAGCGTAGCTATGTGCAGCCAAAATCTTCGAGAAATTCGAGAAAAATCGAAAATCGACAATGCTCGTTCAAATCCTAACATAACCAAATTTTATACTTTGCATATTTATCAAAAAATCATTTTACAATTTAACCATATTCATCAAAAATCAGAAATACGAAAACAACGACGAACATAGAAGAAGAAATAAACAGAGAAGAAATTTCATTAGTACATAATTATTAGTACATAAGCATAGCTATGTACAGCCAAAATCTTCGAGAAATTCGAGAAAAATCGAAAATCGACAGTGCTCGTTCAAATCCTAACATAACCAAATTTTATACTTTGCATATTTATCAAAAAATCATTTTACAATTTAACCATATTCATCAAAAATCAGAAATACGAAAACAAAGAAGAAGAAATTTCAGAGAATAAACAGAGAAGAAATTTCATTAGTACATAAGTGTAGCTATGTACAGCTAAAATCTTCGAGAAAAATCGAACATAACCTAACATAATATAACATAGCAGCCAGCGAAATATCTGTCCGAAAATCGTTTCGGCGAATCGATATTGCGTATTATCGAGCGCTATTAACGTGCGAACGCGTAATCAGTGGCTCGGTTAAACGGCCGAGATCGTCGAAAGCTCGCTTGTTCGCTCGGCCCGGAGCCGTTCGACGTGCAGCGCCCGCGCCATTCTTCTTTGCAACGGCAACAACTTCGCGTTCGACGCATTACCCTTTGACGGCCCGATTAATTGGTCGCGCGTTACACGGGGCTCGCTGAATCGACGCTGCTTAATCAGCTTTCGCCGGCGGTGCTCGACTTGCGGGCGCCGATTAATCGGCCCGGCCGCCCGGATGCAGCGGACTGTGCGTCGAACGGGGAGGGTGGGGGAAAAAAGCTCGGATAAAGCTCGTTCCGCCGGAAAGGAGGAAATTTCGCGGACCACTCGAGCATATTTCGGTAATCGTTCGCGATCGCGGCCGCGCCTCGCCGATATTCACGACTTTGAAGCGTCTCGCGAAGACGAAAAAACATTTCGAGCAACTTTTCCTCGCGTTTATTATCGCCTCGAGTTGGTTTACGAATTATTTACTGGGAAAATTGATGTTGAACTTCGACGACAAGTACGTTTAACTTTGTGGAAATCGCTTTTCGGCGTGACTGGGTGTAAATAATGAAAGAGGGAGATCAATTCGCGCGGATCGCAATTTTATGCTAGAAATGTGTATTATATCAGGTCGTCGAGGACGAAATTCATAGAAAAGGAAGCAAAGTTGATTTACAACTTACAAACACAAGGAATTAGTTTAAACGTCAAAGTACGCGGCCATATTGTCTGTACACTTTCGCCATTTGAGCGGCGCGTTGTTCGGGCCGGCGGTGTAAAACGCTGGCGGACGAGCGTCGCCGAATTCCTGGAAGGCCGGTTTCACAGCGCCGTCGGAATTCAATTGTTTTCCTATTGAAAAGTCGTCGAAATCGCGGAAGAAGCGGTAGTCGGCGGGGGCTGGGTCCGGCGAGCGTGGAGGACGACGAAGAAGCTCCGACTCCGATTCCTGTAGTTTCGCCGCGGTCGTTTGCGCGGCGCGTGGTCCAGCGTTATCGTGCGACGAGATAGGAGTCGATCCGTCGACCGAGCCAGGCTGTTTTTCTCGAAGTTTTCGCGTCGCTTCGTCCAGTCGGTCGCAGCGCGTTTCTGCCGCGATCGACGAGCCGGGTTTCGCGAAATCATAATGGATCGCGCCCGCGCCGGACAGGTGCGATAACCTTTGATCCCGAGCGACCGCGTGGCCCGCTCGCGAGGTCAAAGTTACCTGTACGAAATTCGGCGAAGCAATTAGATACTGTCCGCTGCGCGGTGACACTGGAGCCGGGATACACTGTTAACACTTTATCGCCCGGTCGTGGTTGAGGCTGCCACTCAGTAAGGACTGGCTTAGTCGCGCGCGCATTTGCTCCCAGTACCGGCTAAATTTTCGCTATTCATTGTGTTGTGCTTATTCCTTTAAAAATAATAATAAATAATAATATAATTATTATAATTATAATTCATAAGGATATGGGGAGGTCAGCATACAGGAGGTCAGCTACTAACAAAACAGTAAAGAAGCGAAAACCGTCGATAGCTAAAAGTCGATTAATAGGCTATCGGTCGATAAGCATTGGCAATCGAAAAGCCGATTGATAGGCTAGCGATCGATAAACATTGGCAATCGAAAAGCCGATAAATAGGCTAGCGGTCGATAAAGTGTTAATGTTTCGCGCGGTCCGCGACGCCGTAGCTCCGCGTGAGAACTCGTACTTCGTGATACGGTAATGTCTCTCTAATTGACGCTCGGATTGTCCGTGAAAATGGACGATTTGGGAAGAGGAGATACGATTGTTCGAGCCTTGCGGTTCGTTTTTGTAGTTACGAATCGTCGACGACTGTAAGAAGAAAGAGCCGCGAGGCTCGAATAATCGTGTCAACTCTTCCCAAATTGTCCATTTTTGTGGACAATCGGAGCGTCGGTAAGGGAGACATTACTACTACATAACTATTTTGGATTTCGAGTTCAAATGGCGTCGAGTGCAAAGGGTGCAAAGGGTGCAAGGGGTTAAAATAACACTCTAACTCCTGCACATTTCAAATCAGATCCGATTTAGCTAAGCGATCAAGGCCGAGGACAGTTCTAATTAGCTCTTCGCTAGTCTTCGCTCTAATTAGCCGACGGTTCCTTGATTCCTGACACAGGAGATTCGCAGCTGATTAGGCGAACGATCAAATATGCAGTCAAATAAAAGCGAGGCGAGGCAAAGCGAGGCGAGGCTAGACAAAGCGAGGCAAAGCGAGGCAAGGCGAGGCAAGGCGAGACAAAGCGAGACGAGGCGAAGCGAGGCAAGGCGAAGCGGGGCGAGGCAAAGCGAGGCGAAGCGAGGTGAAGCTAGGCAAAGCGAGGCAAAGCGAGACAAGGCGAGGCGAGACGAGACAAAGCGAGACGAGGCGAAGCGAGGCAAGGCGAGGCGAGGCTAGGCAAAGCGAGGCGAAGCGAAGTGAAGCTAGGCAAAGCGAGGCAAAGCGAGACAAGGCGAGGCGAGACGAGACAAAGCGAGACGAGGCGAAGCGAGGCAAGGCGAGGCGAGGCTAGGCAAAGCGAGGCGAAGCGGGGCGAGGCAAAGCGAGGTGAAGCTAGGCAAAGCGAGGCAAAGCGAGACAAGGCGAGACGAGGCAAAGGGAGGCGAGGCGAGGCGAAGCGGGACAAGGCTAGGCAAAGCGCGACAAAGCGAGGCGAGGCTAGGCAAAGCAAGGCAAGACGAGGCAAAGCGAGGCGAGACGAGGCGACGCCAAATAATCGCAGAAATTCCCCGATTCCACGAACGGTTCAATTTTCTCGATCTCCATAGTTAACGTCCGCGCGTCCCGTTCCCCATTCCGATTCCTCGAAAATACACCGAATCATGGAATAAGAATCGGGGGAACCGTGTTATCGCCGCCGGGAACAACAATTTCCGTGCGGCTCGAGAACACGAAACGGGATCGAGGGATCCGCGGAACGTCCAGCGCCCAACGTCTGCTCTCGGCGCAAGCCGTGTCGAGCGCAGCTTATCTTATTAAGATCCTCTTCGAAAACGAGCGAGCCGAAATTACAAAACACTAGACGGCCCCTTCGAATAATACGTTCCGCCGTACTGCCGCTGATCACGGAACGAACGAACGGTCTCGAAGGAATCCCCGGCTTTGCCGATATATGCAGGCCGCCCAGGCACGAGAACCATTTCCACGAAGCGCGCGCTGCGTGACCAAATATGCCTATAATAAGTTAATCCGAAGGATCGTCTCTGTGTTCGACTATAATTTCGCGGCGTCGCGACGAGCTTTTGGGCCGGAGGGGAGGGGGGAAGTTTGCGCGACTGTCGAAAGCACTGGGAGGACTCTCTCTCTCTCCTTTCGGCTCTATTTCCCGTTCGGTTATCCGTCGAATTAACCCCTTGCGCCCGAGCGGCGACTTCGAGGCGATACAAAATTGCGGATGAGATTATTTGCGAGATTATTGCGATGGTGTCGGATTGGTTTATGTTTAGAATATAAAAGAATACACTGGTAAAATTGAGGGTGAAATGTTAGGTTGGCGAAACGTCGGATTTTTGAGCGGATGTAGGATAAAATTGGGTAAATTGGCTTTTTTTGAGTGCTGTTTATTTGAGCGAAATGTGCTCGCTTTGATAGAGCGGTGTATAAAAAGAATTACACAGAATTGAAATCGGATTTTTGTGGAATTCGAAGCGAATGACAAGATGGGACAGTTTCGGGAAAATCGTGACTTCGCTCAGACGTGATTATGCGAAAAACAAAAGCATAACTGAATACAGCAAAAGCGTAATGAACAAAAATCCGACATTTTATGCGCGGAAGCCTAATTTATTAGGCGAACGAGCTGAATTTCGTGCGCACGGATCGCGATGAATCGTGTCGAATAGAATCATTATGCTTCAGAAAGTATGTTTTGGATTTGAAATTGAAATTCGAGCGCAAAGGGTTGATCTGTGGTCGACCCACGCGCCACCAGAAAAGAAAAACAATCCCGAAATACAGTAATGTCTCTCTAATTGACGCTCAGATTGTCCACAAGAATGGACGATTACGGAAGAGGAGAAACGAATATTATTGACATCCTTGCATTTTTATGGTTCATTTTTATGGTTACGAATTGTCGACAACTATTAAAAAACGAGCTGGAAGGCTCGAACAATCGTTTCTTCTCTTTCCAAATTGTCGACTTTTGTGGACAATCTGAGCGTCAATTAGGGAGACATTATTGCATCGGCAAGCAAGTCGCGCTGGCAGAGTGTTTATAATATATATATAATACTATTTCTACTATATAATACTATATATATATATATATATATATAGTATTAGTATATATTAATATTAATATGTTAATAATATATTAATATTATTATATTAATACATCAATATTAATATATTAATATTAATACTATATACATAATACTATAATACTATATATAGTATTATATATATAGTACTATATATTATACTATATTATAATATACTATGTAGAGTATATTATATGTATAGTAGTGTAGTATTATATAATATTATATACAGTATATATAATATTTTATATACTATATAATACTCTATAATACTATATATATAATATTAATATATATTAATATAATAATATTAATATTAATACTATATACATAATACTATAATACTATATGTATATAATATTATACACATAGTATATGAAATATTATATATATATAGTACTGTATATATAGTAGAATAGTATTATATAGTATTATATTATACTATATATAGTACTATATATATAGTAGTATAGTATTATATAGTATCATATTATACTATATATAGTACTATATACATAGTAGTATAGTATTATATAGTGTATGTATATTATATATACATATATATAGTATTATATACACACACACTATTAACGTTATTTTTCACCAAGAAATAATTTCAATCGCCGCAGAGAACACAATTTTACACGAAAAATACTCAAAATCCTATCGCGACAGCGACTAAGAATTCCTCGTTCGCGCGCGAAGACAAGCATCTTTTTTAAACAATTTACAATTTCTCAGCGTTGCGATCGTTCGTCACGCGGAACGATTTCAGAAACTTTTTATACTTTTCTACGCGGCGGCCGGCTTTGCGTTCAATTTAATCACGCGAACCTCTCGATCCCGACGACGTTCGTTCATTTGCCGCCGCATTCGTCGATGTGTTCAGAAGAGTCGCGGTCGTTTTACGCGATTCTAACACGATTCTCACGATTTTTCGACGACTCCTAATAAATCAAAAAAATCGCCTCGAATCAACGTCACTCGCGCCGATAACGTTCATCGCGCGCGCGCGCGCGCGAGCCGACTCAACGCGCGATTCGCCAACATCTCTCATCCTCTTCGCTGCGACGTGGAGAACTTGAAAGACTTTACCTGTATCCGTCACTCGTGTTCGCAACGTGTGCTTCATACACACACACAGACACGCACACGCACACACATTCTCTCCGTCGTGCCGATAAAGCCGCTGTCCACTGACGCAGTTAACATTTCCGCGAATCGAATCGTCGGCTGATAAATGTTCGTAAAATATTTCGCGTGTACTCTCCCGTTGTGTCCGCGCGCATGTGTGCATGTATGTGTGTGTGTGTGTTCGTAATATTATTGGCGCGCGCGCGCGCGCCGGTTTAATATTTACAATTTCTACGGATCCGTCTCTGTTTGCAAAACGTTCCGTGAAAGACTTCGCGTGTATCTGTCGCGGGTGGTCATCCGCGCGCGGTCAACTCGCCGGCGAAACTATATTCTAAAGAGAAAAAAAGAAAGGAAGGAAATTCGACAACGCCGCGATG
Source organism: Megalopta genalis (assembly GCF_051020955.1). NCBI lineage: Eukaryota > Metazoa > Arthropoda > Insecta > Hymenoptera > Halictidae > Megalopta > Megalopta genalis. The sequence continues at coordinate 6,767,744 of NC_135028.1, read as the reverse complement.
CGACGTTTCCGTTTGCCGTGCACGCGTATTGGCGGCGCGATCGGTCGATAAAGCAGGACTGCGAATCGGCGTCGTCGCGTCTCGTGAAAACATTGTCCCCGGATCACGTGGCCGACCCGATAACGTTTGGAGTATCGCATGCGCATGCGCGAGCGCGCGCGCGCGACACGGATAAGAGAGAAAAAGACGAAGAAAAAGGAAACGCGAAAGAGGAAAAGATAAAACAGAGAGAGTAATAGGAAATTATCGATAATGTTGAAATTGTTTGTCATAGTGTATATGCGTTAACATATATATATATAGTATCGCGATATAATATATATATAGTATATGAATGGTCGGACTGCAAAATGACGTGGCCGGAGACGATTGCATCGGGCAAGTTGATGGAGAAGCAACGGAAACTCGGTCCGTGCCGGAGGCGGGAAAGTAGCGGTTAATCGCCGCACAGCGGCGATCGCGTGGTGGGGGGTGGGGGGCGTAGCTCTCGCGGCTCGGAACAATCTTCGCCGAGCTGCTTGCTCCGGATCGCGTAACCGAGACACAGCCGCCGATACACCGTTTCTTTTTTCTACTCTGCTCTAGTCGCAGTATCGTAATTTATTAGTCGTGGACGCGCGGGACGCCGCGGGGAAAGCGGCGCGGCGGCAATCGTCGCGGCGCGGAGGTTCTCTCTGGGGTAGAAGATGAAATCCCGATACGCGAAATGGGTGAGAATTTTGGTCGAACTTTTTTGGGGAAGATCGGAATTCCAGGAATGTGGACAAATGTCGAGAGGCAAGGATTGGAGGCAATTATTGTTTCGGAGATCATTCTTTCAGGGTGGAAGAAGGAGAGGTGCGTCGATTTCAAGCCCCCCACCCGCCCCCACCCCAGGTTACTGCGATCTTAAGTTTATAGTACGTCAATTATATATAATATTATATAGTACATGATACCGTGTACAAATATACATATATGAATATATAAATAAATATATATACATATATGTGATATTATATCATATAGTATTATATAGTACATATACAGTATTATATAATATATATAATATATATGCAGTATTATCTAGTATATACACAGTGCTATATAGTATATGTAGTATTATATAGTACATATAGTATATATACAGTATTATATAATATATATATAGTATATATGCAGTATTATATTGTATATATACAGTGCTATATAGTATATATAAGTATTATATAGTACATATAGTATTATACAATACGTATATAGTATTATATAGTATATATGCAGTGCTATATTATAGTATACATAGTATTATATAGTATTATGTAGTACATATTGTATTATATAATATATATAGTATTATATAGTACATAGATAGTATTATATAATACCTATACAGTAATATATAGTATATATATAATATTATATAATATATATTGTATATATACAATGCTATGTATTATATAGTACATGTTGTATGATACAGTATATATAGTATTATATAGTACTATATAGTATATATTGTATTATATAGTATTATGTAATATTAATGTACATATAATATTATATATATAGTATCATTGTTATATTCTTTTACCTATAGATAATTTCCACGAAAAATTTACAACAAACAATCACTGTTTTTCAACTCTAAAATGTAAAAATCAAGTTCATTTAAAGATCACAGTACATCAGCACGTTAAATCCCTTTTTTCACATTACCAATCAACACTGCAAAATCAAACATACGAGATGCCGTATAAAAAGGTCACGTCGATCTTGACTTCCAGTCGAAGAACAATAATTGCCTCTCCTTCGAACGTCGTGATAGCAACCGAAAAAAATTGCCGACACGTCTCTAGTCGCGATCCGTCGAGACGCGACGGAGAGAACCGAAAAAGCTCGACGTAAGCGCATACAACTTCGACGGAACAAGTCATCCCAAGCTTCATTCTTCCCCCAAGTTTCGGCGCGAAATCGCCGCCCGTAGAAACGTCGCGGCGTCCGGCGTCATCCATTTTAGCCTAAAAAGAAACAGAAAAAAAAACTTTCTTCTCATCGTGATTGTTCTTCGTCGACTTCGTCGTACTTCGTCATCCCGCGCGTCCAGCACGATGGCATTTTGTGGCACGACGTCTGTTGTCGATCGAGACGCGCGCACGCGTACAAAAACCGAAAATGATGAAGAAAAAGAAAAAGAGAAACGGGGATGAAAAAGGAAAAAGAAAACAGACATAATTGACCGGGGAACTGCTAGGATGATAGAGAGAGAGGATTGATAAGCACGGAATAAAGAGAACGGACGACGTCCGAAACCGACGCGAGCGAGACGCAATTTTCAAGTGGCTGGGGTACTACCGCGTGCGCCACGTTATTCCTCTTCGATTCTAACTGTAAGTCCGATTAATGGAAACGATGATGTTCAATGGGATCGAGGAAAGCGGAAAGAACGCGCCGGGGTCCGCGGTGTCCGCCGCGCGACCGCCGTGTTCTCGCGGAATTCCTCATTCCGCGCGACGTGTTTTAGAGACGTTCGACGTTTTTTCAATGATTCTCGAGCATAGGATATCTAAACTAAGATAGGCTTAAGTACAACTAACGAATCTCTCTCTCTCTCTCTCTCTCTCTCTCTCTTTCTTTCATTCAGTCGCTTACTCAATCACTCTGCCAGTCAATCACTCACTCACTCACTAACTCAATCGATAACTCACTGACTCAATCATTTACTAACTCACTGACTCAATCGGTAACTCAATAACTCACTCATTCACTCACTCACTCACTCACTCACTCACACATTCACTCAGTCACTAACTCAATAACTCACTCATTAACTCACTCACTCACTCATACAGTTATTAACTCAATAACTCAGTCACTCAGTCAGTCACTCATTCACTCATTCAGTCATTAATTCAATAATTCACTCACTCACTCAGTCATTAACTCAATAACTCACTCGCTAACTCAATAACTCACTCACTAACTCACTCACTCACTCACTCAGTCAGTTATTATCACAATAACTCAGTCACTAACTCAATAACTCAGTCACTAACTCAGTAACTCAGTTACTAACTCAATAACTCACTCACTCACTCAATAACTCACTCACTCAGTGAGTCATTAACTCAATAACTCACTCACAAACTCACTCAGTGAGTCATTAACTGAATACCTCACTCACTAACTCACTCACTCACTCACTCACTCACTCACTAACTCACTAACTCACTAACTCACTCATTCACTCAGTCAGTCATTAACTCATTAACTCACTCACTAACTCACTAACTCACAAACTCACCGGCTCACTCACACAGAGACACAATAACGTGAGAACCGAACACATTGAAGCAGTCGTTAAACGACGCTCTTCGGATCCACTGGAAATATTAAGCTCGTAGGTACCAAAGATAAGGAAAGTTCGGTGTTAGTCGTTAGGGTAACTCGTAAACACGATTCACGGTCCGCGCCCGGTCGCAACATTAATTGTTAAACTCGTGGTTAATTAATTGCGAGCCGAGTCCGCGACGAACGAGCGTCGCACACGTCCGGCGGCGGCGAGTCTGGATAAAAAGGAAAAAAAAGAAAAAAAGACGGGATCGTGTGTTAACTCTCTCTTCATGTTCGAACGATGTGTATCAGAAAAAAAAAGAAACGTGTGCTGTGCTTGAATTCGTGTCGTACACAATCGTCCCTTGTTTCCTTCTATTTCTTGTATTCCCGTGTTCATGCAACTCGTTTCAGGCTTGCTCGTTACGCTCGTGCGATTCGTTCTTCCTCTTGTTCGCGTGCTCGAAAAAACGCCGCGCGCGCGCGGCGAGCGCCGTGTATCCGCGAATTCGCCGTTCTCTTCGTTCCATTTTTTTTCTTTCATTTTTTTGTTCACTCATGGTATTATATATTATTATTGTACGTAAACTTTCTCTTGTATCGATTGTGGAATTCGTTATGAATCGTAATGGTTATTATTAATCGAAGAAATTTCGCCACGGCCAGGAGGACGTACGGCGAAGAGCACGTGGCCTGTTTTTCACTGCTGGTACTCCCGTGTTTGTCACACGCCGCGTGCCACGCGCGTATTACATATTGTATAGCGATCGGTTCTCGAGGACACGACGGTATTCATTTCGGTACGATTTCTCGGTTTTCTAAGCTACGAAGACGTAAGACCGCTACGATCTATGTTTAAGGTTTCATAAAACTACTTATGGATTCACTGTCAAGCTGTAATATGTATTATATGTTCTTTTGTAAGATCTAACAATAAATAAATAAATCGTCGAGGAAAACGGAGACTCTGTATGAATATCGGCGAGTTGATCGTCCTATGATATCCTTTCCATTTATGGAAATCCTGTTTGTTTGTGTGTGTGTGTTATATTTTAGCTCTGGGCTGCTTGGGCGAAATGAAGGATTTACTATGGAAATGACGATATCTAAGGTAAGAATTTGGTCGTCTCTTTAATCTAAACAATTAAATGAAAATGATTAAACGATTGAAGAAAAGGATACAATTTTTTAAAAAGTACACAAAAAGTATTCGAATATTCGAAGTACAGAATTGAATGAAAGTATCCGAGTATTTCATTTTATTCGGTTCAATTTTTTGGTCTTCGCCGAATAAGTTTCGATCTCTTTTTGAGATTTTAATCGAATATTATTTGATCTCCTAACTTTCTCTGTAATGATTATTAAAATAAAATATGAAATAATAAAACATATATAATAGAAAATATAACAGAAATATAGTAATATAATATAATACAATATAATACAATAATAAAAAATATATAATAGAAAATATAATAGAAGTATAATATAGTACAACACAATACAATACGATACGATACGATATGATACAATACAATACAATAAAAATAGAGCAGAATACAATACAATATAATACAATAAAAATAGAATGCAATACAGCACAATAAAATAAAAATAGGATACAATGCAATACAATAAAAATAGAATGCAATACAGTACAATAAAATAAAAATAGGATACAATGCAATACAATAAAAATAGAATACAATACAATACAATAAAAATAGAGTAGAATACAATACAATATAATACAATAAAAATAGAATGCAATACAGTACAATAAAATAAAAATAGGATACAATGCAATACAATAAAAATAGAATGCAATACAGTACAATAAAATAAAAATAGGATACAATGCAATACAATAAAAATAGAATACAATACAATACAATAAAAATAGAGCAGAATACAATACAATATAATACAATAAAAATAGAATGCAATACAGTACAATAAAATAAAAATAGGATACAATGCAATACAATAAAAATAGAATGCAATACAGTACAATAAAATAAAAATAGGATACAATGCAATACAATAAAAATAGAATACAATACAATACAATAAAAATAGAGCAGAATACAATACAATATAATACAATAAAAATAGAATGCAATACAGCACAATAAAATAAAAATAGGATACAATGCAATACAATAAAAATAGAATGCAATACAATACAATACAATAAAATACAATATAATATAATAATATAATATAATAAAAAAATATATAATAGAAATAGGTATACTTTGTATAGTTACTACAATATAATTATTATAGTTATACGTTTGCATCCTTTTATCCTCCTATGGTGTGTCAGATTTTTAGCTACAAAAGTGCACGTATATCGACTATAAATATTGTTCAAAATCATTACCATTTAATTGCATGCAATGACACCATATACATCACAATAAACTGTTCAACAATTCAAACATCGCCACGTGCGCAGGATCAAAGTGCATCGTTCTGAAAAAACAAAGCCACCGTGGCCGCTTTCATTTGGAAATACCATGCGTCCTCCGAGCACGCGGTATTGACGAACCGACAGCAGCGCAAAGTAGCAAATTCACCGGACTCATTTAAATCTCTTTAAAAAACGGCGACGCGAACGGTGCACACAGCGCCGGCCTCCAAAAATACAGACTTTCGAAGCTTGAAACGATCAGGCCGGCTTCGCGTGGAAAAACACGTATTAATTTTCAATTCCGACTTCGAAGGCAAACCAATTTTACCGGTGTATTTTGGTCGGTCCGGTCGCCGGCCGTTTACGCGGCGCGTCGCAAACAGATTTAAAAAGTATCCCGCGTTTAATTTCCATTTATCGAGCGAATACGCGGACCCCGGCGGTGCTGGAAAAAACAACATCGCGAATTCCGTTCGATCGACGGTCGGGATCGTATTATGCGGTCCCAGCGAGAAGCCCTGGAAACGCTTCGGGAAAACATCTTATTTGCTCGACAACGCTGGGCCGAGAGCAGGCCGGAAAAATATTTGCCGACAAATTAAGGGCAATTTAGCATCGTTTCGCCGGTTTCTTTCACGGCAAACGCCCTTAAAGCAGCCTCTTAAGCTTCTCTCAGCTGTGCACACATCAAGAAATATCCTTGTTAACGACGGCGGAACGTTGAAATTTTGCCGCCGCGCCGGGCATTTTGTTTTCGCGACGCGAGGTACAGCAATGTCTCTCTAATTGACGCACAGATTGCGCACGAAAATTGGCGATTTGGGGAGAGGAGATGCGATTGTTCGAGCCTTGCGGTTCGTTTTTATAGTTATAGATTACTGTGTAGCAATGTCTCTCTAATTGACGCTCTGATTGCGCACGAAAGTGGACAATTTGGGAACAGGAGATCCGATTATTTAGATGGTACTTCTAAATGTTAGCGTAAATAGCTTTTTTCAAATGTTCTTTCATTTCGTCGTCTTCTAGGTTATGTCAATATTTTTGTAAAATATAGACATATACAGCAATGTCTCTCTAATTGACGCACAGATTGCGCACAAAAATTGGCAATTTGGGGAGAGGAGATGCGATTGTTCGAGCCTTGCGGTTCGTTTTTATAGTTATAGATTACTGTGTAGCAATGTCTCTCTAATTGACGCTCTAATTGCGCACGAAAGTGGACAATTTGGGAACAGGAGATTCGATTATTTAGATGGTACTTCTAAATGTTAGCGTAAATAGCTTTTTTCAAATGTTCTTTCATTTCGTCGTCTTCTAGGTTATGTTAATATTTTTGTAAAATATAGACATATACAGCAATGTCTCTCTAATTGACGCACAGATTGCGCACGAAAATTGGCAATTTGGGGAGAGGAGATGCGATTGTTGGAGACTTGCGGTTCGTTTTTATAGTTATAGATTGCCAAGGACTATAAAAACGAGCTGCAAGAGTCGAATAATCGTGTCTCCTCTCCCCAAATTGTCCATTTTCGTGGACGATCTAAGCGTCAATTAGAGAGACATTACTGTATAGCAATGTCTTCCTAATTGACGCTCTGATTGCGCACGAAAATGGACAATTTGGGAAGAGGAGATTCGATTATTTCGATGGTACTTCCAAATGTTAGTGTAAATAGATTCCCTTCTCAAATGTTTTTTTATTTCTTCGTCTTCTAGGTTATGTTAATATTTTTGTAAAATATATACATATACAGTAATGTCTCCCTACACAAAAATGGACAATTTGGGAAGAGGAGATACGATTATTTCGATGGTATTTCCAAATGTTAGTGTAAATAGATTCCTTTCTCAAATGTTTTTTTATTTCTTCGTCTTCTAGGTTATGTTAATACTTTTGTAAAATATATACATATACAGTAATGTCTCCCTACACAAAAATGGACAATTTGGGAAGAGGAGATACGATTATTTCGATGGTATTTCCAAATGTTAGTGTAAATAGCTTCTTTTTTCAAATGTTTTTTTTTATTTCGTCGTCTTCTAGATTATGTTAATATTTTTGTAAAATATATACATATACAGTAATGTCTCCCTACACAAAAATGGACAATTTGGGAAGAGGAGACGCAATTATTCGAGCCTCGCATTTTATTTTTATAATTGTTGACGATCTATAATTGTTGACGATCTATAAGAGCTATAAAAACTATAAAACCAATGAAACTATAAAAAGTAGACGCAAGATTCCAACAATCGCGTCTCCTCTCCCCAAATCGTCTATTTTCGTGCGCGACCTGAGCGCGAATTAGGGCGAATTTGCTGCAACTATCGGCGGGAGCTCGCGATGCTGTTTAGAGCGTCGTTTAAATCAGCGAACCAAATTGACGTACGTCGTCTGCCATCGATTCCTGTCCCATTGTGAATCGATCACGTGTGTCGTACGCGGAACATCGAACGACCGCCTCGCCGCGAGCGAGTTTCATTCTGTTCTTCCTCGAGAGTAGACCTGTGGGGAGCGCAACGTAAGAAATACTTGTAGAACACTTTGTAGAACACTTGGACATTGTTCACAATGTTAGCCCTCTGCACTCAAAGATATTTTAAGCCCCGCAACTCCGGACCACGTTTCTTCCGGCCACGAAGATTTCTCTATACTTCTCGCTGTATACTATTCGCTTTGGGCGCGTGAAACCGAACGCTTGGACGTGACAGATATCGAGCTTCAGCTGTTTGTTAACACTAGAAAAATGCCGAAACGGTCGAAATTATTGGTTTCTGAATTTTTCTTTTATTGTTCTTGATGTTTGAGAAATATTTCTGGGAGGATCATATTGGAGGATATTATATTTATATTTTTTATATCTATATTATATTATATATTTCATATTCATATTATATTTATATTCTTTTATATTTATATTATATTGTATATTTTATATTTATATCATATTTATATTTTTTATATTATATATTTTATATTTATATTATATTTATAATTTATAATATTTCTATTATATTATATTATATTATATTATATTATATTATATTATATTATATTATATTATATTATATTATATTATATTATATTATATTATATTATATTATATTATATTATACTATATTATATTATACTATATTATATTATATTAAATCATATTTATAAAAATTATTAAATTATATTTATATTTTAATACAAAATATGTACGACAAATTCAAATATAATTTATCAAAATATAGTTTTCAAATCAAATATATTATTATTGACCGGTAAAAAATTACAGCACATAAAAAATAGCAAAACAGCAAAATAGCACAAAAAAATAGCAAAATTATAGCAAATAAATGTGTATTGTCTCGCGTCCATTAATTACAATTAACTGACCATTTGTATCTGTTAATTGTACATGTTCATGCAAAAATTGAGCTTTCGCTAATCAATGAATTTTATTTTATTTGTTTTATAATACTTGCGCAAAGAATGTCGTAATTTGCGAATATAAAGCACCGACGTTCGAACGATAGTTCTCGATAACGTGTAACGGAGGGGCAGGGCGGGGGGAGGAGAGATGTCTCGTTAGAATTTTCGTAGCATCTCCGGCTGACAAAAATTGGATTCCCTATTCGTAGAAAGTTCCCGTCGAACGTAGCGATCGGCTTAAGCGGGGAATTTAGAACAGGCGAACCTGCTGATATGACGGCATAAATTACCGCGGAGTGGTTCGGTTCCATCCAGGCTTTTCTGGAGAGGCACGGTAAGCTCCCCCGGGGAAAATGTGTTCGTGTAAGTAGCTCGTAAATATAGTAAATATCTCCATCGTAGGATCGTCAGGACATACTTCCGCCGAATTTATGAATCGATATCGATCACGCTCGATCGCCTGTTTTCCGGCTAATCGACCGCGCTGAAACGCGGAGCGAGCATGCTTTGCGAACGTTGCAACGGCTACTCATTGCATACGAGAGCTATTCGTTAGATTTTCCATTAACTTTCCTACCCGGCGCGGCGAACTCGCGATTTATTTTTTTCCCAACGGGATTTTCATTCAAATTCGTCGATTTTACAGGATTTACGAGATAACATATTTTATCGGGTATTATGGGAGATTTTAGGATTTTCTGGACTTGCTCGTTTTCCGTGTTTTTGCATGACACATTGCAATGTTCGTGCAATTACCGCCGTTGTTATAAATATTATCATGAATTTCTTCATAATGTAGCATTGCTATAAATGTTCTACAGGATATCCCGAAATTATTGTACAAGCGGAAAATGAGGGGTTCCTGAGGTGATTTGAAGCAACTTTTTCCTTAGCGAAAATGTTCTACGAGGCTTCGTTTACGAGTTATTCACGAAAAACGTGGACCAATCGGGGAGCGAGCGCGGCCGGCGCTCCGCCCTGCGACCAATGCCGCGACGCGCCGGCCGGCTGACGCAGCGGCGGTGGTCGCGAGGGCGTGGCGTCAGCCGTACGCGATCACTCGTTGGTCAGCGTTTTTCGTTAATAACTCGCAAACGAAGCCGCGGATCGCATTTTCGCTGAGGAAAAAGTTGCTTCAAATGACTTCAGGTACCTCATTTCTTGCTCGTACAATAATTTTGGGACACTCTGTATAGTGTATTAGTACTAGACTGCAAATCTTTATGCGAAATAAAAATTGTGTGTATCAATTTTAAGGAACAAAAGACGAATAGAAATGTTAATCCCTCTTTAATGATCTTATATATTTTCTTTCTTATATATTCTATTTCATCTGTCAGTTTTCTAAGTAAAAACAACGATTAAAGACAGTTTTGCATTAGCAAATGGATCAAGCGACGTATCGAACATTCCGCCGCATAAGGGCATAACTAATTCATCGAAATGAATTTGAATAATCGAACGCGGTTACCAATACCGAAATATATTTGAATATTCAATCACCTTCACGCTGATCCGTCGATTCCTCGTCGGCTCTTCCCAGCTCCGGCAGGGTTTCAACAATATATGTAAATTGCGCTATTTTCAAATATTATTCTAGAAAAATCGACCGAGATTCTTGTTTTCGATAAAATACGAACTTGTTAAATTTGACGTAAATTGGTTATTTCGTTGCCCTTGGACAAGCATTTACGTTTCATTGATCTTCACTCGGAGACATTTTTCATGAACCCCTGTAGAAGCTGAAAAATTAAATCAATTGAAAAATTTATTCAATGATGGGACGTTTCGTTTTTAAAGACGGTCACGCGATTGAATATTGTACAATGTACGACTTTAATGAACGATTTTTAATGGAATTGTATAATTTAACGATAGATTTACGGAACCCGTTAAAATGACGGGTCATTAATATTTTAATCTACGATTATTTATATCGCAAAGATACATTTACGAGTTATTTATTCAATTTATATGTTACTCGCGGCAAATGTTACAATAACGCTTGTTGAAAATCAGAATAAATGTCTTATTGTAATAAAACAGCTGTTTTTTTGTGCTCCGGGAATCTAGCGTTAAACAACAAAATTATTCCGAGACGCGGCGTAACAATTTTTAACGCCGCCTCGGCGTTAATCTAATCAATCTTAGCAATATTCGACAGATTACACATTGAAAATTGAAAGTAGAAATAAGTGCTACGAATTCGGCGCGATAAAATAGACGAAATAATATGTCTAAACGTGTGCCCAAAAATATTGTACCATAATTATCGATACAAGCGAGAAATGTGTGATTCCTGAGGTCATTTGAAGCAACTTTTTCCTCAGCGAAAATGTCCTACGAGGCTTCGTTTCCGACTTATTAGCAAAAAAACGCTGACCAACGAGTGATCGCGTACGGCCGACGCCCCGCCTTAGCGACCACCGTCGCCGCGTCAGCCGGCCGGCGCGTCGCGGTATTGGCCACAGGGCGGAGCGCCGGCCGCGCTCTCACTCCGATTGATCCTCGTTTTTCGCTGATAACTCGTAAACGAAGCGTCGAAGAACATTTTCGCTAAGGAAAAAGTTGCTTCAAATCGGCTGAGGAACACATTTCTCGCTTGTTCAACAATTTTGCGTCACCTTATTTATCATATTTTTGTAAAATTCTCCCGTTATGTTACGTCAAGATTACAGTTAGCATACCAAAAGCACGGCACACTTCAGCAAAGTTTCCTTCCAAGTACCAGAGAGATTACAACGACCTAAAATTTTCTCAGCATCGTCTTGCGTTCGTCGTGAGCGGAGCGGTAGGAAGAAGATTAAAAATTTCATTCCCTGTTTCATGGCGCGTAGCCAAGACAGAGGTCTCCCCCTTCCCCCCTGCCCCTCCTCAGGCATTATCCGCGGCGCTTCCAGGCTCCCGTTGACCTTCTGGTCGTTACCGTCATCGCAGTCCGCGCACTCGTCGACGTCATTAGCGTTTACGAATACGCTGGACACAATAAATCCTCATTCCCGGACGGCCTACTTTCAATTAGCCCCGTTAATTGCCGGGCGACCGAAGTGGTTTCGTGTTTCAGCTTGAAAAATTCGCGCCACGACGAACGTCTCGCGGGACTCAGCCGGGGTCCGTCGTCGCCTCGTATACGCGCCTATTTCTGGAGAAGCGGCGAGGACGCGGTCGCGACCGACGCCGCGGGATTATGTAATAAGGCCAATTGTTTCTAACTCGCGTTGTTTATATAAACCGGCGACCGGGCACCTAGGATGCAGTGGCCGATCGCGGATCGAGCGCGGTGAAACCGATACGAGAGAAATCGAGAAAGTGTTTGTAGAACATCTCCGGACGCCTGTTCGCAAACGAAAGCCGCAAAACGGAAGCTGTCTTCGCGGGAGAATTAGTCGCAGGATTGTGAAAGACGGTAGCCGACATCATGTTAGAAGTTCTCGTTGTTTTAACCCTTTTGGGCTCGAGCGGCGACTCCGAGGAGCCGTTGAAAATTGTTGCGACGCGTCTCGGAATAATTTTGTTCGTCGAATTTGTTTGTATTTGAAGGGCCGTTGAGAGCGCTAACTGTTGCACGGGTCGCGACGTTCGATTCCACGTGCATAGAATGCACTAAAAATTGGTATACTGTTTTTCGAAACCGTTGCGAGAGCATTGGACTCGTTTGTATTGAGGAAAGGATGATTGGAATCGCGTTGTACTTGTCGGTAGGCTCAATTTCGTGCGCTCGGATCGCGAGAAATTGTATAAAATAGAAATACCGTAGATCGGAAATCGTGATTCGGAGTTCCAATTCGAATAATAATTTATTAGGATTTAATTTGCATTTTCTTTCTTACGAATATGTTGTTATTTCGTATTTACCTAAGTACAGTAGACGAATGCTTTTTTTTCAGGAGCAATCTAATTTTTTTAATTAATAAGTCGACACGCAAATGTAAATGTTTTCAATTCTTAGTGTATACTATGTTCGGAAACACCGATGTTTTGCGTTAATTCGGCTTCGGGCGCGAAGGATCGAGTCGTGGGAAAGTACGCTTTTCCCATTAGGAACTGTACGAAATTCGTGGGAATTTGTAGCAGCTGTGTCGATCGGTTGTTATTATTCTTAAATCTGATCGGTCTTCGATCCATTTTTAGGAATTCGGCGAAATATTAAGCGCTTTCCCTGGAGAAACGATGAATCGTGTATCGCGGTATTGGAGTTCATTCCGAAACGCCGAGCTAAAATCCTATAATGCCAATTAGCGCGATAACGGAGACGTGCACGCGACTCGAATTGAACGCCGTACAAACTGTATAAGGCAAAGTGCTAATTGATGCACGTGAATCGCGAGTTATTTAAGTAGACTCATCTAGCTTACGTATATTGACGCGCAATCCGGTTATGTTATTACATGATTGACTGAAACGCGGTCGATTTGTGCACGGAAACGTCGATCCGGTTCCGGCGGAAGACAATTGAACTTCGAACGTTGGGTGAAAGAGTTTGGAATACTTAGAATTTGTTGTTCGGTTATATTCATCCTGTTTCAACTTTTAATCGTCGATGTATGATCCGTTGTTTTGCCAACGCGAAGGCGTTCATCCACAGAGAAATAATTCTTTTTCTTCGAAATAGTAACGCGAACGAGTAAAGAGCACCGCCAAATATTGCTAAGATGGATTCGATTAAATTTCTTAATTTTACTGAATAAGCGATGCAAAGTATCGCGTTGCATTTGAGCAGTGCGGAGAATTTTACGTACATTTTCTACGGAAGATTTTTTCGGATATATTTTCTGCGTTAACGTGAGCGAAGCACCTTGTACTCGAGTCGCAGATTGTCTCAATGGTTTCTCGGTTAGCTTCGAAAAAACGAAGTCGTGTAAATGATTAACACGTAATAACGTTTATCGATACGTGTGAAACGTGGAGTAAATCGTCGCGATATACAGTAAACTGTGATTCCGGAAAGCAGGTTGCACGGTGCATACGTTTAAACAATTATTATTATAATAATTGTATATATATAATTATGAGAGAATTATTATGACGATTATATTGATAATAATATTAATAATAATAATAATAATAATTGATAATAATAATATATATACTACTATATAATACTATATATATAATTATGATGACAGAATTATTATAATAATTGTTTCGTTTATCTTATCGTGTCGAATTCGCTGCATTACTCTGCGTGACACGAATGTTGTTGCAGCAATGACAGTAGATTGTCGTTTGTTACACGCTTCATGTTTAAATCGTCGAAATCAATATAATAGCGCGACGAGTTTGTTTCGCGTTACAAATTCGTATATGCATGAAACGTAACAGTTTTATTCGCAGCAAGAATAGCCGCCGGTGAAATAACAGAAACGAATCAATAGAATCTTTTCAAATCTCTTTTGCGTCCAGTCTGATGAAAAGTCGGAAATTGCTTTTGACCGTTCCGCGGACCAGTAAAGAAATAAAAGGGGAACGTACTGTTTGCTCGTTTTCTGATTTCAATTTAGTAATAGAACATGTTCGAACGTGTCTTCCTCATTTTCCACGCGGTTCAATAGAACGCGAAAAGGTTAAACGTCGGTCTGGCCACGGAACATTTTAAAAGCGAAGTATACATTATATGTACAGAGTGTCCCGAAATTATTGTACAAGCGGGAATCGAGGAGTTCCTGAGGTCATTTGGAGCAACTTTTTCCTTAGCGAAAATGCGATCCGTGGCTTCGTTTGCGAGTTATTAGCGAAAAACAGTGACCAATGAGAGGCGAGATTAGCTAGCTGGCGCGAAGCGGGCGAGCCAATGAGCGGAATTGGGCGGCTGGTTGACTCGGCCGCCTCGCGTCTGCTGATCTCGCATCTCATTGGTCAACGTTTTTCGTTAATAACTTCTAAAGGAAGCGGCGGATTGCATTTTCGCAAAGGAAAAGGTTACTTCAAATGACCTCAGCTGTTAAAATAATTGTGGAACACCCTGTATAATACTATATATATATATAATTATGATGAGAGAATTATTATGACGATTATATTGATAATAATATTAATAATAATAATAATAATAATAATAATAATAATAATAATAATAATAATAATAATAATAATAATAATAATAATAATAATAATAATAATAATAATAATAATAATAATAATAATAATAATAATAATAATTCATAATAATAATATATATACTACTATATAATACTATATATATAATTATGATGAGAGAATTATTATAATAATTATATTGATAACAATATTAATGATATTGATAACAATATTAATGATAATAATAATAATATTAATAATAATAATAATAATTGATAACATTATATATATAAATGAGAAATTGCGTTTCCATAAAGTTCAATTAATGTTAGAGAATTATTATAACATTATTGTTATTAATATTATAATGCATACAATTATCACAATAATTCTCTAACATCGATTGAACCTCACCGAAACGCAACACCTAATTTTCCGACACGTGACGATCAACGACACGACACGAGTATTATTTCACCAACGCGGCGAAACGAGAACGTTCGAAAACACGGATCGACGACAGAAGCGTTTCCAGCGGGGTCCGTGCGGGTTTATTAGACAGTTCTCGGGCGGCGCAAATATATACGTAACGCTTCTTCCTTTGACTTCGGAATTAGAGTGGCAACACGGAGGCCGAATTATCTACAGTCCGCTCCAAGAATCCGGACACAAATTCACGGCAAAGAGACGAAGTTCGTTAGAGCGTGTCTCGCGGCGGGCACAATCCACCCTTTGATTATGATTGGGCATCAAATAGAGCGGACAGAACGCGCTACAAAACGACCGCGCGCGAGAGAATCTCCGCGCCTGCCGTCCTTCCTTTTTCTTTTCTTCTTTTTCCCGGGGAGGGCAAACGAGCGATAGAAATTCGCGGTATCCACGGAATATTCGCCGCGATCGCGTCTCAAAGAATACGTCGGCTTCTTGGGTCGCCTCGGCTCGCGTTAACGCGGAGTACGTGCGTTGATTGCGAGCTGTACAATTATTTCCGAGCGAGGAGTTCGCCTCGCCCCGCCTCGCCTCGCCTCGCCGCGCAGATTCGAATGGCTTTCCGATGGAAACAGAAGCAAATCGCGGCTGCAGTCGCTGCAGAGAGGATTATACGGCGAGCCGCGTTCATAAATTATGCGATTTATATATCTTAGGGAGGCGCGGAGGCTTTTTTCGGAATAACGATGAGCCGGCTCCTCGCTCGAATAACCAACGAGTCGCTTCGCCCCCACCACACCCCCACCACTCCGGCTCGATGTTCCGCCCTCTGTCTTCTTCGAGCGGAGCGCGCGGACCCGGACCCGCGGCTGAACTGGAAATCAATTTTCCTTGGTTCAATATTGGTACGAGCCGGTATTTTCTTGACCACGGGCTAAAATAGAATTTTCCTTTTTAGCGGCGATTCGTACGGCCGGTCACGGACTCGTTTAAATTATTAGATTTGTCGCCGCCGGCCACCTTTTGCGATCGTCGCGGCCGGCGATACACGCGAAATGGCGCGATCGGAATGTAAGGCGCGATCGGAAAAGTAGTGAGCAGGCTGTGGATTATTTTATGCGTTTATGGCGACGATTGATGCGGCGGGAAGCGAGACGGCGAATGCGTCGGGTGAGACCGAAAATTCTGTGAATAGGGTTGGGTGATAAAACTGGGTTGTCTTTCTTTCTTTCTGTAAAGTTGGCGGTGAAACGCGCGTATTTTTAAATTCTTGCCGTACCTTTCGTCGGGAAAGTAACCTTGATCTACATTGATCTGTAAATTTTTAAAGACGAAACCCCGTTCTTGCGCGGTCTTTATTTATGCGATGTTTCTTGCGTGGCTTTTTTCTGCGGCTACTATCTATCATACTAGAGAAAAAGAACGGGTATTCGTATACCGCGTAGAAAATATTGCACGGAAGAAATCGTACGAAATAAATTGAATAAATAAAGATCGCAGAAAAAGAGGTTTTTGACTGTACATTTTTGACTGCGAATCAAAGTAGCGAAATTAGAAGAAATTAAGAGCGTCGATGTATCGCCTTCGATTTATAAAAATTATATTAGTGAAAGAAAGAAAATACATACTATAATACTATCGTAAAAAAACGTGCTCGCTCGAACGATGATTTACCGGTTGCAACGGAACAACGACAAAGATTTCGTTATTCCGTATGAAGTCGCGCAAACAACGCCGTTGTAGCTTCGTCTCATTCTTTATGCATCTGAAAAGGATCGATGGTCGCGTGACCACGGTCCACCTTTCGAACATCGAGGAAGCTAGCCAACTCCTCGATCGATACCGCGTTATCATTTAATCGAACGAAACGACGAGCCATTGACATTCTCTTTGCCATTCGATTCATTATTCCTAAAGCGTCTCGCAACGTTTGCACACAGATTTCCTCTTTTCGGAAGCGTGCAACAGTAATGTCTCCCTAACTGACGCTCAGATTGTGCAGAATAAAATTAGAATTACAGTAATGTCTCCCTAATTCGCGCTCAGGTTGCGCACAAAGATGGACAATTTGGGAAGAGGAGATACGATTGTTCGAGCCTTGTAGCTCGTTCTTTTATAGTCGTTGACAATTCGTAACTACAAAAACGAGAATCGCAAGGCTCGAATAATCGTATCTCCTCTTCCCATATTATCCATTTTTGTGCATAATCCGAGCGTCAAGTAGAGAGACATTACTGTATATTCTTCCTACTTGTCTTAAATCTCTTATTTCACATGACCTAAAGAAATACCGACAAAGTCGTCATCGTTGTTCCGAAATTGTCCATTTTATCGTGCACAATCTGAGCGTGAATTCGGTAGAATTTATCCTCGATGACGATTCGTCGTCGTCGTCGAGGGAATTTCGCGGAAATCTACCGTAGATCGCGCGAGAACTGTCAGTCATTAATATTTTACAATCCCGTTTTTTACGATCGTAACCGTGGCCCGTTGCCCGTCAAAACTCGATCCAGCCTGCCGGGCTAATAATTCCAGTTTTATACGAGCGGTATATATTTTTCAGCATGCGAACGCGCGAGAGCCAGCCGCGCGCTCTCTCTCTCTCGACTCGCCTACTGTTCGACGCCCAGGCGAACGTCAAACGCAGCATCGGCATTAAGGGAATAGCGTATATCCGTGGGGGAGATTTAGACGACGGGGTCAATCAGGATCAATCGCGGTGTAATTGGTTCGTGCACGGAATAAACGGATAAACAATACATGTGTCGCAGATTTTCTGACTGAGTTCCAATGTATGCGTGTATATAGTAATTTCGACGTAATTCGTGCAGAGATTGCGCACAAAAATAGGACGATTTGTGGAAGCAGAGATGCTATGAAAACGAGAACCGCGAGGCTCGAATAATCGAATCTTTTCTTTCGAAATTGTCCATTTTTCTGAGCGATTTGACCTCGAATCAGGGCGAAATTAGTGTATATTGAAAGCGAAGATCATTTTTGCGGAGCTGAGTGCCCTTTATGATGAATAGAGTTAGTCTTTGTGGGCTGCGATTTTTATAATTTGTTTTAACAATAGATTCCTCGTTACTTCAGTTCCAAATATTTATCTCTCTGCACGATCTCTCTGTAGATGTCGATAACGATTAGACTTGAACAAACTTTTTTATCTATCAAATTCATATCAGAGTTACGTTTTTTTATCACTTCTTCCTCTCTAATAATTCCACAAATTGAACGGAACAGGTTTCATTATTTATTGCGATTATTATTACATAATTACATAATTACACAATTATTACATAATATATAATATAAACAATATTGCATAATATTGACATATCTCGAGAATAATAATAATATTATTATTATTATTATTATTACTATTGTTATTATTTTAATTTTAATTTTAATTTTTATTTCTATTTTTATTTTTATTTTTATTTCTACTTTCATTTTTACTTCTATTTTTATTATCGTTATCGTTATATATATATCATTTCTATTTTTGTTAATATTATTATTATTATTATTATTATTATCATTATTATTATTTAAATATTTATTCTGATATTAGTTAGTCATTCTAATATTATTCTGAATTTTTAAATTGGATTCACCCTTTGAAACAAAATCGAGCTACGATGATTGTTTCTAACGTTATAGCTAGCTTCGGTTAGGAACCCTTAATTATGAACAATTTCCCAGAACAAAGTTCCCCAATTGAGTAATTAAACGTTCCCGTTATATATATACCGTACAGACGCGATACTTTTCGAGGAGCACCGTCACAGCGAAACGATTGAACCGATAAGACTTCGAACGGTTCTGCGTGGACAATCGTCGCCGCAGTCATCGTCCCATCAATCTCCGTTCCGGCCTGGCTCATCATCGCACAAATTAAGGGTACCCTCGTTTAGAAGCGGAGTCCGCTCGGGGCAAGCAGCTCGCATCGTTCGCGAGAAATCCCGTCCGCGAGACCGAATCGAGAAACAATAAAAGCGCCGACCCGTCGCGGCGACTGTTCGCGCGTGTGTGTGTGCGCGCAAGAACACGCGCGGGCGCGCGAGTGTGTGCAGTGGTGATTGCGCGTGTTTCCGTACGGCCCAGGCCGAGTGAAATGATCGACAGCCAGTGAGGAGAACGGAGCTTCCGCGGGCCGAGGAAACAAGGGTGTCCAAATCAAAATGGGAGAGGTATTGCACCGGCGACGTCGGTCGCGACGACAGTCGCTGCGCTAAACTTTAACATCCCCGTCTTTCGCTAATTTGTTATTTCAATCTGTCACCGCCTCGGCTGCATGTCGCTGAAATATTCTGCAGCTCCTCGATGCAATTCTTCGGCGAACGGACGTCGGACCGCTTCCCACGCTCCTCGAAACGATGCTCGATCGCGCCAACGAATCGAAAATTATTCCAACCCATTTACATCGACGCATTATCCACCGGCGACGGCACCGTTGTTTTCTGAAAGTCTGCAATTTACAGTTAAGAGCTTCTTAATAGATTCGTCAATGGCAGCGGCAATTCGAATCTTGTCCCGCCGTGTCGCCTCCGGTTATGTGATCCGATGACTTTGCTCGTGGTTGTCGTGCAAAGTGAAACACAATTTCGAAGATTCCTCTTAGCGGGCGATGATTCGAAGCAATACTAATTGGATTTCCAGTGCATGAAAAAAGGGTGTCACTTCTAAGCGTGGCACCCGAAATATCTTCCTCAATTGCGAACAAACGTAACACATTATTTCGCGCGATTTTAATTGTGTCAAGTGGTCGGTATCCCGCAGGGGTTGTTTTTTTCAATGCTTCTTCTCGTAGTTTCCGGGGTCGTCGATGTTCTTCTTCAAGTATCTACGTGCATTTTCGTGTCGCATCCTGCAACTCGTACAAAAATACAGTCGAGTATGC
The DNA here is from genome assembly GCF_051020955.1 of Megalopta genalis. Lineage (NCBI taxonomy): Eukaryota > Metazoa > Arthropoda > Insecta > Hymenoptera > Halictidae > Megalopta > Megalopta genalis. The sequence continues at coordinate 6,747,230 of NC_135028.1, read as the reverse complement.
GCTGTGACGTGATCATCGAATGACCTTGAACTTCGTAGACGAAGGTGAAACTTAAATTGCAGCCTTGCGAACGAGAATGCAAGCTTTGCGAGAAATGCTAACGCAACTGTACAATCTGTAGAAAGCTCGCTTCGTAGCACAAAAAATTGTCGAATAATATATGCAAGTTTAGTAGACGTTTTAAAGAAATATTGACATAACCTAGAAGACGACGAAATTAGAGAACATTTGAAAAACTGGACTAAGTGACTTGAATTTCTTTAGATGATAGAGAGACTAGTATACTGGACACTGACCAAAATGTCTTTTTCGTTTTAATTTTGCTATTTTGCTACTTGGAATGACGAAGAAATAAAAACACTCGCTTTTCCTAACGTTTTTATTTGAGCCTGTAACGAAAATGTAAAAAATGTCTTTCGTAGATCTCGGTAACTTATATGCATGCTGATCATCGATACATTGATATCGCTATAGCATTAACAAATTTTTCGAGAAATACGTTCAACAATAGCATGCACGAACACCTAGTATGCATGTTCCTCTAACGAGAATGAGAATGAAGAAACACCACGGAAAATCAGCTTTGTTAAATAAATTGCTTCTTTTATAATTATATTTCATTATTATATTTACATTTTGTTATTATAATTATATTATATATAATATAATTATATGTATAATCATAATTATAATTAAATTATATTTATAGATCATTGCATTTATTATATTATTATATAAATTATATAATATGGTAATATTATATTTATCATTATAATTGTAATTAAATTATATTTATATTATTATTACATTATAATATATATTAATATATATTATATTATATTATATTATTATATAAATTATATAATATAATGTTACTATATTTATATTTATATACATAATTCTATTTATTATATTACATTATTATATAAATTATACAATATAATGTAATATTATTACATTTACAATTGTATAATTATATTACATTATATTATTATATGAATTATATAATATAATATAATATGATTAAATTTATATTTATATATATAATTATATTTATTATGTTACGTTATTATATAAATTATACAATATAATGTAATATTATTACATTTACAATTATAATTATAATTGTATAATTATATTTATCACATTACATTACTATATAAAGTATATAATATAATGTAATATTATTATATTTATATTTAAATATATAATTATACAATTATATTTACAATTAATTATTACGAATAAAAGCATTCGCTTATTTTTTTACCATTCGCGTTCTGTTCGAATATAGGGAATGTTCACGGCGGCGAGCAGGAAGCAGCAAGTATGCCTGCTGTTCTTCGTCCAGGTCGTCCTAATTGTGCTAATGGGCGCGCTGATGACATATGGCCCGGAGGCGAAAGGTAACTAGGTTTACTAAAAAAAATCACGCAAGTCAGTGTCCATTTGCGCGGACTGGCGCAACCGATCCCGCGCCCATGACTTATGCAGTGGCGTAGGTTATCACGGACTGCCGCGGCACGGCCTCTTATCGTTAAATATTCGCGAGCCGACGTCAGTTCGTTAATTGCATTGCAACCGCGTGGCGGGCTAATTTTTTAAAAGCCTTCACCGCATTACAAAAAGAAGAAAGACAAAAAAGAAGAATCTGATAACGCTGCACAAAAAAGAAATTAAAGGAAAAACAAATACATATTGCCGAACGAGGTCCGCATTTTTTCAAATAATCGATCGAGGCACGACGAACATCATCATCGAGCGATGCGTCCGATTTCGCAATGGTTCTTATCTGTTCGTTCGATGATCAGATCGATTCTAATTTCTCTTGCAAGCGAACTTTTCAATTAAAATGGAATCAACGGTACAAATCTCGTGTAATCCTAACGCGCGCGCAGGATCGTTCGTAGTTCCAGTTACAAAGCAGCTAACAACGCATTCACGGTCGTCTTTCTGTTGACAAAACGAAACAAGCGAATCGCATTGTTCGCAACGGCAGAAAGATTTCGTGTTTTGTTATTCGATTTCGGCGCAAGTTACAATGTAATAAAAAAAAAAAAGGAAAAAGAGGCTGATCCACTCGCGTTCGATCTCTTCGACCGGCCAATCGCGCGGTCCGCGTCGGGTTTTCAGCTCTGTCGCCAGCGTAACAATGGCGCGCGCGCAAAGAATAGGACGAAACGCGGGACAGCGCGGGTTCTCGCGGCGGTTTTCATAAAATTGTCCGCGCGGTCGGCCGCCGTGTGACGGAGTAATTAAACTTTCAGATAACCGGGAGGAGTGGAGATCCGTGAAGAAGTCATTGCGAATTTATCCGAGTGAGTATAATCGAATTACTTAATTCCGTATTTGTATTCGCCGCGGCGAGAAATGAGCTCCCGGAATTCTCTCCGGAGCTGCGTGCACAAAAACGCGAATACCACCCTCTCCCCTCGCGCCTTCCGCCGTCGCGCCGAAAAAACAAGAAAAAGAAAACGAGCGAAACAAAACGCGAAATTGAGGAACTTCGCTGTACGAGAGATTGTCTCGCCGCGGCCGCGCCGCGTCGACTTCGCTTGTCGAGCCGAGAGAGAGAGAATTCGATTGATGAAACGCGGAAAAACGCGAAGAACCATAAACGGCGATTCGTTCGGCAGCTTCGGTGGGAGTTCTTTTTTTTTTAGCTCTTTTCTTGCCGTCTATTTAACACCTAGATTCGCTTCCGATGGATTTACGGTCGTGAAAGTGATACTAAGCGACCGGTCGTTCGGTTGTTATTAACTTTTTCATTGGCGATATCGATATTTGTAGAATTATTAGTATTATCAGTATTTTATGCAATCTTTGTAGTTTTTAGCTATGAATTATTATCGTTATTTTATGCAATCTTTGTAGTTTCTAGTTATAAATTATTATCATTGTTTTATGCAATCTCTGTGTAGTTTCTACTTATAAATTATTGTCATTATTTTATTCAATCTTTGTAGTTTTTAGTTATAAATTATTAGAATGGTTATCATATAATATATTAAATTATTACAATTATTATCATTATTTTATGCAATCTTTGTGTAGTTTATACTTATAAATTATTGTCATTATTTTATTCAATCTTTGTAGTTTTTAGTTATAAATTATTAGAATGGTTATCATATAATATATTAAATTATTACAATTATTATCATTATTTTATGCAATCTTTGTGTAGTTTCTACTTATAAATTATTGTCATTATTTTATTCAATCTTTGTAGTTTCTAGCTATAAATTATTATCATTATCTTATGCAATCTCTGTGTAGTTTCTAGCTATAAATTATTATCATTATTTTATGCAATCTCTGTGTAGTTTCGAGTTATAAATTATTATCATTATTTTATGCAATCTCTGTGTAGTTTCTAGTTATAAATTATTATCATTATTTTATGCAATCTCTGTGTAGTTTCTACCTATAAATTATTATCATTATTTTATGCAATCTCTGTGTAGTTTCTAGTTATAAATTATTATCATTATTTTATTCAATCTCTCTGTAGTTTCTACTTGTAAATTATTTCGAATACGAGTAACTTTTCTGAAAACTAAAAGTTCTCAAATTTAAAAGACAGTTAATTATCTAAAAAGCAGTTTTAAAAAAATGAACGAATCGTCATCATTTATGAAACCTTTTCGTAATTTAACCCTAAAGATTCTACGATTATTCCAGAAAATTGTTATTTTAAGAAGGTGTTCCAGCGCGAAACGCATCTTCTTTTAGCGTTTTTTTCGGGACTTTTCTTACAGTAAAAGTATAACACTTACTGTAATAAAAATTGTAAAGAATGTTTACGCAAAGCTTAGTATCATTTCCGATCTTCTTCATCGAGGGAAAATTAAAATTGACGACACGCCATGCCCTCTTATGCAATCGCTTATTAAAAAGTAATTAACAAGGTAACTAAAATCAAAAAACCCTGAAGAAAGTCGATAATTAAAAAATGAGCGTCGCTTTAAAGTTCAGTTACCGATTTTTTCACGCTTTATTAACAATATAATAAATATAATTTAATTTATTTAATATTATAATAAATATAGCGATAATATAATAATAAATTAATTTAATAATATTAACACTAGATTTACGTAGCTAAAAAAAAGCAGCTGTTTTATATCAGTTTAAATATAATATAATAAATATGACGATAATATAATAATAAATTAATTTAATAATATTAACACTAGATTTACGTAGCTAAAAAGAAGCAGCTGTTTTATATCAGTTTACAAAAGTAAAAATAAGACATTTATTATTATTTTGAAAAAGCATTATTGTAACAATTACCGTAAATAACGTATAAATTGAATAAATAACTCATAAATGTATCCTTACGATAATTAATTAATAGTTAGTGATCGTTAGCGACCCGCCATTTTGTCGGATTCCGTAAATCCAGTGTTAATCAAAAAGCTTCGAACCGGAATATTCTCATTAACATTGACTTCTCGTCAATAAATAATTGACTAACATCTGCAAAAATGTTACAAATGCTTCTTACAATTATTACTATTTATTATTAGTAATTATTAATAATTAAACGTCCCCTCTACCGAATAATTAAGTTTCGCCAGGCGAAAACTTTCGTTAAACGCCCGTCGAATAATACGCGTGAATTCGTGCATTTACGTGTATTTTCGCTTTTGTGGATTCGAGTTAACGTTTCGTCAATGCCGCAGCCGATAACTATTTATTAATAATTTCGCTGCAACACCGCGAACAACGACGGTGTGCAACCAGCGCGTGCAACGAAACTTCGCAGCTGAAAGGTGTCCCGGCGCTATAAAGTTGAAATTGTCGTTGTTTCGACAAAAATTAGCCGGGGATCAGGTAGCTCGATTCGAAATAACAAAATTAATGCGAGGCAATTGAAAGTTCCCGTTCGACGGCGCTCGTCATACGCAGCTCGTGTTCCTGTTTGTTTAATTAAAAATCTCTCGAGCCGCTGCTTTGTAACGTGCGCGCAGTTTAATGAAATTCCTAGTACATTTCCTGCATGAGTTTATTCCCGTGTCATTTAATTAACATGTGTGTATACAGTTATAGGTAATTCTGTTTACTTTTTTCTTTTTTTTTTTATTGGAGAGTAAAAGGTTGTGTCGACCACTTTTCAGGTCTATTTGCAGTCATTTTAGTTGAATTATAAAATAATTTATATAATGTAATATATATAAATTATTATTATTAATATAATAAAAATATTATATTAATATATAATATATAATATATAATATATAATATTAATATAGTAATATAATATAATATAATATAATATAATATAATATAATATAATATTAATATAGTAATATTGATATAATATAATACAATATTAATATTGATAATATTGATATATAATGTAATATAATATTAATATTATAATAATATTGATAATTTAATATAATATTAATATTAATATAACATAATATAATATTATAATATTAATATAATTTAATATAATATCAATATTAATATAATTAATATTATATAATTAATAAAATACAACTATAATTAATATTTTAATCACATTTTCCTCATTGTGAGAAACAAGGGCTCTTATTGTTCACTTATCTGCGTATCGTTTACCGACCAAATTTATTATTAAGACAGTTCAGAGCTAAATTACAGAAACTATATAATTTATTTCGCTTGTCACGTTTACCGCAAAAACAAGAAATAAATTAACTATGCACCGTATAATAATAATAATCGCTACGAAAATGTGGTTATCGACGTCGTTTAATTTGAATTTACAAACTGAAATTTGGGAACAGTCCCGAGTTAACGGCAGTGCGCGTTTCCTCGTCGTCATTATCTCGCGAAGAACAACGCGGTGCCAAACTTTCCGGTTGCGGAAGCTCCGTCAGCCGCAATCTGCGCGACGCGACAGCATCGAGTTAAACGTTCATTTCGATACACACAGATGGAAAATTAACAGTCGCATCATGCGAAACGCGAAACCTTAGAGCATAAAGTTACCTAATATGATACATCATTTTGTCTGCATTATACAAGGTATCCCGTAATTATGTTAACAACCGAAATGAGGTGATTGCTGAGGTCATTTCGAGTAACTTTTTCCTTAACGAAAATGTTCTATGAGGCTTCGTTTACGAGTTATTAACGAAAACCAATGGCCAATCAGAGGCGAGCTCTGCTGGCGCTACGCTGGCGCTATACTGGCGCTACGCTGGCGCTAGGCGGCCGAGCGGTCGAAGCGCCGTTCCGCTGATTGGCTCGGCCGCCTAGCGCCAGTGTAGCGCCAATCTAGCGTCAGCCGAGCGCACCTCTGATTGGTCACGGTTTTTCGTTAATAACTCGTAAACGAAGCCTCGTAGAACATTTTCGCTAAGGAAAAAGTTACTCCAAATAACCTCAGGAATCTTCATATGTTAACAAAATGATGATACTTCCTGTTTTATTGTAACAGCGACTTTGTTTTTCCTAATTACACCTGCATATTGTGTTCTTTTATAACACAAAAGAAAAACTGAATAAATAAAGTATTAATAATAATAAATAAATAAAATTCCGACATTTCGCAGGAGAAAAGTGAATTCTATTCGGTGTCACTGACCGATCCAAGCGATATAAATACAATTTCTACGTCGGACAGTAAAAAAAGAAGTCGATTAATTCATTCTTCTTTCGCGACGACGCGTCGATCGATTTTCTATCGTCGCGACACCATCGAATGTCGCGTGTCAATCGTATCGGCCAGCTGTTTGCCGCGCCAAGTATCCCGTTTCTGCACAGGAACGATGTAAACGGTGTCGTCTGTTCTTATCCGCGATCGAGGCGGGCAGAATGAAATTCATTAGAATGCTCGCGGATCGTTCGGCGGAGCATACGTTCGCGATGCTTTCGAGAAACGGCGCCGATGGCGGAAGCAATCTGTGTGAATCGGCTGGCCTGACCTCTCTCTCTCTCTCTCTCTCTCTCTCTCTCTCTCTCTCTCTCTCCTCTTTTTCAAAGAGATGCCACCGATCTTTATCGGGTATTCAAAAGAGCTCGCCATCCAGCCGAGCTGCCTCGGGATGCAAAAGCTTGTCGATCTTCGACACTCCGGGTCGAGTATCGCGCGAGTTACGAGATCGAATTCCAATAAACACAACGAGGAACCGACGGTGCGCCCTCGGTTACCTGGAGGCTCGTTCTCCTGTTCGAAGTGCCTGTTAAACGACTCGGGATATATTAACGAGAAAAGGTAGTCCATTTTTGTTCTTCCTCCTAATACTCCGCGATCCGCGAACGCGCCGCTCTTGCGGCGCGCAGAGTTCGGCCGCATTCGCGAAGCCCGGCCGCGCTAATTCGACGATTTCATTTAGCTCTTTGCACTCGATTTATCTTCTCGGATCATCTGCCGACTGTTCGGATCGCGACGTTGAAAATAATTGCGACGTTTAAGTGGAATTTTGTTTACAGTCGGCCGCAAAAGTGTTCGCGGGCCGTTCGAAACGGAATAATTTTTCTAAAATTGAACCGAATGAGTCGAACTTATTTTTTAGGTGATAGAGGGTCTAGTTTAGTAGACGATGAATGATATGATTTTCTTTTTTTAATTTTGGTAAAGACTTTTTTCAAATTCGATCGAATAACTTGGATTTTTGGGGGAGATTATTTTATTTTTATTTTTAGAGAGATTTGTCGATGGCTAGGAAATTGTTTTCGATTGTTTTTCATTGAGAATGAGCTCATAAAACCGATTTCAATGAAACAGTTTAGTCTGCGTGTTTCTTTTTTTATTTTATTTTCTTAAATTCTCGTTTTTGGCTCGGACGAAAAAGTCGGAAAATTTGGGGCTTTTATTTTCTTTCTTATTCTTCTTTTATCTCAAAAATAAATAAACAAATAAATAAATAAATAAATGAAAGCTATTCGGATCGATTTCAGAAAATTATTTCATTCTAACCGGCGTGCGATTAGTTTCGCGAAATAAATGAATAATTTAAATTAATAATTTTATATCGCGAAATAATGATATATAATTTTAAAATGTTTAATTAAAAAACGCTCAATTCGAGTGCAAAAAGCGTCGATTTCACTGCGAGATTTCTGAGAAGAGGTATCGCGTCGTTGACTTAGAAACGAGTGTAAGTACTACAGTGTAAAGTCTCCCTAATTGACGCTCAAAAATCAATTGTCCACAAGAATGGACAATTTGGGAAGAGCAGATACGATTGTTCGAGCCTTGCGGCTCGTTTTTATAATTCTATCGGTAACTATAAAAACGAGCTGCGTATAAATATAGTATAAAATTTATACTATACTACGCTACATTTATGCTATATTTAGTATAAAATTGATACTATAGTATGTTATATTTATACCATATTTAGTATAAAATTTATACTATACTCTGCTGTGTTTATGCTATATTTAGTATAAAATTTATACTATACTATGCTGCGTTTATGCTATATTTAGTATAAAATGTATACTATAACATGCTATATTTATGCTTTATTCAGTGTAATATTATATATTTATGCTATATTTAGTATAAAATTGTACTATAATTAGACAACGATATGAAAAACTAAGAGACTAAATTATCTGTTTTAATAATGTATTAGAAATTGTAATAATAATTCCTGAATGCTGAGCATAGTTTAGTATAAATATAGCACAGTATAGTATAAATAAAGTATAAATCTAGTAGAGTATAGTACAAATAAAGTATAAATCTAGCATAGTATAGCATAAATAAAGTATAAATATAGCATAGTATAGTATAAATAAAGTATAAATATAGCCCAGTATAGTATAAAATTTATACTATAATTAGACAGCAATATGAAAAGCTAAGAGACTAAATTGTCTGTTTTAATAATGTATTGGAAATTACAATAATATAAATATAACATAGTATAGTATAAATAAAGTATAAATCTAGCACAGTACAGTATAAATAAAATATAAATATAGCACAGTGTATTATAAATAAAGTATAAATCTAGCATAGCATAGCACAAATAAATTACAAACACAGCACATAGTACAGTATAAACAAAGTATAAATCTACCCCAGTACAGTACAAACAAAGTATAAACACATTTCTACAAAAAAACGAGAACCGCAAGTCTCGAACAATCTTATCCCCACTTCCCAAACCGTCCACATCAGTGTACAATCCGCGCGTCAATTAGAGAGACATTACCGTAACTCGACTTTCGACCCGGCAGAATCGCGGTCGGCACCAAAACGCGGTCGTATCCGAATTTAATTAAACGAAAGTCGGTGACAAAAGTCGCTCGCTAACGAAATCGTCGATTCCTCGTGCACAATACGCCGGGGAATCGTTCCCAACGACGACGACGACGATCGACGACGAAGAAGAAAAAGGAAAAGAAGAAGAAGAAACGTTCGGCACGTTTATAGAATCGTTCGAGAATCGGTCGCGAGCCGGATGGATCTCGCAGTCAGGTGAAAGAGAGAGAGAGACCCCCTTGGTTCGCGAGGGTGGGAAAAGTCACCCTCGGGGGTGCCGGCCCGGGCAATTTTCATGGGCTCGACTGTGTTCCCGTATTCGACGGTCGACGAGCGAAGATAACGCCGTGAGAAGAGATGACGATGAGAGGCAGCCTAGGCCACGCGATCGTGCTTCTCTTTATCGAGGGGTTCCTCGTCTGCGGTTTTTTGGCCACGTTCGATTACGCCCCCGAGGCGGACGCCGGTGACAAGAAGAACAGCTTTTCGCCTCATCTAAATGGAAAACCGAGTTCTTTGCCGGTCACGTACACACGTAAGTCCTTCGGCTCGCTCTCTTTTTCTTCGCCGGGGCCGCCGCACTTTTTCTCCTTATTCGTCTTCCCTGCACCTAGGGCCCGCCTATCCCCCCGCTGCAACCCCCCTCGCGTTTCTCGTTTGTGTCTGTCCCTGCCGCTCCCCGCGCACCCCCCTTCGCGCGGGGTACTTTGCGTTTTAACGGGCAAACTTTCCGGTGACGCGGAGACACTCGAAATGAGAAACAATGGGACTGCGAGTGTGTTGTACACGGCGCGCGCGCGCGCGCAGTGTTCCTCTCGTTGCGACGGCCGCCATGATTCTTTAATCGTTCGGCAAATTTTTTAGCAAGTACAGCATTAGGCGGACCGAGAGATCGGCGATGAAACGCTTGTTTTATTCGGAACGTTTTCAGCGACGCGCGGATATGGGGTTTTGAGAGCTTCGTGAGCTTCTCGCGCGGATGTTATGGGGCGGTGAGAAAGAAATTTTGGTTTGCGTGAATAGATAGCGTGATGTTTATGTTGTTGTTGTTTTGTTGAGGTTCGAATTTTGTTGTATTCGGCTTTGGCAGTCGACGCGTTTGGGATGATTGTTTTGGAAGATTTATGGAATCGATGGAAGAGACGATTTCTTGTATTCGAAGTAGAGTAGATTATAGCTAATAGTCTATCTAGATTAATAGACTAATATGTAATATATTAATGTTATATATTATACAACTTTTTGTATTATAAATAGACTAGACTATAACTAATAGTCTATCTAGAATAATAGACTAACACATAATACATACTAGTATTATATATTATACTATAATATACTATTATTATATATTATTACATATTACAGTATATATATTATAGTATAATATATAATGTTATACAATTTTTTCTATTATAAATAGACTAGACTATAACTAATAGTCTATCTAGACTAATAGACTAATAAATAATATATTATAGCATAATATATAATATTAGTATATTATAGTATAATATATAATGTTAGTATATTAATATTATAGTGTAATCAATATACTAATATACATTATATATTATAGTATAATATAGTATAATATGTAATGTTAGTATATTATAGTATAATATATAATCTTAGCATATTAATATTATAGTATAATTAATATACTAATATATATTGTATATTATAGTATATTATAGTATAATATAGTATAATATATACTAATATACTAATATTATATATTATACTATAATGTAGTATAATATATGTATAATACTAGTATATTATGCTATAATATACTAATGGACTAATAGATAGACTAATAGTCTACCTTATGAATAGATGAAAGAGACAATCTATTACACTATAAATAGGCTAGAGACTATAGCTAGTAGTCTATGTCAATATTTTATGTATTCAAAATGCAACTATTCTCTAGTAGAAATATAATTAAATATAGTTAAATGTTGATTATTTTGGAAGCTTCATGGATATATGAAAGAGACGATGTGATTGCGCGTGTATATTAAACGCAGGAATGTGCGGGACGCGCTCGGGAAAATGCGCGATCATCGCATGAATGTTTGAAATGTTAATATAATATAATACAAAAAGCTCGATCTTTCCTGAAGATCACGCCGGGATGCGATTCTTAATATACAGGGTGTCCCAAAAATGTCTCGCAATCCGAAAGTGGCAGGTTCCTCGGATCATTTGAAGCAACTTCTTCCTTTACAAAAATTTTCTCCGAGGAACCGTTAACGAGTTATCAACGAAAAACAGTGACCAATGAGAGGCGAGCTCGGCTGGCGCGAGGCGATCGAGCCAATGAGCGGAACTGGGCTCCGCGCGCTGGTTGGCTGGGCCGCCTCGCGTCAGCCGTACTCGATTCTTATTGGTCACTGTTTTTTCGTTAATAACTCGTTAACGGTGCCTCGGAGAACATTTTTGTAAAGGAAGAAGTTGCTTCAAATGATCCGAGGTACCCGCCATTTCCGAATTGCGAGACATTTTTGGGACACCCGGTATAGACATGTTTCTCTGGCTCGGGACAATATCTTATCCGTGTATGCGCGTGCACAAATCTCATATTAAACTTCAGCGCTTCGCTCGCTGAAAGAATCGAGGTGTCCCTGAACTTTTAATAAAGCGAAAGCTGCGGCTTCGCTGCGCTGTTTCCTCTTTACGCTTTCGAAACCCTTCACGGAGAAATCATCTGGAAGCTGACGGAAGTGTGATGTTGCATTGCTCGGTCGTACCTTTATTCAGCTAATAATCCAGGCATCGCTCGAATATTGGAGGGATTAATTAAGATTAATCGGAAACACGGAGAAAAAAGGTAAATTCTGCCTAATCGACGCTCGGCTTGCAAACAAAAATGGACAACTTGGAGAGAGAAGCTGCGATTATTCGAGCTTTGCGGCTCGTTTATATAGTTACCGATTGCCAAGAACTATGAAAAGCAGCCGCGAGGCTCGAATAATCGTATCTCCTACTCGCGAATTGTCCATTTCCGTGTACAATCCGAGCGTCAATTAGAGAGACATTACAGCTCGAAGTATGTACAGTAATGTCTCCCAAACTGACGCTCAGATTGCACACAAAAATGGACAATTTGTGAAGAAAAGATGCAATTTTCAGAGCTTTGCGCGTCGTTTATTACAGTTACCGATTGTCAACAACTATAAAAACGAGCCGCAGGGCTCGAACAATCGTACCTCCTCTTCCCAAATTCTCCATTCTCGTGCTCAATCTGAGCGTCAATTAGGGAGACATTACTGAACTTAACAGAAACCTACTTTCTTCTATCAGTTCGATCGATCCTTTTTGTTAGTTTTGCGAACGGTCCTCTTGTACATTTTATGCTTGCTACTGGAGCATGTAACGCGTCAATTAGGGAGAATTTACTGTAGTCGCGTTCGTCGTCGCAGCTTTATTCCCCACGAACACTCCCTTCCAGAAACATCCCCCCTCCCAAAAAAAAGAAAAAGGAAGAAAAAGAATAACGTCAGATCGAAAATCACGAAAAACGAGAATTCCAAAACAGACTTCTCCATTCCCCCCCAATAAACTCTGCGAATACCTTCAAGAGTTATAATGCACGCGCGGAGCCGTCGTCCTCGAGAGGAAGACCGCCGGCAATTCCTTCCGGCTGAATTACTCATCGAGGATTTAAATGAGACAGCAGGCTTCTTTTCCCATACGGGAAGTTCGTCCGTAAAACCGAAAGCTGCGCCTCGTAGCAGCAGTCTCGCGCGCGCGGAAGCTCGCGGCTGGGGTGCGCCTCTCCCCCTCCCGCGGCCCCCTTAGGATCGCGAGAAGGGCGCGAAGCGACGCGGATGGCTGGGGGAGAGGGGGGAGAAAGGGCGGCCGCGGAGGGAACGAGGGTACCTCTGAAAGATAACGAGAGACGCGTGCGTAATATTCCGGGGAACTCGTGTACCTATACAGCGATGATGCAAAGAGGCGACGTCGGTCGGGCAGGGTTTAACTTCGCTCTGCGCGGAGTCGGATAAAGTACGTATATTAACGTCGCGCCACTACACCAGAAACCTCTTTGTGAGATACGGCCGGGCATTGTGTTACGAGAAATCGTCTTGCGTTCCGTTACGGCGCTGCCACGCGCTTCCAGACTACGATTATATGTATGGCTTTCGCTGTTATTGAATTCCTCGTTTCGTCGCTCATAAGTGGCGGGCTTGACCCTCCCCCGCTCCCCGCTCCGCGGTGCTTCACCGCGACGCGAGAATTTTTTAACGTGTCAGCCGTTCTTCGGTTTCCTTCGACGGCGATACTGCGTTGAATATTATTACTATTATTACTATTATTATTATCACACACACACTATTATTATTATTATTACTATTACTAGTATTATTATTACTATTACTAGTATTATTATTATTATTATTAGTATTATTATTACTATTACTAGTATTATTATTATTATTACGATTATTATTACTATTATTATTATTACTATTACTATTACTATTATTAGCGAAATTCCTTTTTATCCGTTGTTTGGAAAATTGCAAAACCGAGGCCACTGAAACCGTTGTAACCCGTGAACTAATTATCAGAATGTCATGAAAGTTTCACGTGTATCGTTCGAAGCATGCTACTATTCAGAAATCATATGGGCCTGTCGACAGTGTTGCTATATGTGCGTCAGACCGAAGACTTATTGAATTGTAATTATATCGTATAGTAAATAAATTACAAAATTTGATCGAAATCGGTTCATGTTTTGTTACGAATTAGAACGAATTAAGGTCAGCTTTTTAGCTGACTAGTTAACGAAAAAAAAAAATTAATTTCTTCGTGTACACGCTGCGGCGGAATGCCTTAGAACGAGACGCGGGCGAACGCAAAAAGGAGAGAAAAAGAAAAGAAAAAGAAGATAGGTAGAGGACGACGACACGACGATCTTCTATTTAGGTTTTATATCGTGTTTTCCTGCTAACCGTCGCATCTCCATGAGAAGGAAATTTTGTCCACGTCGCTTGAAAGGCTATTTCCATAAGAAAACACGTGCACGCTCCCCGGCTTGCCGCGCGGAACTCCCCTCCCGCTAAAATTTATAATCTTTGAAGAGCAACGAGATTACCTTACCAATTATGCTTCTGGCCGGAGCCCGGTTTTGTAATCTACACAAAGTATCACTTTGAAATTCAGATTCACGGGGCTAAAGTGTTGACCACATGTTCATCTCTGCCGGCAGTTTCGGCTACGAAACTCTCAAGACACGCTCAAACTGTATTACCCGCCGCTTCGTTTACGCGTTCGATATCGCGCATAACCGCGACATTATCGCGCGGCCCAGTAAAATTCAGCTAATCGATGGCTATGAATAATATCCCGGCCGAGAGTGAACACCGGGCTGAGTGTTACGCGAACTTTTTACGAGCCTGTTCGGGGAAAAAGAGATTACCCCGGGCTGCGTCGATGCGAACGACGGTCTCGGATGGGTGCTCTTAAATTGAAAATTTCATCAGATTGAAAAGTCCGCGATACTAATTCGCGATACCGAGGCAAATATTTACGAAGTTGAATTGTTAGGGAGAAATGGCAATATTTTGCGTTATGGCGAGTAAGTGTATTCGTCATAAAGGAATGGCGACATTTCGTGTTATAACGAGTATATTCGTCGTGAAGAATTGACAATATTTTGTGTTACGACGAGTATGTACTACAATATATACTATACTATATGTATATTACACCTTTTTATACTATATTATGTACTATACTTTTACAAACTATACTATATACAATACTTTTGTATACTACACTATACACCATACTTTTATTATACTAGAATATATACTATACTATATATAATACTATACCGTTTTATACTATATTATATACTATACTCTTTTAAACTATACTATATACGATACTATATTATATACTATACTCTTTTAAACTATACTATATATGATACTATACTGTATACTATACGTTTTTATACTATACTATATAGTGTGTCCCAAAATTATGGTGTAAAAGTATAGTATATATTATAGTATATGGTATATACTATAATATAATATATAGTGTAATATATAGTATACATATACTATACTACATACTATACGTTTTTATACTATACTATATAGTGTGTCCTAAAATTATGGTGTAAAAGTATAGTAGATAGCGTAGTGTAAAAAAGTATAGTATATATTATAGTATTAAATATAGTATAGTATATAGAATAGTATATAGTATAATATATGGTATATGCTATACTACATACTATACGTTTTTATACTATACTATATAGTGTGTCCTAAAATTATGGTGTAAAAGTATATGTAGTATATAGCATAGTGTAAGAAAGTATAGTGTATAATATAGTATAAAAAGGTACAGTATATAGTATAGTATATATTCTAGTATAAAAGAGTATGGTATATAGTATAGTATATATATAAAAAAGTATTGTATACAGTACAGTATATAATGTAGTATAAAAAAGTATAGTATATAGTATAATATATAGTATAGTACATAGTATACTATACAGTATAGTATATAGTATAGTATGTACTATAGTATAAAAAAAGTATGGTATATAGTATAGTATATAGTATAGTACAAAAAAGTATAGTACATAATATATTATAAAAAAGTATAGTACATAGCATAACGTATACTTACAAAAAAATGTACAAATCTCCGTTAAACTCGAGCCCGGTTTTACACGAATCTCGCGTAACGCTCTCGTGTTTGCTTCGATAGAATACATTACACGTCGAGCAAAGAAGAATTTCTATTATATGAAACGGACTAGAAATACGCCGGACGAGAAACTAGGTGAAATTTCAGCGGCGCCACGCACAAAACTTTTACACGACCCGCGGAAAATCTAACCCTCGAACAACTTCGATAACGTGCACGCGCGCGCGCGCGCGCATCCCCGGCTCAACTTCCGCGAACTTGTGCGGCCCGGATTATAATTCGCTAGAAATTTCGACGAGCTGTCGGGAAATGCAGGCCGCTGGGAAAGAAATGAAACAAGCCCCGCCGACCCCGTCCGACAATTAAAAGTTTCATGCCGGCTGAATAGCCGATGAACTTTGTCTTGGAAAGGAAGAGGAGAGAGGGAGAGAGAGAGAGAGAGAGAGAGAAAAAGCAGCCGCGATAACGAGGTCCGGCAAATCAAATTGCACGATCATGACCGGCCACTTGAGGCGATAATCCGGTCGCGTCGCTGCGAATCGAACGCCGTCCGCTTTCAATCGGTGAGGGTGTGTCGCGCGTGCAATCGATTCCAAAATACCGCATTTATTTTTTTTTATTCTAAAAAATCTCTCGCTGTTCGTGCAATTAAAGAGAAACAGCTGTTTTGGCGAGTCGTAATATTGAAGACTGAATTTCGAGAATTGTAAACTATACTCAACTTTGAGTTTAATTTAATTTTAAATTTTAGAAAATTAAAATACCTATTTTCATTCAAATTTTACTATTTTTTGTTTATATTATTTAATGTTTTATCGGATTTAATTCGCTAGTATAAACTAATGCTATATAATTTATTCATTGAATACAAATAATTCTCGAACTTTACCTATTCGATTTTAATTTAATTTTTATTAACTTTACCGGATCAGTTGAATAAATAAATTTTAAAAAATTAATACCAATTTTCATACAAATTTTTCTATCTTTTTATATTATTTAGTATTTGTTTTATTGGATTAAATTTACTGGTATAAATTAATATTACATAATTTAAGCGTCAAATAAAAATAACTTTTAGATTTTTATTATTTGATTTGAATTTTATCGCAATAATTTTACTAATAAATAATTAATATTTTTTAATATTATTTAGTGTCCGTTTCATCGGATTTAATTCACTAGTATAAACAAATACCACACAATTTATTCACCGAATAAAAATAATAATAATAATTCAAATAATAAATCAAACTTTTCCTATTCAATTTTACATTAATTTCCATCAACATTTCTAGATCAATGAAATAAATAAATTTAAACAAAATTGATACTTATTTCCATTCAAATTTCATTCGCTCGGAAGTACAGAAATCACTTTATTGCCGCGGAGAAGACCGCTCTAAAAAGTCACAAATCTAAAAGACTGAAAAAGAAAGAAGGCTGCGGCCCTGAAAAAACGTTTTTATTTTTGTCAATTGCACACCGTTCGTTGAAGGAAAATTGTCTCGTCAAGAGACTAACGCCTCGGAGATCAACGTTAAATTAACATTTGAA
This sequence comes from Megalopta genalis, assembly GCF_051020955.1. Lineage (NCBI taxonomy): Eukaryota > Metazoa > Arthropoda > Insecta > Hymenoptera > Halictidae > Megalopta > Megalopta genalis. The sequence goes on along the minus strand of NC_135028.1, from coordinate 6,729,769 downwards.
CAAAAACGCGATTCGCACCGGAAAAAATCGGTCGGCCGAGGAACGAAAATTCCGTCGAGGGACGGAACAAACGCGATCAACGCCTAACGTTCAATCTTCCTCGAGTTTGATCTCGCGTTTGGATAATCGAAAATGTTTATCCGCGACGTTCCGATAAAAGGGCCGTCGATTCGGCCGACACCGCTTCTCCGGTATAAAAGTCACGGCGGTGCACGGCAATGCTACGAGTGATAAATAGATTACACGGACGCGTCTCGAATAATTTCGCCCGGAACATCGGGTTCTCCCCGGTCGAAACGTGTGCCCGTAGATCAATCTTCCTGTTTTATTTCTATTTCGCTGTAGAACATTTTCATCGATCAAGCCTGAATCTTCATTTAGTTAAGCCGGTTCGCGGCGCCGTTTTCTGTGCCGACGCCGCGGCAGTTCCTCTTCACGGATTGCCGGCCGGAATTCATCGTTCGTACGATTCGTGTAAAAATCGGAAACCATGTGTTTCGGATATCTTGCAGAAATGGAGAGTTTGAGATGAAAGATTAAGCATCGCCGATCAAGTATTGTTTTTATCATTTATTTCTGTGGGAAACGTTCGGGTAAAAATATTTATTACTGCGGCAACAAGATTTAGTTGCACCACTATATATTATATATTATATTATATATTATATTATATATATTAAACTGTTATTATATACTATATTACATACTATGTATGATATATCATATACTATACTATTATTATATATTATATATTATATATTATATATTATTATACTATTATCATATACTATATTATATATATTATACTGTTATTATATACTATATATCATATATTATGTTATATGTTATTATACTATTATCATATACTTATATTATATAATATACTATATCATATATTGCTATACTATTATTATATACTATATTATATAATATATATTATATATTACTATGCTATTATTATATACTATATTATATAATATATATTATATATTATAGTATATTATAGTATATTATAGTATAATATAGTATAATATAAAATGTTAATGTATTAATATTATAGTATAATTAATATACTTATACTATATAATATAATAATTAATATACTAATATACTAATATTATATATTATAGTATAATATATAATAATAAAAATATCAGTATAAATATTAGTATATTGTAGTATAATATATAATATTAGTATATTATACTATAATATACTAATAGACAAATAGTCTATCTTATGAATAGATGAAAGAGACAACCTATTCCACTATAAATAGACTAGACTACAACTAATAGTTTATCTAGACTCTAATAAACTAATATATAATATACTAATATTTATACTGATATTTTTATTATTATATATTATACTATAATATATAATATTAGTATATTAGTATATTAATTATTATATTATATAGTATAAGTATATTAATTATACTATAATATTAATACATTAACATTTTATATTATACTATATTATACTATAATATATAATATATAGTATTAGTATATTAATTATACTAAACTTATTTCATGGTTATTTTATCATAACAAATCGCTTATTTTTAAACCGTGAATATCCATTTCATCGAGGTCAGTCCTTATTCAAAATACAATTAAACAACATTTCAACGTGCATTCTTATCGAAATTACATATTTGTTAATGGCTAATATTCATGGCACAATCAACCCCACACATTTCAAGGCGCCACTTTCTTCGCCTGGCTCGCGAAAGGTTAACAGCATCTTATCTCACCTAAATATGCCGGAAAAATATACTTTTCGAAGCCTTCCTAAAACTCTGATAAAGCACAGCATTTCGACTCGCGCGAATAAAAAAAAAACAGAACGCAACCACGATATATTTCTCTATATTCCTATATTATCATGTAAATGGAAATTGCGAATGCATTGCTTCTCGTGCCGGCATAGATTTATCCGGCGTCGAATAGCTGTCTGCGGAAAGTATGCCGAAGGACTTCTTAATCCTTGCTCTTCTTCGTATCGGGTTTCACCGGGTATCGGACGCCGACACGTGGATATTGATACGGTACAGAGAATTCGCCGAGGCACGGGGGATCGAAGAAAAGCTTTTCCACGCGGTGATATGTGCTCCCGACCTACTTGAATTTTGACTTGACTTCCCGATCATCGGTTATCCGCATATAAATTACACCGGTGACAGGAGCGCCGCTATACCTATGATAAATAAATAGATCATCTTCGCGGGACGGCAACCCTCGTCTTTTGAGCCGCAGCTGCGCGGAATATACCGTCGGATAAGTTGTCGATTCGAGCGGAGAGAGAGAGAGAGAGAGAGAATCTTTTGAAAATCGTGACTGACGGCACCAGGGATCGGGTTCTCCTATGACGTTATCGGGCACGTTTCGTGCGAACAAATACGGGACTCGTTAAAAACCGGTCGTTGCAGTAATTTCTCCTCGATTCGGTCTAATTTCTCGGATAAGTAGGCGAAAGGTTCGTTGCAGATATTGGTGTTTGAGGGAAAGTCATTTCGGTATTTCAATGTGAAATAAAACTCAATTTTTTCCATGCAAGAAATGAACTTTAATGGGTCGAATATTTTTCGTTAAGCATGAAAATTTCTATGTCAGTATGACTGAATGTTTTGTATAAATAGTCATTAAAATTTCTAAGCTGTTAGCTGTTGATTTGATTTAGCTTGTGACTCAGCTTTAGATTCAAGACGATAGAATATTGTTAGCTATAGTCTAGTCTATTTACAGTGGAATAGATTGTCACTTTCATGTATACATAGTGCTTCCAAAATAATCAATATTTAACTACATTTCCAATTATCTCGCGAAAGTCAGCAAAGCTCGAGAGAATCGTTGCATTTTGAATACATAGAATATTGACGTAGACTATTAGCAATGGTCTAGTCTGTTTATAATGGAACTGATTGTCACTTTCATCTATTCATAAGGTAGACTATCAGTCTTTATTAGTCTATTAGTATATTATAGTACAATATACTAATATTTTATATTATACTACAATATACTAATATTTATACTGATATTTTTATTATTATATATTATACTATAATATACTATAATATATAATATTGGTATATTAATTATTATAATATGTAGTACTAGGATATTAGTATATTAATTATACTATAATATTAATATATTAACATTTTATATTATACTATATTATACTATAATATACTATAATATATAATATTAATATATTATTAGTCTAGATATTAGTCTATCTATTATTCTAGCTATAGTATAACTAATAGTCTACTAGTCTATTAGTATATTATATATTAGTTTATTACTATTATATACTATAAAATATAATATTAGTATATTATAGTATAATATATAATATTAGTATATTATAGTATAATATATAATATTAGTATATTGCATATTAGCCTATTAGTTTAGATAGATTATTAGTTATAGTCTAGTCTATTTATAATGGAATATTAGTCTACTAGTATATTATAGTATAATATACTAATTAGTATAATATACAATATTAGTAAATATACTAATATTGCATATTATACTATAATAGACTAATAGGTAATATTAGTATGTTATATATTACTCTATTAGTGTATTAGTATATTATAGTATAAAATACTAATATTATATATTAGTCTAGATAGACTATTAGTTATAGTCTAGTGTCTATTTATAGTGGAATATTATTATTACTACTATTAGTATAATATATAATATTATGGTATATTATATAATATACAATATTACTATATTATATATTACTCTATTAGTCTAGATAGACTATTAGTCATAGTCTACTCCATTTATAATAAAAAAAATTGTCTCTTCCATCCATTCTATAAGCTTCCAAAATAATCAACCTTACCGCGTCGACTGCCAAAGCAGAATACAACACAACCGTAACCTTAACAAAAATAATAACAATACAAACATCACTCTATCTATTACTCGAAACCGAAATTACTTCCTTGCCAACGCAACATTTTGTGACATTCAACCTGTCGCAACCCCGACCCCAGTCTCCTCTGCTGTCGCTCTCACCCATCTCCTATAAATACGAAAGCTCAAACATCGCCTAAACTGCATACATTTCGAACGACAGCGGCTAAGACGAACGTCGATAACTATACAACTTCCTCAACCGTCTAGACTCTAAAGAATTTATTTCGCGCCGTGTAACGTCCTCCGGTTCATGATTATTAATGTCTCGAGTTAATATCGATCCGGCTATTGAAGCTTTGATCGCCGCGTTTCGGCCCAAGCGCCGTCGGGACCGTAATCGATCCCTGCCGGTAAATTTTCATCCCTCCCATTAACCGGGAATAAATCAAGCCGGGGGGTGAAGAGGGGCCGCCGGATTAAGAGCAGACGCGCCGCCGCGTCGTATAAAACGCGTTCGTAAATCATTGGAAAACCGGCGGACGTCTTAGGTCACCGGCCATCTCGAAACAGATAATTCGCGGCACGGGCCGGGCTCATCCATCACAAACTGTCGCAGCCTAGCCGGTCGCGATTGCACGCGTGGATGCATAATAGCCGGGGACGTCTTGCTGATCCGGCGGGAAAACGTTAACGCGCAAGAAAACTTCGGCTCCGTCGTACGAACGAACGATCCGGCCGGCCCGAAGGAATGTCGATGGAATTGAAACGTCCGACGGGGATGATGCGACGTCGCGAGGAGAACGTGTTACAGTAATGTCTCTCTAATTGACGCTCGGATTGCGCACGAGGATGGACAATTTTTGGAAGAGGAGATACGATTTTTCGAGCGTTGCGGCTCGTTGTTTTATTCTTGTTGACAATCGGTGAAATTTTCCATTGAGTAAATTTTAACAAATTGGTAAGTTTCCAAAAGTGGCGTTTTATATATTTTTATATTTGTATAATGTCTTGTGTAATATAATATAATATACTTAATATATAGCATACTAAATATTCTATATTATATATTATTGTACTATTGCTATATATAATATATTCTATATTATTACAGTATTATTATATACTATATGCTATATATTATTATATACTGTATACTATATAATATAGTATATATTATATAGTAATAATATATACCATACTATATGCTATACTATATACTACATTGTATACTATATAATATACTATATAGTCTATTACATGCTATACTATATACTATAATATATACTGTATACTATACTATATAGTATATTATATACTATATACTATAATATATACTGTATACTATACTATATAGTATATTATATACTATATACTATAATATATACTGTATACTATACTATATAGTATATTATATACTATATACTATAATATATACTGTATACTATACTATATAGTATATTATATACTATATACTATACTACTTTCTATATTATACATCATTATCCTATTATTATAAGTATATAATAATAATATAGTAATATATGTATATTATATTAAATACTATATTATACACTATATATTATATTAAATACTATATTATATACTACATATTATATATATATAGTAGTATATTATAGTTATTTATTACTGTATATATTATAGTATATATTATAGTATATTGTATACTATATTATATACTATATTATAATATATATTAGAATATATAATATAATTTATATAATATTTTTATACAATTCCATAAAATCTCAATAAAATTATCAGCACGCTCGTAGAGAATTATATTTTTGACAAAAGGGTTACGTGAAGTAAGTTTTTATAGTTTTTATAGTCAACGATTGTCAACAACTATAAAAACGAGATACAAGGCTCGAATATAATCGTATGTCCTCTTTCCAAATTGTCCATTTCGGTAACGATTAGCAAAATAATTGGAAACATATAACTATTATAATACCATTATTTATTATTATTTTATTATTTATTTTATTATTTTCTTTTACTATTATTTATTATTATAATACTATTATATAATACCACCAATATTATATTTTTCTAATCGAAAACAAATATTTACATTATAATACCAGCAATATTATGCCACACGAATTTTTAAATACTGCGCACAATGGATATTTGCAAATAGATTGTCTAGTTTTGTACATATTAACGAGAAACAAATATTTCTCCAGCGTTTAATCAGCGTCATTAAGCGGCAGCTTTTCTAAATTTTGTGCATGCGAAGTGACGCGGAAAAAAGGAGAAACAATCGCGAAACTTTCACGTGGAAGGTAAAGTAAGGTAAAGTAAAGTACACAAAATAACAAGTTCCAAATTGCTACCTGTTTTTCTTACGAAAAATTACAGCCCGTGATAGCTTTCGTAAAATATGCACTTTAATTTCCACCCATTGTTGGGCCTGCGGCTCGGTTAAAAAGACTTTACACGCAAACCCGGACTCGCATGCCGGATCCCTGGCATCGCTATACGATGCGCGGAATTCGAAGAGAACGACTTTATTGGGAATCGTCGAACGATTTCTTAATTTTCACGTCACCGCGTTACGCCCCTCCCCCCTCCTGAAGCAAGCATAAAATGTACAAGAGGTCCGTTCACAAAACTAACAAGAAGGATCGATCGAACTGATAGAAGAAAGTGGGTTTCTGTTAAGTTCAGTAATGTCTCCCTAATTCGCGCTCAGATTGGGCACGAAAATGGAGAATTTTGGAAGAGGAGATATGATTATTCGAGCCTTGCAGCTCGTTTTTTATAGTTGTTGACAATCGGTAAAACTTTCCTTTGATAAACTTTCAAGAAATTGGTAACTTTCCAAAACTGACGTTTTATATATTTTTATATTTATATAATATTTTATGTATTATAATATAATATACTTAATATATAGTGTACTATATATTATATATTATAATATGCTATATTATATACTATATACTATATACAATACTATATGGTATACTATATACTACATTGTATGCTGTATAATATATCATATACTATACTATATGCTATATTATATACTACATTGTATACTGTATAATATACTATATACTCTACTATATGCTATACTATATACTATATACTATACTATATTCTATATTATATACTATAAACTGTATACTATATTACATAGTATATACTATCCTATATACATTGTATACTGTATAATATACTATATACTCTACTATATGCTATACTATATATTATATACTATACTATCTGTACTATTTATTATACTAACTATATAGTATATTATATACTATATACTATACTATATTCTATATTATATACTATAAACTGTATACTATATTACATAGTATATACTATCCTATATACTATATTATACAGTACTAATTTACGTACTATATTCTATATTACATACTTTACACTATATTATATACTATATTATATCATATATTATAATATATAATATAATTAATATAATATTTTTGGATAATTTCGTAAAACCTCAATAAAATTAATAAAAGGGTTATGTTCTGGTTATTTCTATGATTAACGATTGTCAACAACAATAGAAACGTGATACAAGGCTCGAATATAATCGTATCTCCTCTTCCCAAATTGCACATTTCTGTGGACAATCTTTGCGTCAATTAGAGAGTCATTACTATACGCATACCAATACACATATAATAAACATATTGAACTACAGAAGCAACGTAAACAATAACAACGATAAATGACAATCGTCCAATAACATCAATTTAACAACAATAAATGAACGATAATAGCAACAATAATAACAGCAACAACAACGCGAACACGTTCAATTCCAACGATAATAGCACATCAGACCATAATTAGTTCGCAAATGAAAGTGATTCGCGAAAGAAATCGAAGCTCGTCGAATAAATAGGGGCGAATCAGAGCGAATTCGTTAGCACGTAACGAACCGATCATTGCACCATCGGAAAGCGCCGGGCACTTTTCATCGCTGAGAACGACCACAAGAAGCTATGCAGCCGGAGATTTCAATCGCGTAACCGACCGCAATTTTGCAAAGTTACCACGGCAAAACCGTGGCCCAGATACTGCGAAACCAATCTCCTGGTCGGCCCTTATTAAAACGTTCCGCGTCGCGAGTGGTGCGGCGCTTGGAGCGGGAAGGGGAGGGGGAAACTGATTGCAGCCGGGGCGTGAATTATTCGGGGGGCTACGGTTGCGGAACACGGAATGTCTCGGACATAAGTCTGCGGTTATCTTCGAATCGGTCAGCAGGAACCGCGTCCTTCCTCTCGCCGGTGTGGCCCGAGTAATTGCCTGCGATCAATTAACGCGCGATTAACAGCACTCAACGAGCGAGCGCGGCCAGCCAGCGGCCGAGCAGCAAACAAGCAAAGCGAACGGTGCGCGCGCGCGCGCGCGAGCTCTCATTAACCGCACGCGAGCCATGCATGCGCCTACAAAAAAAGGTATTTCTGTTTCCCTCTGTCCCGAACGTTCCGGCGGTGCCGCTAAAACGCTTCAGTGTATCAAGATGTCCACGTGATGATCTGGATCGGCTTCGGGTTCCTGATGACGTTCCTGAAGAGATACGGCCAGAGCGCCGTCGGACTGACCTTCCTGGTCGGCGCGGTGCTCGTTCAGGTCGCGCTGATTTGCGAGGGCGTCGTGGAGATGAAGCAGGACAACGGTGCCTATCTGTCACTGGAAAGGTATGCCACGTTTTTTATTGATAAATTTTTTGGAATGATCGTTTTTGGTTTTTTATTTACTTTGGTGAGAGGGTGAGCGTGGGTGTTACTGCGGACGCTCCGAATACTGCGGTGTTTTATGAAAGTTATGGAGTCTAATCTTGTAGAAATGAATCTGATAATTTTTTGTACGTTTGATATTGATAATTTAGGAGGTGCAAGTGAAAACTGCGGTTGCAGTTTCAATTTATTTAGTGACTTTTGATATTTGGAGGCTTGTGAGAAAACGTCGAGGTTATATTAATTTAATATATAATATAATTTCACAATAATATTGTTTAATATATAATATTTCTTATATATTAATTTATTAATATTATTAATATATTATATTGTATTATTATATTACATTGCATTACATTACATCTCAATTACAATTACATTACATTTCAATTACAATTACATTACATTTCAATTACAATTACATTACATTTCAATTACAATTACATTACATTACAATTACATTCCATTCCATTACAATTGCATTACATTACATTACATTACATTACATTATATTATATTATATTATATTATATTATATTATATTACATTACATTACATTACATTACATTACATTACATTACATTATATTATATTATATTATATTATATTATATTATATTATATTATATTATATTATATTATATTATATTATATTATATTATATTATATTATATTATATTATATTATATTATATTATATTATATTATATTATATTATATTATATTATATTACAAATATTTATTAATATTAATATAATTTAATAATGATAATAATAATAATAATAATAATAATTAATAAAATTTATTAATATTAATTCGAGTCAACGATGTACTTTCGAATTTTCAAGTATCATTAGTATGATATATGATATATGATATCATATAATATATAATATATTATATTAATATATATGTTATTATATATATAACATCGGATATTCGATCGTTTCATCGACATAACAAAACGACATAACAAAATCGGCCAACTTGATTCCGTAGCATGGAAATTATAACGTTCGCGGAAACCGGGGTCGCGCGGAACGCCAACTTTTTGTTTACTATGCTCTTTGCATAATCTCGCAACGCGTATTGTAGTATAATATTTCAAAGTCTTACCAAGCGGCAAGAAATGAGGTTTTACGTTAGAGCGCTTTAACATATTCCTTCGGCCGGTCATCAATTATGAATTCAGAGCTTCGTAAATTCATCAAAGTCAGAGCGCCGCTGCCGGGAACCACTTTCTGAAAAATTTCTTGGAAAAATTCCCGTTAATGTTACAGTTTATCTCTCGGGCAAATGCGTGCGCCGCGATAAATAATTGTCTAACAATCGTCGGTGCAGAAAAGAAAAGTTCGCGAGCAAGAATTTAGGCCGCGAATGCGATAAACTGTTCTCGTAAAATATTTCTGAAAACGTTTCTCCACGGATTCCTTAAATTGTTCGTTAGAAGATCGACTCAGCCTCTGAAAGGTGAAATGTTAGGTGAATTTCTAGTATGGCATATGAACTATTTATATGAAATTTAACTGTTTCCGGTTTTTCTATTTGTTTGTGCTTCTTTGATTTGATTTTATAGTATAATAAATACGTAATCGGTAAAATTATTGCATTGTTAATTAGTGTGAAATATTTATTAATTCCCATTTACGTTATTTCTCATTTCAATAATTCGTTCAAGAATTGGTCTATGCACTATTTTTATCCCTTTTAACCCTTAAACTTCGACTCACGACTTAAAATTGTTACGCAACGTTTCAAAATAATTTTGATGTTATTAAACTTGTTTGTATTATACATAAAAATAAAAATATGATTTTATATATATTATAATATATTATTATATGTATTATTAATATTATATATATATATATATGATTTTTATGTATAATATAAACAAATTTGATAACATATATATAATATTAATAATATATATAATAATAATAATATATAATAATAGTATATATTGTTAATATTATATATTATTATTATTATATATATTATTAATATTATATATATGATTATTATGTATAATATAAACAAATTTGATAACATATATATATATAATATTAATAACATATAATAATAATATATACTATTAATTAATATTAATAATATATACTATTAATTAGTATTAACAACATATAATATTAATTATTATTAATTATATATATGTAATTATTATACATAATATATATCGTAATATTATTTGTGATTTACGTTTTCTTAATTTTTACGAAATTCGAGTGAACAATATTCTCTCAAATTTTCAAGTATTAAACATCTCGGTGTGGAACATGTCGTGAAAAGCGGTGCTAAATTATTGAGATTTACTTTCCTAAGCCGGCATTGAATCGGGGAAAATCTTTCGAGCGAAAACTGACGGAAGCGAAAGTGAAACATCATTGCATTCGCAATGAGAAATTTTCTGAACGGTCGCGAACTCCGGCGTTTTGAACAGATCACTGCCGGCATGAACGCGAAATTAGCATCGTAAGCATGTTGATTAAAACGTATAATATTCATGAACGGAATCGTCGCAACGCGGGATTAACTTTTCACTCGCGCGAGCGCCGTTTTTGTGACTCGAATTTTCGCCGAGCAACTCGAAAGGCGCACAATTTACATTCTTGACATTTTCACGGTGAAGTTTCGCGACGAATCAAAGGTGAAACGACCGAGAATTCCATTTATATATCCCGAATTATATGCACTAATCTTCAACGTTATGCGAAATTCGGACAGGTTTCGGATTTAGGTGTGGACTCAATTTTTTTATCAACCCTTTGGCGTACAATTAAAACGAAATTCGATGCGTCCGAAAAATACTATTAGGTTGACAACTTTTTTAAATTTTAACATTCCGCATGTCATCAAATATTTTTAGCACAATTTTTCAAATCATTCGAAAAAGGATGTTTCGTTCTACCAGGATCCCTGTTTTTTAATTTCTGAGCTCAAGGTCACCCGAAGGTCACTGTACGATAGATCGCTGAATTCATTTTTTCATCGGCTATAACAATACATAGTCAAAAATACACAGTGCTATTTAAAAAAATCAAGATGACCTCAGTTTCTCATTAAATAAACAAATTCTTCGCAATTTTTATTGACGCATTTTATTCCCATCAAAACACCGAATAACTTTCATCCGAAACATTTTTTTGCCAGATTCGCCTAAACGCCTCAAATATCGTGACGATCCTTTTCACGGAGAACACCCAGTATATTGCACGGCGTCCGCCGAAAGCAGCTCTTGACGAGTCAGACTCGTCAAAGTCTCCAGTGGCGTATCGAATAAATAACGACCCCCAACTCGTCATTGCACGTCTCAGCGGGATTAAGACAAAAGAATTTTATTTTTGTTATTTAACCCGGAAGTTCCCGGCGCCCTTAATTCGCCGGGTCGAGGAGCCATTCGAGGAGCTTCTTCGGAGTAAGCTATGCGCAACGTGTGTATCGAAAACAAGTAAATTCGCGCGGTCTAGGTAATATACACGTCGGGTCCCGATTGGCCGAAGAAGTCCAAAGATATTTTTGCAGGACCCCCATACAAAATACATTCGTTCCGGGCGCACCGTGGAATACAAAAGCCGGGTTGTAAGATTGTGTTTGCCTTTGTGCATGAATAGTTAATAAGGTAGCTGGTGTGCACAGTCACTTCCGTCCTCCGAGTTTTCCCTTCTTTCCGTGGAAATTGTAATTCTTGCCGGATCAAGAGGAAATAACAATTTGATAAAACAACGCAAAGCGGATGAGAAGAAGAACCGGAAATGGATTGGATATATACTATGTTTCAGTGAATTAGTTCATCGTGTGACTTTATTAACGTTATGTTTGTAACATTTCGATGGTTGATGGTCTTTTGGATGGTATACAAGGTGTCCCAAAAATGTGTCGAAATTTGGAAATGAGGGGGTTCCTGAGGTTATTTCAAGCAACTTTTTCCTTTACAAAAATGTTCTACGAGGCGTCGTCAACGAGTTATTGACGAAAAACGCTGGCCAATGAGAGGCGAGCTCGGATGGCGCGAGGCGGCGCGGCCAACGAGCGCGCGGCGCCCGGTTCCGCTCGTTGACACGGCCGTCCCGCGGCAGCTGATCTCGCGCTCTGATTGGTTAGCGTTTTTCGTGAATAACTCGTAAACGAAGCCGCGGATTGCATTTTCGCTAAGGAAAAAGTTGCTTCAAATCACCTCAGGAAACCCTCACTTTCGGATTTCGAGACATTTTTGGGATACCCTGTATTATAAGACAGGTGCACAGAAAGATCTATAACAATATAATTATATTCGAGTTATGCGAATTGTGGGTTTTATTATTGGTAAAACTTTCCATTGATAAACTTGTAACAAATTGGTAACTTTCCAAAACTGATGTTTTATATATTTTTATATTTATATAATATGTAATATAATATAATATAATATAATATGCTTAATATATTGTATAGTATACTATATATTATACATTATATTATATACTATATTATATATTATTATACTATTATTATATCCTATATTATATATTCTTATACTATTATTATATACCATATTATATACTATATATACTGTATACTATATTGTATACTATATACTCTACTATATCCTATACCATATATTATATAGTCTATTATATGCTATACTATATACTGTATATTATACTATAATATGTACTGTATACTATATTGTGTACTATATACTATACTATATGTGTAGTATATTATATACTATATACTATACTATATTCTATATTATATGCTATATACTATGTTATATACTTTACTATATGCTATATTATATACTATATACTATGTTATATACTATATTATGTACTATATACAATATTACATACATTACACTATATTATATACTATATTATATCATATGTCATAATATATAATATAATTAATACAACATTTTTATACAATTTCATAAAATCTCAATAAAATTATCAGCAAATTTTTATTATTATTATTATTTATTGGCAAAAGGGTTACGTCAAGGTCATTTTTATTAGTTAACGATCGTCAACAACTCCACTTCCCAAATTGTCCATTTCCGTGCAGAATCTGAGCGTCAGTTAGGGAGACATATATAACCCCGGTTCCACGCGCGGTCGCCGTGATATCAAACCTCTTCTTCAATTCCGCGATGCGTCCCGTTTGCATATCAAACCGGCCCCGATATATATTCCCGCGATGTTATGAATACTGATCCCCAGTTTTGAGGTTCCACCGGCAAGTTAATAACGCCGGTATTGATCATCTTCTCTTGGTAACCACTTTCAGCCTTCTGAGCGCCGACGTTGCAGTGGCCACCCCGTTGATATCCATGGGCGCGCTCCTCGGTAAGACGACCTACATACAGCTCGTGTTCATGGGTATCCTCGAGCTGATCATGTTCACCGTGAACAAGTACGTGGGGGAGCATATACTCATGGTAAGTTTACCCTTTCTCGGCCATCCGAGCGACCCGCTTCGCTTCCTCGATTCCCGCCGACCAGCGGGAAATGCATGCGGCTCCGTTTTATGGGGTTCCGACCGAAAACCGGGTGCTTATGGAATTCAGCAGAGCTCGTGGGATTTTTTTACAGTGCAACGATTTACGAATTTTCGGCGGATAAAGTTGTTGCAAAATTTTCTGGTTTTTCATTGAATGGGAGAGCGATGTGACAGCGTTCGCGCGGTATTTTTTTAGTAATTTAAGGATTTAAATAATAATAAGGATTTTTTAAATAATATTAGCAAGCTATAAATGGGAGAAAAAGAACGCGCGACATAGAATAACGAATAAATGCAATATTAATAAATTATTTAAATCTAATAAATTCTATTTATAAAAATAGAATCAATGGCACATCGAACGCGTTGCATACGTTGATTATACAGAGTGTCCCGAAATTATAGCACTTCCGGGAAATTAGAGATTCCTGAGGTCATTCGAAGCAACTTTCTCCTTTACAAAAATTTTCTGCGAGGCTCCGTTCACGAGTTATTAAAGAAAAACGCCGACCAATGAGCGATCAGCGTGGCGTCAGCGATGTGGCTGACGCCACGCCCTCGCGACCACCGCCGCTGCGTCAGCCAGCCGGCGCGACGCGGCATTGGCCGCAGGGCAGAGCGCCGGTCGCGCTCGCTTTCCGATTGGTCCACGTTTTTCGCGAATATCTCGCAAACGAAGCCTCGGATCGCAGTTTCGCTAAGGAGAAAGTTGTTTCAAATGATCCAAGGAACATATTTCTCGCTTGTACAATAATTTTGGGTCACTCGGTATACTTAGCTACATAGTTATTCAAATATGCGAGCAATCTCGTTACTTTTTACATATATCTCTTATGTGAAGCTACAGAATCGAACGGAGAAAGAAGAGCGGGAGGGCTGCCCTACTTCATATGGGTCTAATGTCCTTTTTCATCTTCCCTGCTGTCATCGGCAGACCATATTTCACGGATTTGCCGGATCTATAGACAGTTTTAAAGTAGATCATCTGCGACAAAAATTATTCGATCGAAATTGCGAACATAATTCTTCAAGAAATTGTTCAAGGCTTATTAAAAATAATATTATATAATATAATATATAATAATATAATAATATAATTATAATATTATTATAATTATATTATATTATTATTAATATTATTATATTATTATATTATTATATATAATATATAATTATAATAATATATATATATATAATATATATATTCGACTAAGAATGAAAATAGAATTCGCGCTTTATGCTTTAAAATCCTTTCGAACAGGTTAAATTTGTACTCTTTTGTACTTTTGAGGGATTTTAACGGCACAGCAAATTCTCTCCAATTGTCCCTCGGCTTGTAAACAAAAATGGACAGTTTGGGAAGAGGAGATACGATTATTCGAGCCTCGCACTCTCGTTTTTATAGTTCTCGACAATCGGTAACTATAAAAACGAGAACCGCAAGGCTCGCATAATCGTGTCTACTCTTCCCAAATTGTCCATTTTTCTGGACAATCCGAGCGTCAATTAGAGAGGCATTACCTGGAATCGTGAGACGGAACGTTGCGCGAATGGCATGATTTTACGATGAGAGTTCTATTTCTCGAACTATTAAAGGAGAAATGCGCCGGCTGTGCGGCAACCTGTTGTACAATAGTTGAAGGTCGATAGGTCTGTAGGGCGCGCGACGAAGCACATATACATATATATATATACACGGTACATGCAGCACGAAAGTCCCTTAGTAATCAATATCGTTATCAGGTAAAACAGTACGTATATAGTATAGTAAAGATGTGTGTGCATTTATGATAAAATTAAGTAAACAATTAATAATTAAATACGAAACTACGAAGACATTAGATAAAATTTTGTGGACATTGTTACATTATTTTTGACTTGTTACGGTTGTTGGAAGGAAAAAGAAATGTTAAGGTAATAAATAAATTAATTAATAATTCATATTAATTAGTATTAATAATATTATAATATATTATATATTATATATATAATATCAACTAATATTAATAACATTATAATATATTATATATTATATATACAATATAATATATATATATATCAATATTAATGTTAATATTATCAAAAATAGGCAGTTTGGAAAGAGAAGGTACGATTAATTGAGCCTCGCAGCTCGTTTTTATAGTTGCTTTACAAATTGTCAATTTTTGTTACATAACCTTGACAATTGGAGAGAATTTACTGTTGCTGTTGAAATCCCTCGAACGTACAATCGATACCTGTTCAAAGGGATTTCAAAGTATAAATGCATCTGTATTTATACATTATACAATGTTTACTTCAATTTTTGTTTTAAAGGGAATTTTGAAATGATTTGAAATATTATTACTTGAGATATTATTATTTAAAATATTATTACTTGTAATATTATCATTTGAAATGCTATCATTTAAAATATTATTATTTACGATAGTATTATTATATATATTATTATTTGAGATGTTATTATTTGAGATATTATTATTTGAAATATTATTATTTGTAATATTATCATTTGAAATGCTATCATTTAAAATATTATTATTTGTGATATTATTATTTAAAATATTATTATTTGAGATATTATTATTTGGAATATTATTACTTAAA
Organism: Megalopta genalis; assembly: GCF_051020955.1. Lineage (NCBI taxonomy): Eukaryota > Metazoa > Arthropoda > Insecta > Hymenoptera > Halictidae > Megalopta > Megalopta genalis. The sequence continues at coordinate 6,713,015 of NC_135028.1, read as the reverse complement.
ATATTATCTTTTGAAATATTATTATTTGAAATATAATTATTTTAAGTATTATCGTTTGAAATATTACTATTTAAAATATTATTATTTGAGATATTATTATTTGGAATATTATTATTTAAAGTATTATCTTTTGAGATATTATTATTTGAAATATAATTATTTTAAATATTATCATTTGAAATATTACTATTTGAAATATTATTATTTGAGATATTATTATTTAAAATGTCATTTGAGATATTATTACCTGGAATATTACTATTTAAAATACTATCTTTTGAAATATTAATTATCCGGAATATCATTATGTAAAAAACAGCGTCGTTATGTAAACAACAACTACAGTTTACAACTGTTTCGAGTAATACCTGTCGAAAAAAAAAAAATGAGAATCACGAAAGAGTTTCGAAGAACGAAAGGAAGGAACGAACAATTATCGTGTCCAGTGTCCATCTGGGCCGCAGAGAAGTCCGAACAAGGGGGGTGGGAAAATTTGTTCTGTGCTTTGGGACGGCTCGCTATTGTCTTCGGCCGATGCGCGGGAATCGATTTACAGGTTGGAGAACACGCCTTCCGGGACAGACGAAATGAAAACTTTTCTCTTGTTTCGATAGGTAGTTGACGCCGGCGACAGCATGTTTGTCCACGCGTTTGGTGCGTACTTCGGTCTGGCGGTCAGCTTCGTGATGGGGATGAAGGAGAAACGAAAGGCGCACCATCTCGAGGGACCCTCCTACAATTCGGATATATTCGCGATGATTGGTCTGTTTAATAATTACATACTCTTAAGCTCTAATATCCTGCGTCGCGTTATCTGATCACCGAATAACAGCGTTCTAATTTCCGTGAGAATAACTCGCAGGTGTCTGCTCCCAAGTGGTCGCAGCTGCGAGAGTTATTCGCGAAAGTTACTATCGTGTAGGTACACACACACACACATACACATACACACACTTTGACTTGCGTTAATATTTAGTAAGGAGCTTACGAAGCTTTTTTATAATTATTATATCTATGCAGTTTCAACTGCAAAGTGTTCATAATTGTAATAATAATATAATAATAATATATAAATTGTAAATTAATAGAGAACATACAAATTGTTATTATATATTATTAATATATTATATATTGAATTATAGAAAATATATATCAATATATCAATATTATATGTAATATATTAATATTTATATATTAATGAATACATAAATATTATATATAATATATTAATATTAGTCTATTAATGAATATATCAATATTATATATAATATATTAATATTAGTCTATTAATGAATATATCAATATTATGTACAATATATTAATATTAGTCTATTATATTAATATATCAATATTAGTATATTAATGGATATATTAATATTAGTATATTAATGAATATACCAATATTATATATAATATATTATATTATTATTATATTGATAATATATAATATATTATCAATATTATGTATAATATATTAATACTAGTATATTAATGGATATATTAATATTAGTATATTAATGAATATATCAATATTATGTAGAATATATTAATATTAGTATATTAATGAATATATCACTATTATATGTAATATATTAATAATAGTATATTAATGAATATATCAATATTATATATAATATATTAATATTAGTATATTAATGATTATGTCAATATTATATATAATATATTAATATTATTATATTAATGAATATATCAATATTATATATAATATATTAATATTAGTATATCGATGGATATATCAATATTATATATAATATATTAATATTAGTATATTAATAAATATACCAATATTATGTACAATATATTAATATTCGTATATTAACGAATATATATATATTAATATATATATTTTTTAATATATTTTCATGTATATACCCAAACGACGAAACCTCGAGACGTCAGCTTATAAGATAATCATTCATTTTGTACGCAGGCACGGTGTTCCTGTGGCTCTTCTGGCCGTCGTTTAACAGCGCCGCCCTCGAAGGCGACGACCAACAACGAGCGATCATAAACACCCTTTTGTCGATCTCGGCGAGCTGCGTGATCGCGTTCGCCACCTCGGCGGTGGTCTCGAAGGACAGCAAATTCAACATGGTCCACATACAGAACTCGACCCTGGCCGGTGGTGTGGCCATCGGCACCGCGGCAGGTACGCGCCCGGTATTAATTAATTGGCCGGATCTGCACGGACGTTGAACCGCGCGGCTAACCGGCGCAACATTTTCTGTGTAAACATAGGCATGATGTGCGAGCCGGTGGGCGCTCTGATCGTGGGACTGTTGGCCGGGCTGCTGAGCGTGCTCGGTTACAAATACCTCACGGTAATTGATTACCTCTCTGTTTTATTATAAGCTTTGCGCCCGCGTCGAACATCAATCCGACCAATTCAGTTAATTGATGTGTGCCTAATAAATTATGCCGGGTTTAATCGACATTTCGCTCTTACAGGCGACCGGTCATCCACCACTGTTTCAATTCGAGAGTGCTTTTTTCATGTTGAATTGCCTTGAATTTTCTTGCTTTTTTTTAGATGTCGCGGCATTAATTTTTGCTGCTCGATGCGCGAGAGATTCTTAGAGAAAAAATTGCATCTTGGAGGATTCGAATTAATTGATTCTTTATTTGCATCGCGAAAGGGACGTTTTGAATATTCTGAAGATAGGAGAACTAATTAGAGCGATTAATGTAGAGAGAAAGTAATAATAAATAGTTCGGTAAACTATTGAAAAATAATTCGCTGGAATTGTCGCCAATGTTGCGGCATCTTCGCTGAATTATTTATAAGGTACAGTTGCATAATGCCGAGGTTCCTCGAATAATTTTTGATAGGTTCATAGACCACGGTGCAATTAACTTGAGCGCGATTTAGTTTTATTATCGGGGTCAATGAGCGTCCGAACAATACCGCTTTGTGCCGACGGAATTTTCGAAGTGCTCGTCGCGGACAAAGCTCCGAGCTCCGATAGGGATTCTGTCGGGCACTATTAAAATGAAACTTGACCAAGCGTTCGCGTAATCCTTTGATCTCATTACAGCACAGCTCGAAACGTATGCGCAAACCTCGCGGTCGTCAAGCACGAACGGAACGAATAACCGTTTGGAAACGTGCGTGCAAACTTTCGCGAATTCGGAGGATGAAATATCGGATTGGCAGGAAAATAATTTCGGTAGATCGGATGTGAAATAAAAAGCGATAATTTCTTGTACGAGAAATGAACCTTAATCGAGCAAATATCCCGTTTTTATAGGTGTTGACACAATCGTTAACTATAAAAATAATCATCACGTAAACCTTTTGCTAAGAATATAATCGATTGCGAGCATGCTGATAATTTTATTGAGATTTTATGAAATTATATAAAAATATTATATTAATTATATTATATGTATATTATAATACATAACATAATAAAGTATATAATATAGTATGTAGTATACAATACAGTATATAATAATAATATAATAATATGTAATATATTGTACATAATAATATATAATATATAGTACATAATATACTGTATAATATAATATATAATGTATTGTATAATATAATATATAGTATATCGTATATAATACACTGTATAATGTAATATATACTATATAGTATATAGTGTACTGTATAATATAATATTTATTATTTTTATTATTATTTATAATAATATAATAATATATAATATATAGTACATAATATACTGTATAATATAATATATAGTATATGGTATATAATATACTGTATAATGTAATATATACTATATAGTATATAGTATACTGTATAATATAATATTTATTATATAGTATGCAATATACTGTATAATATAATATATAATATATAGTATATAATAATAGTATAATAATATAATATATAGTATATAATATATTATACAATATATAATATATAGTATACAATATATTAAGTATATTATATTATATTATATAAGATATTACATAAATATAAAAATATATAAAACAGTTTTTCAAAGTTACCAATTTGTTGAAAGTTTATCAATGGAAAGTTTCACCGATTGTCAACAACTATAAAAGAACGAGCTGCAAGGCTCGAATAATAATCGTGTCTCCTCTCCCCGAATTGTCCATTTCTGTGGACAATCTGAGCGTCAATTAGGGAGACATTTCTATATATATGCTCGAGGGTTCGTTGTTCGTGCACACGCATTTCTTTATTAAATATCTATTAGACTTCCAGGGAGAGAGAGAGAGAGAGAGAGAGAGAGAGAGAGAGAGAAGGAGAGAGAGAGAGAGAGAAGGAGGGAGCGCCTCATCGGGCGCCGCTAAATTTAATTTGCGCGCGATTCATAATCATTCGAGCGTGGCTTGCGCGACGCCGACGCCGTCGCCGTCGCCGGCGTCGTCTGTGCGCGTCGTTCCATCGACGGAACCTACTTTCCGTGGAAATTTATATTCCACGTATATAGGTGTTGCCGGCGTGAAGTTTCCCCGGCACTTTGGCAGCGTAAAAATTTCAGGCAACGTAGATAGATCACAGAACTCGTCAACGCGCACGCCCGTTTTATGCGCCCTACATGATTACTGAGGCCGGATACACCGTTTACGCTGCCCTCAAATATTCCGGTCCGTCCGACGGAATTACATTGTCAATTTTCTGGCAGCTCTTCGAAGCATTTCATGGGATGATGCGCTTCCCTCCGTGTTGCTGCTTCGTAATAGGATGAAAAAGAAAGGCGAAGAAAGGCAGATCTTTTCACCCGGCCGGGTTCAGTTGGCCGTGAGAAATGAATAAGCATCGGGAAAAGTTCGTTCAACTATTAAAGGTAGACGGTCTTATATTGTACGTCAAATTGGAATTCCTGTCCGAGCTACATCCCAATAACGATCTTACTTACTGCAACAACGAAAAAAGAAAAGAATTTGTTTCGTCGGATACGGGTGAAGAAGCCAATTACTGTGCCCTCTGTTGACGGCCACTGCTGAAAACGTCTTTAGCAATTTAATTGACATTTCTTCAGAATTCGAGGAGTTCCTTTATTGTCGATGCGAACTTTCTCATGGAACAAACATCGAGTCTTCGTTGTATTGTCGGAGAAAGGAAGACAATAGTTTCGGTGCCAGTTACTGTGCCCTTGTGATCCACAAAAATCGATTACCATGTTTAAGCAAATCGTCCATGGATATATATAATAACATAATAATGATAATATATATAAATATATAATAATAATAAATAATATAACAATATATAATACAATAATATAATAATAATAATAATAATAATATTAGGATATATATATTATAATGGTACCATAATTTTGAGACACCTTATACATTATAATTCCACAATTATTTTAGGAGCCGAAACTGGGAGATAGCTGAGCTCATTCCAAGTAACTTTCTCCTTTGCGAAAATGCAATCCGCGGCTTCGTTGACGAGTTATTAACGAAAAACACAGACCAATCAGAGTGCCGGCGCGGCCAGCGCTCCGCCCTCTCGGCCAATGCCGCGTCGCGCCGTCCGTCTGACGCAGCGGCAGCGGTTACGAGGGCGGGGCGTCAGCCGCACTCGCTCTCTCATTGATCACCGTTTCTCGTGAATAACTCGTGAACGGAGCCTCGTAGAAAATTTCTGCAAAGGAGAAAGTTGCTTCGAATGACCCGAGGAACCCATTAATTCCCGAAAATACCATAATTTTGGGACTTCCTGTGTACATGTATATATTATATATATTTCCGTATTAACGTATGAAAGAAAAATAGCAGGAACCATCGTCGAGTTTTGTCGAACAAAAGATGCGCATCACGGCTGTACCACGATCGATCTTATTTTCACGGTACAGTCGCGTCCGCTTCCGACGAACTTAACGGGATTGGGAATGCCGGATATAATCATCGGGAAAAAGTTTTTTCGCCGGTTTCGATGGAAGTTCTTTTAATCATCCGCCGATTCATCCGCGACTCCCATATTCTTTGTGTGCTCAGCTCTTCCCGGGGCGCGCGCGCGCGCTTCTTTTCCCGTTCGTACGGCGGAACTTTCGCTCGGAGCCCGCGGATCAAATGCAGTTCGAGCGCATTAATTAACGATTCGCCATTAAGGCGGCGGGAGTGTCTCTGTCTCGGCAATTCGCGCCGTTATAGAAGAAAAGGAGACGAGGACACCGTGGAAGGGCTCCGGCCGGGGCTCCTTCGTAAACCGCGGGAGCCCAAGAGGCACTCCGCGGTATCGTTAAAAGATTCAAGCAAATAGATTCTCGAACAAAAGCGGCCGCGGGAGGTGTCGTTCCGTTCGAGTGGCGACCGGTGAAATAAGAGAAACGCCGGGAATGAAAAACGCGAAGTTTAACGAACCCGTTGACGCTTATCGGGTCGACGCTTCTGCGCTCGCGATTCGACAGCTCCCGCTCTCTCTCTCTCTCGCTTTCTCTCTGTCTCTCTCTCTTTCATCCTCCATCTATTATGTTCCTGACCGTTCCCGATCTCCGATCACGGTGAAAAAAGCTTCAATCACTAATACAGACCTCAGACGATTAAATTTGAACGGTCGGAGCTTCTGACTCCGATCGATTTTTATAGACCGTTAACCGTCGACGAATATTTTGCAATTGCGGAACGGACGCTCGCGATTAACGTACCAAGAGAATTAGCCATTCCGTGACAGATTTAGCGCGCGAATTATTGTCCATGTACGTTCGAAAGACGGGACCAAGATGAGACACCAGATCACGGTTCTCGAAACTTTTTATTTGAAGCGAGACTTTGGATCGCAAAGGATTTGTTGAATAAGTAATCACTATACAGGGTATATAGTATAAAAAGTTAGTATATAGTATATTGGTATATAAAGAATTAGTATGTAGAATATTAGTATATTAGTATGTTAGTATACTAGTATATTAGTGTATTAGTATGTGTTAGTATATTAGTATATTAGTATGTTAGTATAGTACTATATATGAAAAATTAGTATGTTAGTATATTAGTGTATTAGTATATTAGTATATTAGTATATTAGTATATATTAGTATATTAGTATATTATTATATATTAGTATGTTAGTATAGTAGTATATTAAAATTAGTATATTAGTATGTTAGTATAGTACTATATGAAAAATTAGTATATTAGTATATTAGTAAGTTAGTATAGTAGTATATATTAAAATTAGTATGTATTAGTATGTAAGTATGTTAGTATAGTACTATATATGAAAAATATATATTATGTTAGTATAGTACTATATAAAAAATTAGTATATTAGTATATTAGAATATTATTATATTAGTATATATATATTCGTATATTAGTATATTCGTATATTGGTATATTAGTATATTAGTATATACTAGTATATATTAGTATATTAGTATACTAGTATATTACTATATTTATATATATATATATAATAACATCTTTTTATTTAAGGTTCCGTTTTTTAGAAATCTTAGATTGAAAAAGTAATATTATTGAATAGGAATCAACTGGCGCTTCTGGCCATGACACACCAATTCTACTTCGCGTCATATTACAAGCCACGCGAACTCGACGAATCGGTTTTCTCGAGAACGGAGCCTTAAGTAAAAAAATGTTATTCCTCTTTCTCGACTTATCTTTGCATGTAGAATCATCGCCTTGCCACGATTTTCCGAACACCCTGTGTATAAAAATTTTGACATCTTTCAACGCCTGCGGCTTGACTTCGCGTTCTTGAATTTGTTATCGTTCCAACTAACAGCAAACTTAGAAAAGAAAAAAATGTTAATCATAGTACAGCCTCTCTAACATTTCCAAAAAAAGAAAAATTCAGGCGATTTCGTTGAATTTGAAAAAAGTTATTCCGTTCTAAAAGATATCCGGGTATTAATACGGGTCGCTGTACGTGGCTCTGTTCTTTAAAAAAAAAAAAAAAAAAAAAAAAAACAAAAAAAATGCTCGTTTGAATATGCGTTTCACGATGAACATTCTTGATAAAAGGATAACAAAACGGACGGTGCGCACAGATGTTTATTGCTAGCGGTATAGAGACTGATACTTCCTGCGGGCAAAAAGTCGATGGTGCACGCGATAACGATATTTTCCGTGGGAATCGGAACGGCGGCGCCGTTGTGTGAAATAAAACTAAAAGTTGCCTGAACGCGGTGCGTAACATCCACTTAGATTCTCCTGTTTTGTTATCTTTCGTTTATTTAACGTCCGTGTAAATCTACGTTCGTTCGCGCGTCACGCTCGGAGGGACGCGTATAACACTAAATACAACAGTATCAGAAAAACATAACGCCGAGAGAGATCGCGCGGGATCGTTAAGCGAAAGTACCGGCGCGCGTATTGCACACAGTGCTATTATTAATAATCATGAAAACTTCATACGTCACGTTCCACTGAACGACTCCCGTGCAAACACGGTTCTAGTTAGCATTAACGCGGAGCAACGTTTCAAACAGACAGTTTCGTCCGCGAATATGCGACGGTAATAATGGCTTCGGATAAGCTTGCCGAATGTCGAGATACGCCGAGAAATAAAATTCTATTTCGAAATAAATGTAGAGGTGCGTATAGTCTCGAGAAATATACAGGGAGTCCCAAAATTATTGCACGAGCGTGAAACGAGGAGTTCCTGGGGTCATTTGGAGCAACTTCTTCCTTTACGAAAATGTTCTCCCATGCATCGTTCACGAGTTATTAACGAAAAGACACTCACCAATCAGAAGCGCGCTCCGCTGGCGTTCGGCTGGCGCTAGGCGGCCGAGCCAATCAGCGGAACGGCGCTTCGACCGCTGGGCCGCCTGGCGCCAGCCTAGCGCCAGCCGAGCGCCAGCAGAGCTCGTCTCTGATTGGTCACTGTTTTTCGTTAATAACTCGTAAACGAAGCCTCGCAGAACATTTTCGTAAAGGAAAAAGTTGCTACAAATGACCTCAGGAACCCCTCATTTCCCTCTTGTATAATAATTTCGGGACCCCAGGTATATTACAAGAGCGCGGTGCGCGGAGCGTAAACCAGAAACACGTAAAATTTTACTCGAAGAAAACATCGGCCTTAAAAACCGCCCGAAAGAAATTTGATCGAATCATGACATAACCTTGAAATAACCGGGGTTGTAAATATTTATCAAATGCGATTCCACGTAGTTTCTTGTTCGGTAAAACCTTTGTTCCTGTCTACGAAAAATTGATAAATATCATCGCTGCGCTCTTGCGCGCAGAAGAGAATTTACCTTTTTAATCATTCGAGGGAAACAAAGGGGCCGAAGTGAACAGACCCTTATAGCCGCGCTCTAGCCCCATTCAATTCGCCTGCTTTCATTACTCTAGATTAAGGTCGACGATCCTCTGTTTAATCCAAGTAACATTGGCGAAGTAACCTCTAACGCGTGACATCGACGAGTGTTCACCGGCCACCAATTTGTTGCAGCCTCTGATACATAAACACCTCCGGGTGCACGACACATGCGGCGTCCACAATCTGCACGGGATGCCAGGTGTACTGGCTGGCATTTTCGGCGCCCTCATGGCTGGCCTGGCCACGAAAGAAACATACAATAATTCCCTTTACGAGGTACGTAACTTCCGGCATGCAGTGGTGCACCTATCGCAATTCTATTCGGTCAAATATCACTAAATGAACCATAAGTTACATGTATGTACGTATTAAGTTCGTGCAGATGAAATGTATAAACAGATTTTTAAGTGAATGGCGGGTTCCTCGGATCATTTGAAGCAACTTCTTCCTTTACAAAAATGTTCTCCGAGGCGCCGTTAACGAGTTATTAACGAAAAACAGTGACCAATAAGAATCGAGCACGGCTGACGCGAGGCGGCCCAGCCAACCAGCGCGCGAAGCCCAGTCCCGCTCATTGGCTCGGTCGCCTCGCGCCAGCCGAGCTCGCCTCTCATTGGTCACTGTTTTTCGTTAATAACTCGTTAACGGTGCCTCGGAGAACATTTTTGTAAAGGAAAAAGTTGCTTCGAATGACCCGAGGAACCCGTCACTTTCGGATTGCGAGACATTTTTGGGACACCCTGTATAAAACTGCATATCTCTTTTCGAAACAGCTGTTTATTTCATGAACATATGCTCCGTTCGCTTCGATACACTTTTCCAAATAAGATTGTAACGCACAGATGCCTGTCTTAAAGAAATTCTGATCTTTAATAATCGATAAACTCTGACATGGAATTTTTCAGACTGTCTTCCTTTTCGTACATTTTCCTACTGCTTGTAAAGAAAAACCGAGCATCATTTTTCACAGTCGTTTCGCGTCTTCCGCGCGGTTCATTTTCTAGGGAAAAATCATCAGACCGAACATTTTCGAAGCAACGTTGCACTTTTCGATCGTTAACAGTATTTTCTCCCCGAACACATGGTTTATATCGCGCGCAGCTTTTCGCAGCATTATTGCCGCAAGTTTATGCTTGTGTAAAGAAATTACACGTACATCGGTTGAATTCGTATCCTCGCGAGATTCGAAACAAATAACGAAATGGAACACTTTCGAGAGAATCTTCTTCGTTGAAACGCGAGTCGGGCGATGGACGGTACGACTGTAAACGAGGTTATGCCGAAAACAAAAGCATAACGAAAACAGGGGGACAAATGTTCGCGTGTAAAAAAAATCCGAGATTTCATATGCAGCAACCTGATATGATAGTAAGCGGACATAGTGATACGGTCAATCTGAGATTTATCGAACCTCTCGAAAAGTCAACATTCGTTTAGTCTCCGTCCTCTAGTACAAGGTGTCCCAAAAATGTCTCGCAATCCGAAAGTGGCGGGTTCCTCGGGTCATTCGAAGCAACTTTTTCCTTCACAAAAATTTTCTCCGAGGCACCGTTAACGAGTTATTAACGAAAAACAGTGACCAATGAGAGGCGAGCTCGGCTGGCGCGAGGCGTCCGAGCCAATGAGCGGAACTGGGCTTCGCGCGCTGGTTGGCTGGGCCGCCTCGCGTCAGCCGTGCTCGATTCTTATTGGTCACTGTTTTTCGTTAATAACTCGTTAACGACGCCTCGGAGAACATTTTTGTAAAGGAAGAAGTTGCTTCAAATGATCCGAGGAACCCGCCATTTCCGGATTGCGAGACATTTTTGGGACACCCAGTAGAACGCACTGCACTGAGTAAAAAAGCTTTGGTAAAATAGGTCGGAAGGTCAACCGTTTCTGAGAACATTTTTGTTTGCTGGCATCACGATCGATTTACTACTTTCGTAACCGAATCCGATGTGCTTGTCAAATAATTGATCAAACATGTGGAATTTTCGGGAGTTCGGAATCATGTAAGAAGGAGATGCCGAACGTGTATAGAAATGGAAGGAGGACACGTGGAAAATCTTTTGCAAATATCGACAAGTCCGAAGTGAGTCAATCAAGATGCTGCCGAACAAAAATGTTCGCATCTCAAAAACGGTTGACCTTCCGACCAATTTTACTAAGGCTTTTTCACTCGGTGCATTGTGTTCTATATAGAATAAATATCGGATGCTTTTCTGAATGCTTTTTTATCGAAGGCTTTCCCACTCAGTACACTGTGTCCTATACCATGCCATATAAGTACTGAATACCTTCTTTTTTTTTAGGAAAAAAGACCCTGTATGGTTAGAATAGTTAAAAATTTAAAAAGAAAAATTAAAATTAAAAAAAACGGTATAATTAGAAAGAAATCTTGTGATATGAATATGAAAACTGGTTGAGTTGCTGAACGAACCTTCTATCTTCTATTACAAATAAATTCAACCTTGAGAATCCATCTGAGTGCTTAACGCTCTAATAATAGCTTAGAATGATTAATAATTATCAGACTTTCTAATCTAATTTCATTTTTAGCAACAATGTGGCAAAAGTGTTTGGCAACGTTACTTTTTCTTGCTAATCAAGGACATTATGCATTGCAATCTCTTTCTTCATATATTCTTCATATATAAAAAATATCATTCATCATATACTCTCTCTCTTGTATGTATATACCTTGTATACCTATACAGGGTGTCCCAAAAATGTCTCGCAATCCGAAAGCAGGGGATTCCTGAGGTGATTCGAAGCAACTTTTCCCTTAGCGAAAATGCAATCCGCGGCTAATCGATTTAAGAACCAGTAAAGAATTGCATCATTTTCGACTTTCGACCAGCTAGAATCGCGATCGGCGCCGCTGTGCGGGGACCGACGGCCCCCCGTGCTGCTGCAGAAATTAATCAGCCGGCTGTTCGGGTAATTAACTTCGTAAGGGATACTTCGCTAAGTATGCGGAATAGCCGGCGCGCCGCGCCGCGAGTTCCTAACTGGGGCTGAATGGCGCCTGGGGCCAAAGTTGCTCGGGGTCCGGTTGCAAAAACCAGCAATTGCTTAATCTATTAACCGTGAAACGGACGTTTCAGTCACTGTTCGCAAGAAATTCGTAATTGTTATTCTACCCCACGGATACCCTAACCCGGGGGCCAACCCCGGCGGTGGGTCACCTTACTTCTCGTTTTACTGTACGCCCACGCCATCTTTATCACGACTTTATGCGAGCAGAATTTGAAATTCGTGGCTCGAAGTTAACATAAGATTCGTGACCGAGACTTTTCTCTATTTTTATGAATTGTTTATGCGTCTTTCCTTTCCGACAGATATTTCCAGCCAGGGCGCCGAGTTCTGGGGACTTGCTGACCGAGCTGATGGAAGATTACAACAATATATCACCCGGCGTGAATAGATCCGCGCTACAGCAAGCTGGCTATCAGCTATTAGCTCTCGCAATTACACTGGGCATCGCCATTGTTTCCGGATTGGTAACAGGTCACGTTTTTTCCCTACATTGTTCCATAAATCAATGGCATTCTGTTTCCGATTCGCGTTAACAAATATTAGCAACAGGTCCATATTGCACAAAACAGAAATTGCATGGGCCTGTATTTCTACTCTGAACAATTTCGATAAGTTACAAATAGTGGAGAGCTGGATTCGTCGAATATTCGTCGTTGTCACAAATAAATACAGAAAATGTACAGCTCTACTGCTTATCGCAAAAATCTTGTTGACGATAGAAATTTTCCTGTGCTTATCGATTACGATACAATCTTGTTCAGAAAGTGGTAAAGCCAGAGATATATACAAGGTGTCCTAAAAATGTCTCGCAATCCGAAAGTGGAGGATTCCTGACGTGATTCGAAGCAACTTTTTCCTTTACGAAAATGCGATCCGCGGCTTCGTTTACGAGTTATTAACGAAAAACGGAGACCAATCAGAGAGGCGAGATCAGCTGGCGCGAGGCGGCCGAGCCAACGAACGGTCGACGCCCAGTTCCGCCGATTGGCGCAGCCGCGCTAGCGCTGCGCGAGCTCGCCTCTCATTGGTCACTGTTTTCCGTTAATAACTCGTTAACGGCGGCTCGGAGAACATTTTCGCAAAGGAAAAAGTTGCTTCAAATGACACGAGGATCCCACCATTTTCGCATTGCGAGACATTTTCGGGACACCCTGTACAATGAACCGAGTCTTTCTGAAATGATTAGGAAGGATGATTAGATACCGGCTGTAAACAGCGGTACGCGCGGTTTTTAATTTAACATTGCGCTGTTGCAGGTTTGATACTGCGACTGTCGGTCTGCGGTTCGATCTCCGAGGAGCTGAAATTCGACGACGAGGCTCACTGGGAGCTGGAGGAAGAGTCCTCGGACGAATCGAAGGTTAAAGAAGGAACCAACTCCGGCGATCAGTTGCCGATGGCTACTATCTGAAGCGAGCCAACGCTTTATCACCTGCACAAGATCAAATAAAAAGTCTGTTCCCGTTCGTTGAACATTGTTGTGGCTTCGCTATTGGACTTTCGATTTTCTATTTTTTTTTCTTTTCGTTTGTTTTATAATTGAACAATGCATTCTGTTTTCTCGTAGAGGACACCGAGAGATAGAGGCGCGCGATCAACAGGTAACATGGACACCAACAAGTGACGAAGCAATAATTGCAGAAAACAATGTTGTTCATAAATAAAAGAGAAACGTTCAAGACGAGACACGTGTCGACAATCACAAATGTAACTTTTACAGAAGAGCAACCAGCAACGGACGTACAATATATGTGTATAACATTTTTATTGACATTATTTATATCTTTTTTTTAGAAAACTTTCTATAAATTTATATAATAAATAATTTGTAACATAAACTCGATTCGATATAATGTATATATATATATATATATATATATATATATATATATATATATATATATATATATATATATATATATATATGTACGAATGTATCTGGAAAATTGCGCAGCGGAATTTATACCGGATCGTCAAAGCTGTTTGCGTTATGTCTCTTTATTTGAATCGAAGTTGTATAATCTGCGTTGTTAAGGCATCAAGAGGAATAAGTTTCTCGACACGACGGCGTTGTTCTCCGTTCTAAAAATCTTTTCTGTATGTCACTGTAAATGGATAATATCATGTGTAATAATAATAATAATAATAATAATAATAATATCAATGATCCTCGTTCCCCGAATCTGCCGATAACAGTCCTCGAAATCTCTCAGAATGAATAAGTTCAAATATTTTATTATTAGAATCAACAATTATTTCATCAGAGCGTGTACTACAGCCTTCGCGTTCAACGACTTCAGATCCGTGTACGTTTGTCCCGTGCCAACAAAAACGATTGGTTGTCCGGTAATGTATGTCATAGAAATCGCCGCGCCTACCTGTGAAATAATAATAATAATATATAATAATATATAATATAAATATAATAATAATTATAATAATATAATAATATTATAATATATAATAATAATAATATATAATAATAATTATAATAATATAATAATATTATAATATATAATAATAATAATATATAATAATAAAATATCGTTGAATATTACCTTACCTTATCATCGATTGTATCAAACTTAGTCAACACGATCCCGTCAATGATATGAGGATTGCTGGATTGACTGTGATCAGCCAACGCTTGATTGAATTTCACTAATTGATCAACAGCTTCGTTGCCGACGAGAGCTTCGCCGACGAACAGAACTAGATCCGGTTCGTTCACTTTGATCAACTTGGCCAAGGCTCTCATCAACGGCTCGTTGTCTTGCATTCTGCCAGCAGTGTCTACCAAGACTACGTCGATCCTCGAGTCCTTGGCGAACCGGATCGCTTCCATGGCTATGCCAGCCGCGTCTTTGCCGTACCCTTTCTCGTACAGCTGAACCATACATTGATTCTCATGCTTCTCCGGGGGATGCAGAGCGTTCAAATGACGCGTATGAGTCCTCAATTGTTCGACCGCGCCGGCTCTGAAATTCCAATCAGCAATTAACGAATTTTGTTCGAAGTTCTCGATCGTTGTACAATACGCTTCAAAAATAAACTAGTCTCCTCTTTGGCATTCGAATATTTCGTTCTCTCGGTATAAATTAGTATACCTAATGATTATAAATGTTATTATAACCCAATGTTATTATAAAGTGTCCATGCTGGAGTAATACGATCACTTATTTCGAAAAAGTATTGAATATAAAACAGACTTTTATATATGGAAATTAAAGAGAAAACACAATTGTGTGGTCGATGAAGATCGATCTTTCTTTTCATTGTTAAATTCGGAGTTAAAACGGCCAAATTTTATTTTTGAAATGTAACTATTAACTACATATATGTAATGGAACACTTCGACTTTCCTAACTACCGTGCATGTTATCACGATTTGGGATGTCCTCAGCCATCCTGCGATAATATTCGCCCTCTGTCTCTATCTCTGTCGCGTACTCACAGCGTATCATCGTCATCATTTCGGGGGCACCATTTACTTTCGTTATTTATATTCGTTAATATCATTTGATAATGCATTTTTTTAATTCGACCCAAGAACCTATAAAATATATACTCGATTTTGAATAGTTTTTGAGATGTTATGCATACGAATTAGACAATTAAAAATAAGTATCGATGACCTAGAAAAACCTATCAAGTTCATCGTGTTCTTTCTTTGACTACTTGAAAACAAATTTTTATATTATTATTAGGTTTGTAACATGTAATAAAAAATATGTTTCCATTTGAAAAAAACGAAACTTCGCCATCTCTTGCATTAACAATGTAACAAAACTTATTTTCATTGATCGTAATCGCGCGCACCATTTTATTTCTAAAGTTTTTGTTGTATATGAATACTTTTAACAGATAATTAACCGATCACATAAGCGTGGACACACTATACATACATACGTATAATGATAAAAGATAAGTAGAATGAAAAGTACACAGTGCTAGATATAAGATAATGACAAATCAATTACTATTTGATACAGAGCAATCGTTAATTCATTTCATTTCAAATTAGTTTCTTCAAAATGCCAATCTATGAATTTCTTCACTTCTTCGGAGTGAAATTTAAAAAGATATGGATTATATTAAAAAATCATATTGTTCAACTGTTTAGGGATAAATACACGTACTTTCAAAATATACCGTAAACTGGTTCGCAAAACTAATTCTGAAATAATCATACCTGAACGTGTCGCACGCAGCGATAAGCACGCGGAAATTATTTTCGATGAGCCAGAAACAAATTTTTGCTAGA
Organism: Megalopta genalis; assembly: GCF_051020955.1. Lineage (NCBI taxonomy): Eukaryota > Metazoa > Arthropoda > Insecta > Hymenoptera > Halictidae > Megalopta > Megalopta genalis. Next base: position 6,696,465 of record NC_135028.1, on the reverse strand, counting down.
TTCGTCGATTTCCCCACGCCATTGACCCCACAGAAGGCCATCACATATGGTCTCTTGTCCTTTTTGGCTTCTATCGCATCTCGCAGAACGTCGACACGCCTTTTCGGCGATAATATTTGTACCAATGCGTCCGTCAAGCTTGCTTTAATGGTATTGGTGACGCTGTCGAATGTGCCGAGCACCTTTCCCTCCAATTTCACACCAACGGAATCGCACAATTTTTGGGCAATATCGGCAGCTACGTTTTTCGCGATCAAATGATCCTTCAGTTTCTCCAAAACTGGAGCCATGTCATCGTACTTCAAGCTCTTATTGCCAACCAAGCTTTTGAACATGGAAAACATACTACTGGATTTCTTTTGTACTTGCGGTTTGGAATTTACAATTTCCTTGTTCGATTCGTCCTCCGACTCGCTTTCTACTTCTAAGTCGCGGATGGATCCCTTCATCTGGCCCACTAACTAAAAAAATAGTGTTAAATAAGCTTCAGTGATTAGCAATTATTAACCCGAACCATTCCCAATTACCCCAATTTAACATTCGTAAATAAACATCTACATTAGAAATTTTTGCATTCTTTTTAGGGATTGATTTCACCCTCTGAACAGAGTTCGTGTGGCATGAATAAAACATAGGTTTATGTTACAAATAAGTTATTCTACCAATATAAAAATTGTTATAATTTTTTGATGATGTATAAGAAGAAAAATATATTAAATTAATTAAGTAACCGATGCGGGTTGACTAAAAAGATCAAAACATTGAATGGTGCGAAATTACTGTTGTATCAGCTGGCACATAATCTCCACCTTCTTCTGGCTTGTCTTTGGTGCGCTCTAATGTAGCTAGATCCTTGGTGGTCCCACCTAATTCCCATACACGAGGTTTCTTGCCAGCTTTTTCTTGTTTACGGCTCTTCCTATAAATTAGAAATCGCTAATATCGCGGTGTTAAAAGTCATTTTCTTAATCTCTAGTATGATGAACCTACTGCTTCTCAAGTTTCTTCTTGTGAGGGTTCATGCTTTGAGCCAATTTCAAACGGTTTGCGATTAAAATGTCTTCACCTATTTCCCCGTTATGATTATGATTATTTGTTTGGTTATTTTGTACATCCTGCTTTGGGATCTCATGAACTTTTACTAGAAAATCAAATGAAAATGATTAAAGTGAAATAGTTAATTCTATGAAATACAAGGTACGCGCTAAAAGTTCCACATAAAAATATCTTAGATACGTTAATAAACAAAGTTGTGCTAAAGAAACTAGTTCTTCCAGAAATCCAGCTATTGTTAGTATTATTATAATCGTTTGTTCAAAAGAAGAGAGCTGCGATACCCTGACAGTTGTGAATTTATCATGATTACGGTGCAGTTAGGTATACAAGCAATAGCGTATGTTAAATCTCTTTTTTTGAAAAACAGGTTATAGCTGGAAACACGCAAGTAACACATTGCATGTAAAATCCAAAACCACTTACTTTGATCATCTTTATTAGTATTAACTCCCCTCTTCTTTTTACCTAGAAGCGAAGAATAAGATCCCTATATCCTGTTAGTAATACCCACATTAGAAAGAATACTACCTAAATGATAATTGCTTGTGATAATATGTAAGACAGACTTCTTCGAGAACATGTTAGAAGCGACTGAATATCTTTTTAGAAGTCCTCCTCAACCTTGCGAATTGTAAATTATTCTATGAATTGTATAAAAGATAAAAGCTATTCTCTTCGGAATTTGTTGACATAAGATAACAACACACTATTGTACAAGAAAGAAGAATACTTCAGCAAGATATTTCAAATAAATATAAATATTACTCTAAACAGAGATTTAAAAGTATCCATTACATACCCTGTTTTTTATTATCTTTATCGTCCTTCCGTTCGATCATACTAGCAACAGTCTTTTTGGACTTTTGACTCTCGTCGAACGTACGCATTTGTTTGGGTATTTTAGCCTGTATCCGTGCCCATTGTTCAGCCATCGCGAGTACATTCTCATAATTACTTTGAAATTCAAATTTACAAAACCATTGAGACCTTTCCAATTCATTTTTAAATCTGTCTCGGAATTCTAAATGGATATCGTTTAAAAATTTATCTACATAAGATAATTGCAGTATTTTCTGGTATGCTACAACAAATACCAGTTCAAACTCATTATCGAGTTTGTATTGTAGACGTAACGAATCATGTTCAAAGGTATGATTTCCTGTACGCTCCTAAAAAGAAAATCATTAAAAGTTTCGACGTCAAAAATATTAATAATATTTATCGCAGCTCCAATTTAACGATATAATAGATCTTATAAATGATCCATGAAACAACAAAATAGGACGATGACAAAGGAACTAGCGAACAAATAAAATTATAATTCATTACTGTAGAAGGGCCAAAGTCCATCGGATGAATGATTGGTATTCGTGCCAAAATTTACAATTAGAATATTAATTTTAAACATCTCATGGTTAAATTATTGTACGCGAAACGTCATCCTCCTATTTACACTTATATTTCACATTTCATATCCAGTTTACGTCTGGCCAAAGAATCCATATGGACGGAGTAGAATTTAAAAAACAACAAAAAAAAAATAAGAAGCCTTAGGAAAAACACTTACTTGCAATATGACACTTCGTATAAGTGCATTAACACTAGGAGCAAATAGTTGCGAGGTATTTTGGAAACACCATAGTACAATCCCCCCTTTACTAAATATAGTAAATAAGTCGAGCATTGTTGCACTATTTCCTATAATAAATGTTTGTCATTCAACACTTAGTGGTCTAACCTACTGGTGATCGCGCAATTTAATTTTGTACACGTCAGTTACTGCGCGAAACATAGACCAAAAATGTACAAGAAGGCACGTTGCGAAATCGAAAAGTTATCGTCCAACTGAAAAACCCTAGGCATATCACAGACGAGGTATCAGAGTAGTAGACTGGTCACCATGCGTGGTTTCGTGTCACATGTTTTGTGAAATCGATACATTCCTAAAAACCAGAGGCACGGACTTCGGATGCTCCTAGCATCAGATTTAAAAGAGAAGAGAAGACAGAACTTAAATTTCTAAACTCCTGTGGGAAAGTAAATATTTTCGTGATTGGAACTAGATGGAACATTCGAAACGTGTTTCATAATCAGCGTTACAAATATTTGTAACGTCAAAGTATATCTCTGTTATTCTTTATAAAGATATCTGAAACAACGAATTTGTAATTTTAATGTGACAACTACTTTGTGTTACAACTACTTTTGCGAAGATCTTCGTACGTACGTTTTACATAACACGCTTTAAGGTTAAGGCGTGATCCATGGCCAGGATCGTGTGCACGTGCGTGTGCATCTAACAACTTCGTAAGATATTGGAATCTGATGGAACAAAAGATTATTCGAAATTAATTTGTATCCACATACATGAAAAAATTACGCTGAAATGGCATTTTTTAAACAGTTTACTTTCTTGCGCCTTCAACAAATACGATCATTTGCTGAACGTGCATTCGAGAGAGCATATGTACCAGGCAACCCGGTGAAGTTTAAGATTTACGTTTCACGTTTGTATGGATATAAATATAAAGAAATATTATCGAAACCTGAAGTTCCAGAAGAAGCATGGAAAGAACTAAGGGAAGACATGCTGAAAATGACACATATGAGAGAATTTTCACTTGATAATTTCATTCTGATCACATGCCGAACTTCTGATTTCGTGCACGCAGGAATACAATACTACAAGTTATTAGAGAAACAGGGTAAACAGTCTGTAGTGCTTACTACGGCATATTTACATCTGTATGAACATTACCATGGCCCACTTAGTGATGTAGATAGAGAACATATTTTGGAAAAATATAAGGAAATTTCAGAAAACTACGACATGGTACATACAGATTTAGCTAATGCTTGCATCGCAGCATTAGCAAAAGTGGGTGATACAGAAGAATGTATTAAAATTATTGAACAGTTTGAAAAGCATGTACCAAATGAACATCTTCATAAAGGATACAATTTGTTGATTACATGTTTCTTAGAGCAAGAGAAAATAGATCTTGCACACAAATATATGACTAAGCATTTTAGAATATCTCCTAGACTTAGTTCTAATGTATATAAGGCATATATAAAATATTGTACGAAAGATAAGGAAGATTTTCATGCAAGAATTGAAAATTTATTTACGTTTTGGGAGGATTATGGAATTCAGCCAACTTGGTGGATTATAGAATATTTTATAAATGCATGTAATGAACATGGTTGGTCGGCGGAATACACGAACCTACATGAGTATTTTATATTTGGCTATATTATTATATTACATATTTTATTTACACGGTATTATCTTAAATGTGTATACTTTTTATTATAGCTCAATATGTAACAGATGTCAAATGAATGCATTGGAATCAGATCTCACGGAATCAGAATACAAGTCTTTAGCAGAACATATTAAGAAGAAGCTTGTTTTCGATCAAGGCTATGAGATAACCATACCAAGAGAATGGAGTAATTTCACACAGTTTTTGAATAAGAACGGACCGTATGATATCGTTATTGATGCATTAAATATTATACATTCATACATTAACAAAATCAATGCATGCTCCATCGATGGCGTAAGTAAATTTTGTAAAATAATTATTATAAATATATTATGACTTTCTCGGTAACATAAACCTTTTATAGTGTCGGTTTTCAGTATCGCTAACAATAGCGAAAGATTTATATAACATGTGTTAATTATTAAGTGTTATAATTTTTCAGTTGATAAAAGTTCTTAAATATGTCAAAAAACACAAAAAAAAGACACTTGTAGTTGGAAGATCACATTTGAATAAGTATAATGAGCAGCTTAAAAATTACAAAACCAAAGCAGACTTTTATTATGTAAGCAACATGTGAGTGCTGTGACAATATATATTTAATTATCTTTATACTCGGTATATCATGTAATAACTAATGTGTTTTGAAAATTTTAGATCGCAGGATGATCAATTCGCATTATATGCAACAGTGTTAAGTGGAAAGGGCGCTATACTGATATCTAATGACTTTATGCGTCAGCACAAATTTCTTTTGGACCAGTTAGGAACATTATTTATAAAATGGCAACATCTTCATCAGTATACAATTAGTATAAACAATAATGAACTTAATATAACGCCACTAAGCGGATCTAACCGAGACATTCAACACAGTTTAAATTCATGTGCTCAGAAAACAGGAGATTATTGGCATATATCATATACTACACAAGACGACAAAAATCAAATTTGTACAAATTGGACATGTTTTAAAATGCCTGAGTTACAGACTTAGGCAAATGTAACATATTTATATACAACATTTTACAACTGTGTTATTCACTATGAAGTGTATATGAAATATATTATAAAAATATGTCTGCACGCTTGAAAAATACACATTTAGAAAGTAAAAGGTAGTTCGTAAAATCGTATCTATAATCAATTTTTCTTTTTAGCAAAAATATGAATAAAATTCATTTTCGTCTCTAATAGAAAACGTTTCTGTTAATTGTTGTAATAATAATTATTGCTACAACGTTGTTAATTGTTGCGATATCGTGATACCAAAATATTTTACTATTTAAATGTTTCATTCAAGTTCTCTACCAACTGATAATGTACCTAAATAATACGATTATTCAAGCCTTGCGGCACGTTTTCATAGTTACCGATTGTCAACAACCACAACAAATCACACAGTAATCTTTATTTCATCTCTGTTGGTAACATCGTACCATCGCTAGGTAAATATTCGTTATAAGTAGAAACAGGAAGCATTGGTCAGACATATCGAACAACGTTCAAAGCACGTGTACGTACCTGGTGAAAGTTGCATGCAGAAACGGTGCTTACGTTGTGCAATTCAGATATGTATGCATTTTTTAAATCTTGGTTACCATTGATCTATACAAGTATTTAAGGGGTTCTTGCAAATGTACGAATGTTCCCGAGGTGATCATAAAAGTTAAAAGAAAGTAAAAATCAGCAGCGTGAACGTTTTGCTAATTCTGCATCCGTTCAAAAGTTGTTAACCATTGAAAATCGGTGTGTGAAAAAATAGCGATTAAATAAGTCTGACAATAGTGACTAAATAAGTCAGCAAGGACATGAATTAATATCAATTAATATAAATATTCGAACGCTGATTGTCAACGTCTGCGATAGCAAACAAAAAAAAAAGAAAATTAAGAAAAACAGAAACGAACAAAGAAATGGTAAAATGCAATGCAATTAAATCTTCTCCAGAACGATGCTTCACGTATCGCAATCACTTATGAGAAGTATAATTGAGCTTCGATTTGTTCGAGAATAATATTTTGCTAGTGTTAGTTTTTTTTATAGAAAATTTCTTCCCTTAATTACATAATGCTACGTCTTGTTCCCCTTCGTTAAGTAGTATATTCCGCGATCTACTCACTCTTTATGCTCGCCAAATGAACTTGAACGAACCAAATGCATCTCTTATATACACGGATTTCTATATTTCTGTATTAAAATAACCAACGAATTCGTGAGGTGTTTTTTGCTATACAGATTGTTGCAAATTAATGTCCGTCATGCATACAAGTTGCTTAAATTTCGCAATGCTACGTTTGAGATTAAGAAATCTACTGATCATGTATAGATATATAGATCTATAAATCTATAGATCTATAGATCGACGAATCTATCATCTATGGATCTATAGATATATAAATCTATAATCTATAGATCTATAGATCGATGAATCTATTATCTATGGATCTATAGATCTATAAGTCTATCATCTATAGATGTATAAATCTATAATCTATAGATCTATAGATCGATGAATCTGTCATCTATGGATCTATAGATCTATAAATCTATCATTTATAGATATTTTTGTGAACAATCTGAGCGTCAATTAGGGAGAATTTACTGTCCTCCCTCCTCGACGATTTCCGATAATTGTAAATCGCGTTATTGCATTCGTCCGAGAAAATTCTTCGTACGACACTGTAACAATACAAGTACAATAACGAAAGAGAAATCGTGAAAACATTTAGTCGTAGAATGTCTTGTGACACTGAAGCTTATAAAATTGCAACATTTCGGTCAGGCTGTCCGTGCATCGTTGTTTTTTTTTTTTTTTTACTTCGCGGTGAAACGATGCAGCAGTTTCTTATCGTAGCGAAACTTCGCGACGCTTCGCTTCACGAAATGTGCTCGCTTACGGCGATAGCGGAACAGCGACGAAACATTTTTAACCGGTCACAAAATCTGTTCGCGTCGCGAAATCCATATTTTTCCACAATGTCGCATAAATTGCATTGTGCGTTCAGTTTTAGTTCGCGAAAGGCCATTCATTCGTCAGCAATTTACTGCTCGCGTGATATGGCCTATATCCAATCATACATAATAAATAATAATAATAATAATAATATATTACTTATTAATGTATTATATATTATATTAATACATTATTACATATAATATATATATATATATATATATATATATATATATATATTATTATTAATAATATAATAATCTATTATAATAATATAATAGATATATATTATATATATAATATATATCAATTATATTATTATACTATTATATTATAATAGATTATTATATTATTTCTCTTATGATATATTTTTTTTTTATTAATAATAATATGTTACATAATCGAAATACAAGTTAATTTGAGAATATCGCAAGCTCGTCGGTAGCTTGAATTAGCAGAAATTGAAACAGAAATTGTGGCAGTGTTTCGAGTAATTCATAATGCTTCTATTGGGATCGGGTTCCCGCGAGAATGATACACAGAATCAACGCTACGATCAGATGTAAAAAATGCAATGGCATTGATTTCGGGGATTCGTACGGTGCCTCGGGAGAATCCGCTTTTATAGAAAAGGAAACGTTATGGATTGCACAGTTTCCAGGTAGAGATCGTAAAAACTTTATGGCTGTGGCTGTCTTGTCGAAGACGAATGTGCGAATAGCGCTGCACATTCTGGTGCATCGACTGCAGCGACACATTGAATATTTTTTTGGATATCGAAATCTACTCACCGAGGGTGGGGCAATAATTCTGATTTTTGTTGTTTCGATATGATATGATATGTTTTCAATGAGATATGATAATGGTAATTAGAATATGACGATGACGATGACGATGACATTGACAATGGCAATGATAAAATGACCAATGTCAATGACAATGATAAATAACGATTACAATGGCAGTGATAATGGTAAATGACAATGACAATGATAAAGAACAATGACAATGGCATAAGATAAATGATGACAATGACATTGACAATGGCAATGATGAAATGACAATGACAATGATAAAATGACAATGACAATGATAAATGACGATTACAATGACAGTGATAATGATAAATGGCAATGACAATGACAGTGATAATGATAAATGGCAATGACAATGATAAATGACGATTACAATGACAGTGATAATGATAAGTGACAATGACAATGATAAACAACAATGACAATGGCATAAGATAAATGATGACAATGACGTTGACAATGACAATGATAAAATGACAATGACAATGACAATGATAATGATAAACGACAATGACAATGGTAAATGACAATGATAAATGACGATGATAATGATAAACGACAATGACAATGACAATGGTAAATGATAATGATAAATGACGATGACAATGACAGTGGCAATGATAAATGACAATGACAGTGAATATGACACAGTGAAAATGATAATGAAAATAACAACGTAAAATGATAATGATATAAATATAACGGTGAATACATCTAATACGATCTGAATATTGTTCATATAATTCGAATATAATATGAAGTCGCAAAAATAATCGAAAAGATAGATATATTCTTTCATTACATAATACTATGTCATTTTAGTCGTCGCTGTAAGATTTAAAGCTTCAAAAATCCGAAGACATCATGTTCACTCGAAAATGAACGAATGTACCCTTATGTTACTCTGGTTACGAAATATCTCGCGTCTCAACGTTCGTTACACGAATGCTATTCACGAGATATCTCGCGTTGCAATTTCTATTTTCCAACGGCGACCCCTCGTAACTTGACGTAGCGTGACGTTTTAAATCATTTTACGGAGTAGAAATGAGGAACAGGTGATCTACTGAAGAAAATCGTACATCAAAATTTATGGGATCGCTGTGAATGGGGGAGGGGAGTCTTCATTTTTCAGATCTGCATTAGAATCAGTCGCGAGAAAAATTGCCCGATGTATCGATAGATATTTATCTGATCGGCAATATTTTCAAGAAAGAGCACGAAGAGGATGGTTCGCATCAAAAACAAGCAAAATCTACAATCTCCCAACTAATTATATATTTTATATTATAATTATTATTATAACTAAATTATAATAATAAATAAAATATAATATTATTATATTATATTATTATATTATATTATATTATTATATTATTATTATAATAATAATCATTAAAATATATATTATAATTTATATTATATACATTATAATTATAATGTTGTGTTATTAATTAACATTAAACATGTTACAAGAAAATTAACGATGCACGATGAAAAAGTAGAGTCTTCAAGCTTCAAAAGCCTTGCTAAAATAACCCCGTAGGGGGTGGTTTCTTGGCTCAATAATAAAAAGAAAATAAAAAAAAGTTTTAACCTTTTATAGCTCTGTGTAATTTAGAAAAGGTCACGCATACTAATCAGTATCATTTATCAATGATACCGTTCGCAGAGTGTTAACCCTTTGCAGTAGATGCCGTCGCAGTGGCGGCATTCGCAAGTCGTCGCGAAAATCGGTGCCGCCAGTCCGGCGGCAAGATGTACGCATATATAATAATTAAACAGGACTCCATATATTATAAAATTTCCGTTGAAAATTTCAATTCATTCTCACCAATGCATGCATAATGCATAAAATAACAAGCCACTAACACACTTGAATTCTGTACAATGTTTTCAGTCGATGAATTATAGTAGGAAAAATGTCCGGCGCCAAACATCATCGCCAGAGCGCAAAATACCAAAACGCCGCACTCTGGAAAAATTACAGAAATGAAAAATTGACATTTTTACGTATCACAAGTGCCATTAAAGACGACAAATCAGTCTCAACGAATCCCGCGCTCTTTAAAATCCATATATTCGCTTTAAATCGCCAAGGGCGAGCTAACGCCGAGAAGCTAAATTTTCTCCTAGACTAGCTTTCAAGTAGAAACCAGCTTGCATCAGAGAAATGTGCCGATCGCAAAGGGTTAAACCGCGCCCAGCCTCGCCCTTAAACACGGTTTCAACAACGAGAATCATCTCCGTTTCGTCCTTAACGTCCGGAGACGCCGCGGAGCCGTCGAGTAACTCGAAAAACCGAGACTCTCGGCCCCGCCCTCCGGTGCGTCGCCCAAAAAGCGCACCCCCGCCGCTGGAGGACCGCTCCAACCTCTCGAAAACGGTCCCCGAAAACTAGCCGTTCGATCTATCTTCATCCCCGTGCCGATTCCGCGCCGGGAAAATCGCATTTCCGCGTGAAACGCCTCGGCTCCTCGCCGCGGCAGGAAGCGGCAGTCGCCTCTATTCGCAGGAAAAGTCCGTTCCGTGTGCACGGGCCAGAGACTGCGCAGCATCCCCTCGTCGAGCACACGGCTGCCACGCAAACAGAGGGCACCGTCGCGGAGATAGGGGAAGGATTTCGGTTTTTAATCCGTGGGTGTGGATACGGCGCGGCGCGGCGCGGCGCCGGGGGATGACGGCGGCGGGGTAGTTCTCGCGGCAGGGGAGTACACGCGCGCAAAATCCGCGCCGGTCATCCTTCCGCGCCCCTCGCCCCCCTGCACCCTTTTTCCGCCCCTGTTTCTCGCGCACCCACCGCGCCGCGCCGCCCCACCACCGACCGCCCCGATCCATCCCTTCCATCGTCAGACGTTCCGGCATCCTGTTCTCTCACACCCTCCGTCCTCCGCGGCAGGCGGGGGTTGCTTCTGCTCGCCTAGTGAGATTCGTCGGGCCGAGTAACACGTGCCAGAGGAAACAACACCGCGGGGCGAGCGTACTCGCCGATCTAAACGCGTTTCACCGACTCGCGTCTCGTCGCGATCGCGCGTCGGTTAATCTTCGCCGGTCCTCTGACTCGCGGGCCCGACATCGCGAATTACCAGTGATTCACACAGTTCGTCCTACGAGATGTACAGTGCGTCGTCGTGATAGTGACTCCGAGAGGCTGGCTAATTAAATCGGGGATTAGATCGATCGCCGCGACGAGTTCGATCGATTTGGGATCGCGCAGTGATCCGCCGCGGAGAGGAGCGCGGAGAGGAGCATCAGGTGATTTGTGGCTGTGAACCGTGACGAGCGAAGTAATCCAGCGTTCTCCGGGATACCCGGGGATTGTTATTATTATTGTAATCATTGTTAGTATCGTTATTGTTGCCGGGAAGCGCGTCGAGCCGCGGCAGTGATTACTCGGTGCTCCGACTCGCCGACCGTTCTCGCTTCGGTCGAGCGATGATTCTAGATCGATATCGCGATTTCGCGATGTCTGGACGACGTGCCAGCATCCGATCTTTCGCCCGACGTCGAAACGGCTGTCTTTTTTAGCCGGCGCGATGAGTGAAACGCGTTTTTTACGCGCTCGCGACGCGGCCCGAGGCGCGTTTCGCAGGAAGAGCGGCGGAGTTAGGGTCGGAGATTAGGTTCTGGAGCGGGTTTCGAGGCTCGGAGGTGGTTAGGGAAGAGCTGGGGGAAGGGAGCGACGTTGTGGAACGTCGATTTCGTTGGTTTCTTGCGGTTCTCCTCGGCTTGATTGATAAATTTAGCGAAGGCGCGGCGTCTCGTCGCGCGGTTTCGGCTGCGGAAATTCGTCGCGAGTCGTCGTCGCGTCGGGCAATCGCGATCGCGATCGCTGGAATGATTTTCTGAGAACTCGCCTTTGATCTCGAGAGATCGACGGCGATCTTGATTTAGAAGCGAGTGATTTATTTACGGGAGAAGAGAAGAATGCGGCGCTCGCGCGAGCATAAACGAACGAACGAACGAATTCGGGTTTGCGAATTCGAAGTTTGCGCTCGAATTTAGAGCACGCCGCTGGTTTTATTGTTTTGTCGTCGCGCGAACAGGGGATGCGCGATGTTTTACGGGGATTTAGGGTTTTAGAGGGTCGCGTGGCTCGGTTTTTTCCGTGTTCTCGCGCGATTTCCCTATGAGAATCGCGGCCCCGAAAATCGAGACTTCCGGACTAATGGGATTAATGAGGAGGGAAAGGATCAGAACGAGGAGAGCGCGGTGCTGAGCGAGGGCTACTTTAGGCGCTGACCTTTCGACAATTATTGACCTTCTCTCATTGATCGACAATTAATGCTCGTGGAACTTAATTTTATCTTCCGCTGTGATGTTGCGAGCTTGTTGGAAATTCGGTGTTGTTCATTCGTCGTTTGTGGCAGTAGAGACAGGGCATCGGGCGTCGTAGCGAAGTTACTGTTTTTCTGACGTTTTTGTTACTAAGTTTTTAGTGAATGTTATTTCATGATTTTTGTTACAGTTTGAAATATTAAAGGATTTGATTTGTTCGAGAGGTTCGTGCTTGACATTTAAAGGTTTTGATACTCTTAGTCAAGATAAGAACTTGCAGTCATGAATTTCTATTTTAATTTTCATGCGTTAATTTAGTTTTTTATTGAATATTATTTCATGATTTTTGTCACAGTTCGAAATATTAAACGATTTGATTCGTTCGAGAGGTTCATGCTTGATATTTAAAGGTTTTGATACTCTCAATCAAGATAAGAACTTGCAGTGATGAATCTCTATTTTAATTTTCATGTGTTAATTTAGCTTTTTATTGAATATTATTTCATGACTTGTGTCACAGTTCGAACTATTAAACGATTTGATTTGTTGAAGAAATTCGTGCTTGATATTTAAAGGTTTCAATGCTCTGAATCAAGATAAGAACTTGCACTTCTATTTAATTTAATTTCTATTTTAATTTTTATTATTGTCTTTCTTTTCTTTTTAGAAATGTGTTAATTTAGTTTAGTTTAGTTTTAATTTTGATTCCGTTTTTTTCACCGTTTTCAACGAACGAGACATTTTGCGATATTTTAATGCATAACGCTCTTGTACTTAACAGTTTACGCTTCAATTTACAACGTGATATTTACACTTTTTACATGTATTATTACTTTTGCATGTGAAGGCTTTAAATTCGACGTGTGTATGTTTCATTTCAATCTGCTAAACAAATATCGGGGCTCGCAGCTTATTTTTTCATATGTATATATATTTTTCGAAGCTATTTTTCTTTATAAAATATTGAAAATTGAAGTTAACTTTCTATTGATTCTTAACAATTAATATTATAATAAAATATATTAATATATTATATTGTATATTATAATAATATTGTAATCATTTCAAGATGGCCGTTCTCAAACCGTCGCGAAGGATTCGAATTGGTGACTCAGAGTTATTTTAGCTGACTATTTTTTAAACTGTTTTATTTACCTGAATATTTATTTGCGAAAATTTCTAAACGAAGAGAATAAATTTACTGGGATCTTCGAATGACTCCACTTCGTATTTTAAGGGTTCAAAATAGAAATAATATCTCAAACGTTTGTTTAGTAATCATTGATGTTTTTAATTTTAATTTTTGTCTCAGTAATTATCGTTCGGCTGTATTTCATTGTTTGGAAAACAATATCGATGTTCTGGCCGCAGATTATTCATTTAATAAATAATAATATTGCAAGTAGAAACGAAAGGCTTCCGAGAATATTTAAAATTATATATTTTATATTTAAAATTAAAAACAGAAATCGTGATAGAGATTTTGAAGTTAGTTTTACTTCATCTATTTGTATTTCTGAAGACCAAAAAATTGGAACGAGAAGAACGAAAGAACGACGACGCAAACGTAACGCTGTCGATTGGTGCGAACCGAAATTTCTTTCTTGCCAAAACGATACAGTAATGTCTCCCATACTGACGCTCAGATTGTGCGCAAGGATGGACAATTTGGGAAGAGGAGATACGATTATTCGAGCCTTGAAGCTCGTTTTTTGTAGTTGTTGAATAAATCGTAGCTACGAAAACGATCTACAAGGCTCGAATAATCGTGTCTCCGCTTCCCGAATTGTTCAGTTTCGTGGACAATCGAAGCGCGAATTAGAGAGAACTTAGTTTCCAAGTGTTTTTCTTCTTCTTCAATTCGGTCTCCTAGTTTCCAAGCGCGCAGGAAAATTCAATTTTAATTCGTGAATTTGTTTAACAAGCAAAACAGTAGATAAAGACCGTAATTTCTCCGAGGAATCAGTATTGAAACCGGCGGATCTGAGATTACTAAATCGCGAGAGACCAAGAAACTAGAATCTTAACGAAAGAACGACGATGCGAAAGTAACGCTGTCTATCGATTTGTGCGAACCGAAATGACTTTCTTGCCGAAGCGATGATCTTTCTTTTTATTGCATGCGAAATACTGCAGCTCGCGGATTGTTGTTTACGAGGCGGTGGTCGGTCAACGATGGTCAATACTTTATAAAGCGTGTAACATGGAATTCGATAACGAGCTGATTCCGGAGGAAAGTCTTGACTAATGTTCCGCCTTCTGTCTCTTATAATGACCAATCGTGGCGATCGATAAACCGAATTACACCGTGTGCTCTTGTTTGCGCAAGGGGGTGGCGGGGGAGGGCGTCACAGAAAGACTGGAAACGAGTTGAAAGCGGCGAGGGTAGACACCGACGGTAGTCAACGTTTAATGGGCGACGCAGTTGACGAACGGGTTATGCTGTTCTCGCTGCTGTTTCTCCCGGGTTTACGTGCATGACGTGTACTTATGCATTACAGTGTGTGCTCGTTAAACAGAGCCCCAGCGACATTGTCAACAGGGACGAATGTACTGCGCTCGCAAATAATTCCGGGCGCCGCGAGCGTCAGGATTTTCTTGTAGAATTACAGAAATTGATCAACGCGTAATTAGTCGTTCCCTTCCGCTTGGATTTGCTTTCTGTCACGACTATCTATGCGATACATTTATTTATTTGTTTGTTTATATCGGCATTAACGGGCTAAATTTTTCTGTAATTTTTCTGTAAAAATTCTACGTGCTAATTGTAACAATAACAATGGCAACAACAACAACAATAATAATAAAACAATATTAAAATAATAATAAAAATAATAATAAAATAATAATAATAAAATAATAATAATAACAGAATAATTAATTCTTTTTTAAATTTTTCTGCAAAAATTCGAATGAAATTATTGAATTCTAATGAAATTAAAAAAACAAACAACCTAAAACAACCCAAAAATCGAACGTATCTCATTCGATAAACCCAAAACGACTTAGAACACAGTAATTGGTCACCGCACGAGTAACCGGTCCCACAACCACCTCCCAAGAAAGCTACACTCCATTTGACATAATCGCGCTTCAAACAAAACCAATTCGCTACAAATGAATGAACATAAGTCAGTGCAGCCCTCACATAAACTCAACCCTCCCACAAATCCCTCTTCTCCCCTAAAAATCGCACTTCTCCAATCGCGCTCTATTCTCAAAAAAAAAGAAGAAAAGACCCACCCTCCAATTAAACATCCCAAATTTAACCATCGATCGAAGCTTCTCGAACGATCAGAGCCGTTCGCCCATCCGGCGACCAAACGTCGAACAGCCGGGAGATCCGACTCGGAGCGGAATTCGCGTGGGTGTTCCACGTTCGCTCGGGCCGTGCGCGCAGTTTATGATAATATTTAATCCAGTTACAAGCGAAGGGTGAATATAGACCGGGCGGCAGTCCGTACCTCGTGGTGGTTAGTCGATGTTCCGATGCACGGTGTCGTTGCTGCCGGGTAATCCAGTTATGCCCGAGCTACGGACGCCACTCGACGGTCTGCTAACGTTCCCGCGACCGAGTTTTCCGGCCGCTTCCAGCACTCGCGACTTCAGTTCGCGTTCCCGCGGCCGTCTTTGATCGCGCGGAAAAATATAACACCCGCCGCTATTCGAAGAGGGCCCCCGCGCACCCAAGCGTCGATAGGGCGCCGCCGAATTCGTCGCGCCGCGGGGCCAGTTAGTTAATCGCCGGCGGAATTCCGAAAATTCGTCAGTGCTTCGACCGCGCGGAACAAAATAATACCCGCCGGCATTCGAAGAGGCCCCCGCCGCTATTCGAGGAGGGCCCCCGCGCACCCACGCGTCGATAGGGCGCCGCCGAATTCGTTGCGCCGCGGGGCCAGTTAGTTAATCGCCGGCGGAATTCCGAAAATTCGTCAGTGCTTCGACCGCGCGGAACAAAATAATACCCGCCGGCATTCGAAGAGGCCCCCGCCGGTATTCAAAGAGGGCCCCCGCGCACCCAAGCGTCGATAGGGCGCCGCCGAATTCGTCGCGCCGCGGGGCCTGCTAATTAATCACCGGCGGAATTCCGAAAATTCGTCAGTGCTTCGACCGCGCGGAACAAAATAATATCCGCCGGCATTCGAAGAGGCCCCCGCCGGTATTCGAAGAGGGCCCCCGCGCACCCACGCGTCGATAGGGCGCCCCCGAATTCATCGCGCCGCGGGGCCAGCTAATTAATCGCCGGCGGAGCCGCGTAAATTCGTCAGTGCTTCGACCGCGTAAATTTCTCCGATTGTCGTCGTCGTCCGTCTGCCGGGCTAATCGCTCGTTAACCAGTCGATTACGCGACAGATTGGAATAGGTTGATGCCGAAGGTGAACGCATCGATCGCGAGGAGCCCAGCTTCGGCGTCTCGGTTCAGCGAGCTCGCGAGCTCCGTGATTAGGCTCTGGTTAGGCTCGCTCTCCTCGGATCGCTTTTCCACTTCAATCCCCGAAAATTTCAGGCTTTTTAGCGCCGATTGCTCGTGAGACCTAGTCGACGTTCGCTCGAATCGGCGATCAGGCGATCGCGGGAAAGGTGCGCGCTGCTCGCGAATCGGCGAACAAGCGACCGCGCGAAAAGTGCGCGCTGCTCGCGAGCTCTGCGATTAGGCTCTGGTTAGGCTCAGTCTTCTCGGATCGCTTTTCCACTTCAATCCCCGAAAATTTCAGGCTTTTTAGCGCCGATTGCTCTCGAGACCTAGCCGACGTTCGCCAGAATCGGCGGACAGGCGATCGCGGGAAAGGTGCGCGCTGCTCGCGAACCGGCGAACAAGCGATCATCGCCCAGCTGTTCCAGTGAACTGTCATCGTTCTTTTGATTTGCAACGATCTCAGTGCGCGTGGACATCGCCGGAGAAATTCGAGTGACCTAAAATCGCGACGCACGGCCGAACGAAAGTCTCGCGAATCGAAGCAACGACGTCGAAGGTCATGGCCGAGCCGCCGCTAGGACCCGATGGAGGAGCAGAGACATAGAGGGAAGATAGCCGCGGGAAGATCCAGCGGGACGATTCGTCGGCGTCCGATGATTATTCGGCGAAACGGAGAGATTTCGCGGGAACGTAATGGCCGAGCTCGCTCGCGTTTCGACGTCTCCGGCGTAAAGTCGCTCGCCGCGACGAGCCGCGAGGTACGCGGAGGTCGTCTGAATGAGCCGGGCGAACGTCCCTGTGGAAGGTCAGCCGAAGGTCGCCGTGGAAGAAGCTTTCGCCGCTGAGAGGAAGAAGCTTTCGCCGGGCGATGCCGCGCGCGGCCGACTTTTAACGAGCAGCGGCGCGTGGTCGCGGGATAAAAAGCCGCGGGGATGTTAACGGAGCAGGCTGTTCGGTGGTCGACGGTGCCGGCTGGAACCTCGGGATCGAGATTACGTTAGGGAGCCAGCGAGGACGCGCGCGATTCCCGCGAAAAGATGGGCTTTCGCGCGAACAGATGACGAGGAGAGGCGAGATGACCGGCCGAGTCGTGGATAAATCTGCGTCCGCCTCGAGGCTACGACATTGCCGCCGCGTTGTGACGATAAATACAGTTGCCGTGGGAAGTGAATTAGACGATGGAAGAGTTTAGAGAGCGGTATCGAGCTGTTACATGGTGTCTTTGAGGGATGATCGCAGTGCCGCGGCGCCAGTTTCGGCGGAGCCGCGAGAAATCGTTCGCTGGAATCGTGTTCGACGCTCGGTGAACGCTGTGGAATACGATTGATACGACCGTGGAATCATTCTCGAGCGTTTGAACGCTCCGTCGCGCTTCTTGTTATCGTGCTACGCGGTGAATCCGGAGGAGTTCGTCGCGCAGTGACGCGCGTTTCAACGCCGCGCCGCGCTTGGGAAACGTGGAATCCGAAGATGTGGAAGCCGCTGACCGGGCGAATCGATCGATTCGTGGCTCGATGCTCGATGATACGGCTCGAAACGCGCTGTCGAGACGTTTAATTGTTCAGCAGGGTGCGAGCGGAGCGAGAATTATCGCGGCGGAAACGAAGCCGGAGGGTCGCGGAAGGAATAAAAAAATTGCGAGCCGGCGGAAATAAATACAGAAGAGAGAGATTGATTCGAGTCGAAACGGTGAACCCGCGGTGCGAAAAGGCGGGACGCGACCTTAGCCGGTGCAATTTGCGGCCTCCTTCTTTCGTCTTCTTTTCGCGAGAGGATTTTCATCGCGCGGCGCGACGACCGCGCGCGATGATCTTTAAGAAGGCTTGAGAGATCTCCGGCGCGAACGAACACGAGGATGTGCCCCGGCAGGAGGAGCATCGGGAGAATCGGACCCTTTATCGGGAACACAAAGAAATGAAGTTATCAGTGTCGGCTTATAGAGCTCAGGCCACTGCTCACAAAAAGATCCTTTCCAACTATCAGCATCAATTGAGCTACGGGGCCACTAACCAGGCATCCTCGGCCAGGATCCCCCCTGATCCCGTGACGTTCCTTACTGGCTTCAAGGTGAGTCGTTTTGCACGATACGTTCTTCCTTTATCGTATGAGGTATCGTAATCGTTAACGGGAAGGGAGGACGGTGGGACCGGTTACTGTGTCCTGATCGATTGCTGTGTCTTGGAATTAATTCGTTTCAATTAACGCCTCGGGCATAATTAACTTCATATTGTTTATATTATTTTGTTTTATTTATATTATATTTGTATATATATAATTGTATATTTTTATGTTTATATTTATATTTTATAATTATTGGCAACGCTAAAAATTTTCAGTTATTTATAATTGTAATTTGCAACCAAACATTGAAGTTTTATATTTGTCTATTGATAAATATTATTAAATAATAGATAATATTATTAATAGATATAAATACACAATTACGCAAATAATTTATTTGCGTCATTTTATTTGGGTGCCTGGTGAAAACGATTGATTGCATAAATATTCACGCTCTACTTGCGATTTAACAGAATTGTTTTTCTTTAGTTTGGACGTTTAATACTAGATTCACGGAATCTGTCAAAATGAGACGATTATTCGTCAAAATGTCGGATCACTAATTTTTTAATTTACGATTATTCGTATCGTGAAGATACATTTACGAGTTATTTATGCAATTTATACGTTACTTATGACAAATGTTGCAATAACGCTTCTTATTAAATTATTAACTATACTTAATAATGCTTATCTTATCAAATTAGTATAAAACAGCTGTTTCTTTGTGCTCTGTAAACCTAGTGTTAAATAAATAATTAAATTATTAAATTATTATTAAATTATTTTTATGCTCTATAATATATAAATTATTACCATATTCTTATTAAATTATTAATTATTCTGAATAATGTCTTATCTTATCAAATTAATGTATAAAACAGCTGTTATTTGTGCTCCGTAAATCTAGCGTTAAATAAATAATTAAATTGTTAAATTATTATTAAATTATCCTTATCTTCTATAATATATAAATTATTACTATATTCTTATTAAATTATTAATTATTCTGAATAATGTCTCATCTTATCAAATTAATATAAAACAGCTGTTTTTTGTGCTCTATAAATCTATTGTTATATAAATAATTAAATTATTAAATTATTATTAAATTATTTTTATACTCTATAATACATAAATATTCTATAATATAGAAATTATTACTATATTCTCATTAAATTATCAATTATTCTGAATAATGTCTTATCTCTCTTATCAAATTAATATATAAAACAGCTGTTATTTTTGCTCTATAAATCTAGTGTTAAATAAATAATTACATTATTAAATTATTTTTATACTCTGTAATACATAAATATTCTATAATATAGAAATTATTACTATATCCTCATTAAATTATCAATTATTCTGAATAATGTCTCATCTTATCAAATTAATAATAAAATAGCTGTTTTTCGTGCTCCGTAAATCTAGCGTTGAAATAAGAGCATTGCCTATTTCGAGATCACCAGATCGACCTACATGGGTCTCGAAGGTCATCCGGGGTCATTTATATATTTCTTAAAGTCTTCCCTCGCCGGTGCGCCCCAAAAAATGTTTCTCATCCTGCGCGTTTGAAAGGACGGCCTTGGACATCAGTGCATTGATTTGTTCTGCCTCTGAGTGATTTCTTCCACCCTCTCGAAATTTGCTGCGGCAATTTGTAGCCGGCCGTCCCTTTTCCGGGCGAATTGCTCCGCCGAGGAAAGTCTTGCGGATGCCTCGCAAAGGAAAAACCTTAAAATGGTTGTAAATAACCGGGCGTGACCTTCGAAGATTAACGCATTAAGCTGTCGAACTTGTTCCGATGGCGGATCTCGACGCTGAGGGAAACAAACGACAAAACAGTAATTGGCTGTCGAGTTTTTTTTTCAGTTGGCTGAAACATAACGCGATCGAAAATATTATAATAACAATTAATATTAATAATAATTCTGTAAATTCGAACGAAAACTTAAGATTTTTGTTATATAATTGCTGTTTTATTATGAAGTACACGTGTACTTTTGCTAGTAGCATTTCTTTTTTTATTAGTTTGACGAGCGATCAAAGTCGCGTTGTTAAATTCGTTGTAAAACTAGAATTTTATTGTGTCGAAAATATATGTACATAATAATATAATATAATATACACAATATTATTCTAATATATATTACAATATTATTTTAATTTTTTTGAAGAATATTATATATGTTATAATATTATTGTAACGTATATATTACATAATATACACAATATTACTATAATATACATTATAATATTATTGTCGCATATATTACATAATATACACAATATTATTATAATATATATTCTAATATTATTGTAACATATATTACATAATATATACAATATTATTATAATATATATTATAATATTATTGTTACATATATTACATAATATACACAATATTACTATAATATACATTATAATATTATTTTAATATATATTACATAATATACACATATATACACATATATTACATAATATATATTACATAATACACACAATATTATTATAATATTATTTTAATTCTTTTTAAGAATTTTCTACATCGCTAAGAAGATACGACACAGATTAGAACCAAACATGTGCCCGAATGCATTCTGAAATTATTCAATGCACAGCTCATTCAACACTGCGATACAAATTGTGCACAATGCCTAAGAAAACTAGGTTTATATAATCGTGTTTCTATGAGTTCGACTGATCTTGTTACGATACCTGTAATCGTCTGCAGAGCTGTTATCTGTCCATAATTTTGGGACACTCTGTATATCGCTTAAATGAATATCGATAAGTTATCGATAATTATAACAAATTTGTAATCTAGAATTTAATTATATTGGATCTTTCTTACGATCTATGTTATATAATTATAACAAATTTTTAATCTAAAATTTAATTATATCGGATCTTTGTTACGATCTATGTTATATAATTATAACAAATTTTTAATCTAAAATTTAATTATACTGCATCTTTCTTACGATCTATGTTATATAATTATAACAAATTTTAATCTAAAATTTAATTATATTGGATCTTTCTTACGATCTATGATATAAATTGTAATTAACATTTTATGTAACTTTAAGAATAGTTGAAATCGTTAATCGAATCGTAATTAGTAATTATATGATGAAAATTAAGTCACAGATCGAATATTTCCCGAGAACCAACGATAATTTGATTTTGTGTTTTCTGTGTCGGTGCAGCTGCGAGCACGCCAACTAGGAACGAGAGTATGCAGTCATAGAAAATGTCGAATAAATTGCCAGTGGTTCGTATATCGGCCCTTGTAAGTGTTGCTACCACATACCACAGTCGATTGCAACTATGTTAGGCGACACGAGAAATCGTCCCGATTATTTCCGTCCAGCATCGCAGTCCGCCCATGCAACCCACGAGCCACCCAGTAGATCACCTACTCGATTATCATTATTATTTGTTGTCCATTTGTTCTCCATTATTATTATTTATTATTTGTTGCTCACGGGATCACGCGATTGCGACGATCGTTGTAAATACTCGAAGTAGCAATTCTCTCTTGATTCCTTCTCGCCATGTTGGTATCATCGATTAGAGCTCGAATATCAGAGAGTTCCGTTCATCTTTTCTTTTCTCTAGCGTTCCTCGACCGTTTGCCATGTTTGTGTTCTCCCTATAATTAGTGTATATAGAATTTATATGCACGGTTCGATACTTTAGATGTACATGCATTTCGTAGAATTCCTATAAATACAGGGTGTCCCAAAATTATGGAAATAAGAGATTCCTGAGGTCATTTGGAGCAACTTTTTCCTTAGCGAAAATTTTCTCCGAGGCTCCGTTCGCGAGTTATTAACGAAAAACGTTGGCCAATGAGAGGCGAGCGCGGCTGGCGCGTGACGGCCCAGCCAACGAGCGCGCGCAGCCCAGCCCCGCTGACTGGCTCGGCCGTCTCGCGCGTCAGGCGAGCTCGCCTCTCATTGGTCGCGGTTTTTCGCTGATAACTCTTAAACGGAGCAGCGGATTGCATTTTCGCCGAGGAAAAAGTTGTTTCAAATCAGCTCAGGAAGCTCCTGGTTCCAGGTTGCGAGACATTTTTGGGACACCCTGTATATCAACACTGTATCTATTGACAGAGAAACTGGATAATGTAGCAATTAATGCGACAAGTGCGAGCTTCTAATAGTTTTAAAAAGTGTGCAGACACTTTTGTGGGCCACTGTACATGTAACAGAAAGCAAGTTTCGTAATTCTTTATTATTAAGCGAAGTTAAGTAACTTGATGAAAAACATAGAGTGATAGTAATTATTTAATTATCTCATATTATAGTATATATTAATATTTTATAGTATTATAAATAATATTTATATTAATTCCTATTATATTAATAATATTTATAAATAATATTTTATGTTATATTTGAAAAACTTCAGATTTTGTGGATCATAGAATGCAAAATGTGTAATGTTACGTATTGATTGTTTGTGCATCTTTCTGAACTATTTCTGTGTTTATTCCCGCGTTACTCTTTATTTTCGTAATCTTTATTTTTAATTGTTTGCTTTCGTTTATCTTTAATTGTTCTTTATTTTTAATTGTTTCTTCCTCATTTGTTAGTCAATAGTATGAATAATAATAATAATAATAATAATGAATAATACAATTATTAATAATACAATTCGTCATGAATAATACGATTATTCATCATCATTATTATTGTTATCTTTCAATTACGGCCTCGTTCAATTAAGCGAACATCACTATAATAAAAATACAAAAAATAGAATTTCTATTTTTTTCTTTTTACTGAAAATTAGTATTTAAAATAAATAGCAGAAGTAGAATTTTTACAGAATTTTATTTAGAAAATAGTGATCTTTTTACTGCAGAGGAATAATTATACTTCTGCAGATTTGGTCGTAATTACGTTCGCATGATTTACAAACAAATAAAATCGCGTACGGCAAGATTATTTTGAATTAGCATAAGCGCGCACTATAAATGGTAAATAAACCTACAAACCGCGCGAATTTCGCGTCCAAATTTTGTCGCATTAAAAGTAAACATTAGCGGACGATTTAATCGATACGATATTGCAACGATCGTATTTAAAGCGATTAGCTGTGACAAACTCCTAGAAAAGTAAGTTTAATTTACATTGAAAAATAAGTGTGAGTCTCATACTGGGTCACAGTAATTTTTAACTGAGTTTTGAAATTCATTTTTATGCTAATGTGTTGAACAAACCGAATGTTACTAGGATTTGTGGAATGCGGCAGAGTTAAACTAATATTTTCAGTGATTAAATTAAAATTTCCTGGTTTCAGTTTCATTAATTAAATGACTTTCGTATTGCGAGAATATTTGGGATTAATATTCGCAGGTTAACGTGTTAATTATACAATATAGAAAATATCAAAGTGTCTATTCTTTTTGATACATTGACGCACGCGTCAAAGATCGAACAAATTTCATAAAATTGAGGTATTATATTAAAATGAATTAAAATTGCAGAGGAAAGTTGTGTGACATCGATTATTTTTTAGAGAATAATTTAAATCGTGTTTTTTGCTCGCGTATGGGGATGAAGCGGCAGTCAAAGTGTTAATGGTTTAATTACGATACGCTTTTTTAACGGTGCAATTACGATACACTTTATTAATAATATAAATAGGGTAGAGATTTTGTTAATAATATGAATTGGATAGATTTTGTTAATAATATGAACTGGATAGATTTTGTTAATCATATAAATAGGATAGATTCTGTTAATAATATAAACGGGATAAATTTTGTTAATAATATAAACAGGATAAATTTTGTCAATAATATAAATAGGATAAATTTTCTTAATAATATAAATAGGATAGATTTTGTGAATAATATAAATAGGATAGATTTTGTTAATAATATAAGCAGGATAAATTTATTATAAATTATATAAATAGGAGAGATTTTCTTAATAATATAAATAGGATAGTTTTTGTTAATAATATGAACAGGATAGGTTCTGTTAATAATATGAACACGATAGATTCTGTTGGTAATATAAACAGTATAAGATTTATTAATAATAAACTGGTTAATATTATAAACTGGATAGATTTTGTTAATAATATAAATAGGATAGATTTTGTTAATAATATAAGCAGGATAGATTTTGATAATTATATAAATAAAATAGATTTTGTTAATAATATAAATAGAACAGATTTCGATAATAATATACATAGGACAGATTTTGTTAATGGTAAAAACAGGCTAGATTTTGTTAATAATACAAATCTGATAGATTCTGTTAATAATAAAAACAGGATAGTTTTCGTTACCAATATAAATAAAAATACAAGACCAATATGACATATTTAAAAAAAAAATCAAATATTCGCGAAGCCATGCGTACGCAACCCCGGCCGCCAAAGTGTTAATTACATGGCCGTTTTTGACGAGTGTACGCCACGAAGAAATGACAACGTTTCGTGTTATGATACACAGTACACTTCGAGATAGCTGGTCAAAGGGCGGCTGATTAAATTAATTTTCCCCGTGACTGCTTTCGTGCGTCTCGTGCAGGTCGCTGTTCAGCCTTTCTTCCGGCGCAAGCACCGTGAATAAATAAGCTGCTCTTTCGGAAATAAGGACGTCGCGTGGTCCATTTACCGATTCCCAATTACATCTAATTGCCTTCGAACATTCTCGTATTAAACGTTCCCGCGGGAAAAGTTTCGCCGGGCAGCGGCAGCGGCAACGTTGCGTCGCGTTGCGTGCTGCGCGCCGCGTGCGCCGCGCTACTTCAATTAGCCCCGGTGCCCCCGTACCGTGTCGGCCGAGCCTGATATAACTTCGATTAGCCCGTTCATATTTTCGGTCGACCCTTCGGCGATCGTGTGCAATTTCTAGCCGATTGAAAAGCGTTTGATCGCTCCTCAATCGCTATTAAAGCCCCCATCATTCGAACGCTGTTATTCGAAAGCTGTTATACGAGAGGCAAAGGTTCGTTAATTAACGATCTCCGACGCAGATTCACCTCGTTTTACCACTACGACGATCTCGCTGTCGCGGCCGGAAACTTGTAAAAATATTTCAGTAATATCTGTGAGCGAAATTGAAATCGAAAAGTTTAGTTGTATAACATTATTTGCTGTTATATGTATCATTAAAGCGACAATATAAATAATTAAAGCGGCAGAGGTGATTCCTGAGGTGATTTGAAGTAACTTTTTCCTTTGCAAAAATTTTCTACGAGGCACCGTTTACGAGTTATTAACGAAAACACGGTGACCAATGAGAGGCGAGCTCGCCTGGCGCTAGGCGGCCGAGCCAGTGACCGGAACTGGGCTTCGCGCGCTCGTTGGCTAGGCCGCCTCGCGTCAGATGTACGCGATCTCTCATTGGTTAGCGTTTTTCGTTCATAACTCGTAAACGATACCTCGGAGAACATTTTTGTAAAGGAAAAAGTTGCTTCAAATCACCTCAGGAATCCCTCATTTCTCGGAAGTACCATAATTTTGGGACACTCTGTGTATATATCTTCCTAATTTTCCTTCAGCTTGTGAACAGAAATGAACGATTTGCGAAGAGGAGATACGATTATTTGAGCCTTGCACCTCGTTTTTATAATTGTTGATAATTGGTGACTGTAAAAATGGCAAGGCTTAAATAATCGTGACTCCTCAAAAATTGTCCATTTTTGTTTACAAGCAGAAGGAAAAAATTGGGGAGAATTTACTGTACTGGGTGAACTGGATGAAATATAAATTGTATTATTTATATTAAATTATATTATTTGTATTATCGTATTATTATTAATCGTAAAATTATTGAGAAAATAACAACGAAATACAAATTCTATTATTTATAGTTTACATATATATATATATATATATATATATATATATATATATATATATATATATATATATATATAATTCTAGAATATAAATTTCCTTTTTCTCCCAAGAAATTATTAGTTATATGTATATATGTATAATTATATTTACATAATATATATTTAAAAATTCTAAGATATAAATTACCAATATTTATAATTATTAATAATAAATAAATATATATGTATATATAATTAGAATTTAATTCAGTTTATTCTGCTATAATTTATTCCATTTATTTTATTTTAATGCAAGGGCGGATTCTCGTTGCATAAATGAATAGTACAATGTGTCAAAAATGTGGCTTGTCAATTTTTCAGTCGTAATTTTTTAACTCTATGGCCCCGGCGAAGCGGACTAAACTTTTTAATCGAATTTCAAACTGCACCTTCAAACCTTACTGAAAGCTTTAAACGCGTTTTTCTCGATACCGCATTTTTTATTTTTTTTTAAATTGGCCGACGAGACCGTCAAAAACTAATCGACTAATTGACTTAACTTTTTCGTTATAACTTCGTCCAGGGATCGAACTAAAAATTAGATTTTGAAAATTTCATTTTTATTTAAAATAAGTTTAATCCCAGCTTAGATTATATAAGTTTATGAACATTTTTGATTTGTTGCTATGATACTAGTGCTTGTCATAAGCGCTGCACTTGTCACGAGTAACATAAGTTATTAAGTTTAGAATTCTGTTAATATTAATTTCATGAACTATAATATGGTGTTCTGGGAATAACATTGCATTTCTTTATATGTTTGACGCTTAAGGAATTCTGTAGGATTGTCAACAACAAACAAAATGCCAAGTGTCAAAAACAATTGTTTTTAATACAAGTAACTCCATTATAGAAACATATTAAATTAGATATAACAATAATAACAATAATAATATAAAATCAGATATAATAATAATATTAAATTAAATATAATAATGATAATATTTAATTGGATATAATAATAATAATAATGATAATAATATAAAATTAGATATAATAACAATAATATTAAATTAGATATAATAATAATAATAATAATAATAATAATAATATCAAATTTGATATATTAAATTGTTCATATAAAAAATATCTAACTTTTTATTTCCCCTTCGAAACTCATCAACAATAGTCTCTTTTTCACGCGCGATTAATTCCGAAACGACTCCGACAAACGATGTCTTCGCGTACATCAATAGAATTTCCTTCGTTAATTAGTTTTCAGGTTAATACGTGGTCGCTAATCGCGGCTTAATCTGACTAAAAGCTCGACCGTACATGGCAATTTGTAAAATCGCGTAGCCTCCCCTATCATTATAACGATTCCTTTAATATTTGATTGCCACAAATTACCGCCTTCGCATACTTAACTTAGCCGTTTGTTCGTTTAATGAGAACTTTAATTGCCACGATTACTTATTAAGGGGGGGGGGGGGTGGGAGGGAAGTATGATATTTTAAATGATAGAAGAAAATTAGGTGGATTACACTTATTATTTATGCAGCAGATGTCTGGAAACATTAGCATGCTGGTTGAAAGGATCAAATTATTATTATAAGTATTCAAATGTTTTTTTAACAATTCTCGAAAGTTATTTTTGCTGTTATTATGTTTTGTATCTGAAAAACATTTTTGATACAGTAATCTCTAATATAACACTGTTGAGACATTAATGTACCGAAATTTATAGTTATATCAAATTATAAAATATATAATAAATTATAAAATTTGTTATATAAATAATAAATATAATATAATAACTATAATAAATATAAATAATACATATAATAAATATAGTATAATAAATATAGATAAATATAAATAATAAATATAATAAATATAATATAACAAATACAATAAGTATAATATAATAAATATAGATAAATATAAATAATAAATATAATAAATATTGATAAATATAATATAATAAATATAATAAATATAGATAAATATAAATAATAAATATAATAAATATAGATAAATATAAATAATAAATATAATAAATATAGATAAATATAAATAATAAATATAATAAAAGTAAGGTGTACTAGTATTTTTAGCGTAATTTTTGCCTAACTGATTATCGAAAGATATTAATTATTTATAGGATAATGTAATAAAAATTGTTCTATAATGTAATCAAGAATAAGAATAAAATCTGTTATCGCGTACGCTGCAGTCGAAACGTTCTTTGTAAGGGAAATAATTGATAATCAAATAATCACTGTACTGCTTCAATATCAATCGTCACCGCGCCCATAACATCGTGGAAATGAAGAGGCGCAATAATCGCAGGTTAAATCGCGACGGTTTTAACTCCCCCCCCCCCCTCCACCCCGCGCAAAATTCTAGGTCAGCAAAATGAAACGGAATCGTTTACAACTCGCCGCCGCGCTATTGGAATTGCTTTCCGCTTTCGAGAACACACGTAGACGATGTAAACATGGTGCTATATTTCATACGGAATAATTAATAATAGAAAGAAAAGGAAAGAAAGATGTTATTTATATCGGAATCTGCGCCACATATGGAACGACGACGCTGTGTAATTTGCGATATTGTAATATGTAATGCCTCGGTTACGCTAATAAAAATATCGGCGTCGTTTCGGTACTTTATTAATACAATATAATATTAAAGTAAATAAATATAATATAATAAATATATAATAGTAAATAGTAAATAGTAATAGTATAGTGATATAGTGGTATAATAGTAATAGTAATAGTAAATGGCAAATAGTAAATATATATATATACATATTAAAGTAGAGTAATAAATAATAATAATAATAATATTATTAAAGTAGAGTAATAAGTAATAATAAATAATAATAATAATATTATTAAAGTAGAGTAATAAGTAATAATAAATAATAATAATAATATTAAACTAGAGTATATATAAATAAAATATAAAAGAAACTATGAGAAAAGAAAATAAGAATAAAAAGCAAGAAAATATAATTAAAATACACAAAAAACTTTCGATTTAGCGTAAAACGTCATATGTCGTTTTTTTATCTCTACTTTATACGATTTTGTGATTTGTTTAAAAATTGTTTAAGAAATTTTAAACATTCAATAATTTTGCGCAAAATTAGCCTCAATCTTCGAAAACAGAGTAAAAAAAAACGGTATAATATTTTCTTCGTACAGTACTCAACGAGAAGAACAAAACTCTCGAAGAAACCGTGGGTTCCAAGTCAACTCTTTACGTAAAAAAAAAACGACGTTGAGAAAACGAGATGTAAAAATGATACGTCACGATTCCCACATTGAAAATCGTGGTGCAATTCGCTGGCTATTGATTCTACTTGCACAAAAATGAGTCGGGAAAGAAAAGAGTCACATTTTCTCATTTCAGGCTTTGTTTTCGAGAAGACAATGGAGTTGGAAGATGCGTCGAGTTCGCGTAGCTTATTGATTTGTAGAAGCGCGGTTCCACTGGCTTGGCTTTTGCCGGTCGGGCATGCCGCGCGGCATGACAACGCGTTGGCTCGAATGCAGAACGGCTTGGAAAGCCGGCTCGGAAAGCCGAACGGCTCGGAAAGCCAGCTCGAAAAGCCGAACGGCTCGAGAAGCCGAATGTCAGAATTTTTCAATCGAGCGTTAGGCCTCGTCGCGGCCCGAAAAGCCGAACGGCTCGGAAAGCCGAACGTCTCGAAAAGCCGAACGGCTCGAGAAGCCGAACGGCCCAAAAAGCCGAACGGCTCGGAAAGCCGAACGGCTCGAGAAGCCGAACGGCTCGGAAAGCCGAACGTCTCGAAAAGCCGAACGACTCGAAAAGCCGAATGTGAGAATGTTTCAATCGAGCGTTAGGCCTCGTCGCGGCCCAAAAAGCCGAACGGCTCGGAAAGCCGAACGTCTCGAAAAGCCGAACGGCTCGAAAAGTCGAACGTCTCGAAAAGCCGAACGACTCGAAAAGCCGAATGTGAGAATGTTTCAATCGAGCGTTAGGCCTCGTCGCGGCCTGAAAAGCCGAACGGCTCGAAAAGCCGAATGTCTCGAAAAGCCGAACGGCTCGAAGAGCGGAATGACAGAATTTTTCAATCAAGCGTATGATTTCGTCCTCCTCTCGCATTATCGAAGATTCCGTGCAAACAAACTTCGGCTGCTGTACGTCGTTACTCCTATGATTGCAGGCAGTGATCGATATTGATCGAAGACGCCAACGAAAGTTAACGACAAGCCGGGCGAAATGGAATAACGACACAGTATACGGGAAAAATGGCCGTCTCGCTCGGTTCCCGCTATTATTACTCGATGTTGACCTTTGTCACCGTCTTCGATCAATATCGATCACTGGCTGCGATTACAGGAAGGACAGCGCGGACTGCAGAAGAAATAGGCCATGCCTTCTTCTCGCGGAGGAATGGCTCATCAGTCGTACTTCTGGACACTCGGGACGTTACTTTAAGGGGCGAAGAAACTTTACTTTATTTTACTTATTTGCTCGAATTTGTTCGAAGTGAAAATATTAGCCCTTCGCACTCCGTTGTCCCCTCTCGTGGGACGTCGTACTCGTTCCTCGTTACGAGTCCATTTTCGCCTCGCTCCACCACATTTTCTCACCTTCGAACAAGAAATCCGCGCGTTTCGCTGTCTATCTTCCTCTCGCGATGATTTCTCACCGGTGTCGGTTCAACGGCGACAAGTCGAATTGGAACGAATTCGAGGGAAAAGCATGAGTATGCAGCGTATGCAACGCGATCCGGGCTGGCTCCCATCTCGGATCATTAGGAATCATTCTTTCGGGGAAGCCGGTGACAGCACCGGCACCCACTCTGCCTCCCAGCGTAGGTGACACGTGACCCAGCGGTGCCCGGCGCAGTGTTAGAAATCACGATTGATTCCCCGATGGAAGGTGCTTTTAGCCCGCGGCATATCCGAATCCCTCGAAAAAGGGGAGCAGAACCTCCGGTGTCAGAACCGGAGGCCATCGCGCCATCTTTACGCTTCCGAAAGCGCGAGAGTCGGCTCGGCGCGCGAGAGAGCGAGTCGTTGAATAATAATGCAATGTCGACGTGGCGTGGGTTTGTTTGGTCTCTAATGACCTGGACACACAAAGGCTTTGCAACGTTACAGAAATGTCGAATTTTAACCCTTTCGATACTACGGGCCACTATAGCGGCCTTCCATAAGATGCCACCGAGGTACTACGGGCCACTAAAGTGGCCCTCCATAAAATGCGACTGAGGTACTACGGGTCACTATAGTGGCCGTCCATAAGTTCGATCGTTTGTAGCGAATAAAGTCAGTGCTTACTGCAGAAAGCTAATTCACCTTATTTTTCTCTCAACAAGGGATAAATAGATATGCCTTTATTTTTTCTTTCAATTTTATTTAACTTTATTTGGATTAACCCTTTTGCTACGGGCGGTTTCTCCGCTGCAGTACCCCCGCAACGATCGAGTTGTAGCGTGTAGTCTTGTATTTTGTATTAATTCTGTAGTCTTGTAGCGTGCAGCGATGTCGCAGCGCGCCGTTCAGCAGAAGTACCGCGGCGGAAAATCCGCCCGTAGCGAAAGGGTTAACCCTTGCGTACAAGGGCTATGTCAAGGTTATTTTGTATAAAGGTTATTTTGTACAAGCTCCTCTCGATGCTACATCGCAACGGCACGATTACAGCTTGTAACGCAGATCATAATCGTATCCGTCTAACATGCCACAAATCCACGCTGTTTCCGTTCATAATCGAATAATATCATTTCATCACTGCCACACGCCGTGCTGCGATTAAGTCTACGCGTGCCACGAATGCGAATTAACTGCGATTTAATAACAGTTCGCGATCTACAATCGGAATGCGACGTCGCATCAATTGATGTAAGCTGGGCGATGCCATCGCTTAGAAATACACGACTGTATATCGCATTCACTAAATATTCTCAATATTCTAATATTCACTTTAATATTCTAATATTATCGCAAGAAATAGACGTTCGGGTTACTACAATAGTACGCAATTTTTGTTTACCAATACTTGATTAGGGAATGTCAACTGATATAATCGTTTGCAAGCGATACGAATTTTTATAAAAATGAAATATATAAATCACTGTCTTGTTAAAAAATGAGATACAGATATACTGTAAATTCTAGCTCGATTTTTTTATCACGTCTCTCGGACGTGATAGTCATTTCAGGCCTGATTTTACAATCACGTCTCTCAGACGTGATAATCATTTCTGGCCCGAATTTTTTAACCACGTATCTCAGACGTGATAGTTACTTTTAGTCCGAATTTTCGACCACGTCTCTCAGACGTGATAGTCATTTCTAGCCCGAATTTTCGACCATGTCTCTCGGACGTGATAGTTACTTTTAGTCCGATTTTTGGACCACGTCTCTCAGACGTGGTTGCAGGGCAAAGGGTTAATGGAACCCGTTTCTAATTGTAGTAAATTCTTCCCAATTGACGCTCAGATTGCGCACAAAAGTGGACAATTCGGGAAGAGGAGATACGATTGTTCGAGCGTTGCGGCTCGTTTTTATAGTTGTCGACAAATCGGTAACTATAAAAACGTGCCGCAACGCTCGAACAATCGTATCTTCGTATCTTATATTCTTCGAAAATCGTCCATTTTCGTGCGCGATCTCGGCGCGAATTAGGGAGAAATTGCTGCATCATATTTTGGACACGATAATTCTAGGTTTACGACAGCGCGAATTAGGGAGAAATTACTGCACCATTGAAGGAGTCACGCTAATGTTGCACAGCGTCTGCTCGAAGGACAGTTCATTGAAGCAAAAGCTGCTTCGATGTACTCGTTTTTATTTAAACGTTGCATCGGATGCACTTTTCACGATCTCGTTGCAGTATGCATTTCTTTTTCTTGCATATTTCTGAACCCAGTTTTTCGAGAACAACGTTGGTCCTTTTACCGAACCTAACAGACATTGCTCCTCTTCTCAAATCGTCCATTTTTGTGCACAATCTGAACGTCAAATAAGAAAGAATTTATTACGCTCTTTCTGAATAAACTATTATTTGGTCTTCTTTCTTTTATCTATCATTTATTTCAATCGAGCAAAACGGCAAGGAATTTCTTGATTACTCGACGTCCTTAGCCCTCCGGCAAATATATTGGAAAAAGTTCTGGTCTACGAAGGGTTAAAAAAGACAGGTTTCAGGAACAGAGAGCGGTGCGAAGCTTTATGGACGGAATTCTTCGGTTCGCCAGTGTTAATCCCGCATGCGATGGATCACTTTTCTGTGACAAAGAGCGATTTTGACAAAAGTATCACTGACAGGGGCATTTGAGAGGGATCGCAGTGCCAAAGGCACTAAAGTGCAGGAATTCAATTCGCCGACCCTTATACATAGCACGTGGCTCCCCTTTAAGTTCGGGCGAAAAAAATACACCCTCGGGACAGAATAAAAGAAATATAACTTTAAGTGTAAGCGTTCATTGTTGTTCGCAGGATTTTTTAAGCTGCATGTTGAACCCTTTGAAATTATTTTAGTGACATCTGTAACTGGAGCTGACTCGCATTTTTCTCTGAAATCGTGAAGGCAGAGTTATTTATTTATTTATTTATTCATTTATCATTAGTGCGGCTTTTCTACGATATGTTGTTTGTTTACTTGTTTGAAATGGAATGAGGATAGGGGATGAAAAATTAGATAGAAGTGTACTGATAAGCTTTTATTAATTACTCATATACTGTGTGTTTCATTTATTTAATATATATTTAATATAACATGATTATATTAGAAAATTGTAATCAGTTTGCGTTGTTATAGAATATCTGTCCTCAAATTTTCTACCACCTGTTGCTAAACATTCTCTATTATAGCAACGAAAAATGTATACAATGATAGTGATAGAGAAGTTATATAATATATATAATGCAATATAATATAATATAATATAATATAATATAATATAATATAATATAATATAATATAATATAATATAATATAATATAATATAATATAATATAATATAATATAATATAATATAATATAATATAATATAATATAATATAATATAATATAATATAATATATAATATATAATATAATATATATAATACAATAATACAATATAATATATATATATCATATAATATATACGATACGTCTTTTCGTTTTATTTTAGAAATTGTTCTCCAAATTTTGTCATTTATGTACATTTT
This sequence comes from Megalopta genalis, assembly GCF_051020955.1. Taxonomy (NCBI): domain Eukaryota; kingdom Metazoa; phylum Arthropoda; class Insecta; order Hymenoptera; family Halictidae; genus Megalopta; species Megalopta genalis. Next base: position 6,661,593 of record NC_135028.1, on the reverse strand, counting down.
TTTCATGAAATTAAGCAATGCTTACGAATTTTCATTTTGGAAACTATTTCTTACAACATTTAATACGTTTCTTAGTTTCATTTTCGAAATTGTTTGTGATAACATTTTATTTGCTTTCAATCTTCTTTTCCAAACTATTTTCTGATAAAATTTTATTTGTTTTCATATTATTTCTATTCTGAAAATTACTTGTGACAACATTTATCTCGTTTCTCATCTCAAATAACTATTTCCCTGATCTATGAAATCTTATTTGGGGAATATTAAAACTGCTTTAGTTCTCATTTTTTAATAATATATCAAATAGCTTTCGCTAAATAATAAATTTTTCAAGTCGCATCTGCCAGCTGTTGTTCAAGATAGTGCCTTTAAAATTAACGCCGTAATGTGCTGTTAAAGGATCGGCGTGCTCCATTTCAAGTAAGTGAACCGTGCTCTCCGCTGTTATGGTTGGCTGTTCATGCCACTCGTACCTCGTACCCCATAATGCCTTCAATGTGGTGTAAAAAAGAATGTTGACAAGTTTCGTTCTAGTTCCAGGCATCGCATCTCCGCCTGAGGAGGATTCCATTAAACTAATCTTGTCCAACGATGTTTCCTTTTTCTTGAGAAATATAATATTGAAGCATTTTCCTGTGAAAACGAGGGAAATACTATTTTTGCTAAGTTCGTAGATTTAGATTCATGTAATTAGCAGCCAGAATATCACAATGTATATAAATATATAAGGGAATATATATATTTTTCTTTTCTCCATGTATACATATTTTTATACAAATAAATAAATCTATACTAATATAATAATATAGTAATATAATAATATAATAATGTAGTAATATAATAATATAGTAATATAGTAATATAATAATATGTATAACAATATAATACTGTAGTAATATAATAATATAATAATATAAAAATGTAGTAATATAATAATACAGTAATATAGTAATATAGTGATATAATAATATGTATAATAATTGAATAAATTTTCCTTAAATGAGTCACTATAATTTCAATAATCGTAAATTAAACAGTATAGAACCTGAAAAAATAATAATAGTAATATAATAATATAATAATACAATAACATAATAATATATTGTATATATATTGTACAAGCGAGAAATGAGAGATCCCTGAGGTCATTCGAAGCAACTTTTTCCTTTACAAAAATTGTCTCCAAGGCGTCGTGCACGAGTTATTAACGAACAACGGCGACCAATGAGAGGTGAGCTCGGCAGAGCGCGAGACGGCCCAGCCAACGAGCGCGCCAGGCCCAGCGCCGCTGATTGGCTCGGCCGCGTCGCGTCAGCTTATCTCGCCTCTCATTGGTCGCCGTTTTTCGTTAATTTTCGTTTTTCTTTAAATATTTCTAACATTTTTCTCGGGTCTTCAAATTTTGGTCATTAATGCATAATTCATATAATATAATGTAGTAATATAATTATATAATTATAATAATATAGTGATCAACCGTCTAACCTTCTCGGCCTCTTTCTTTTCTCTTTGTCCTCCTATTGCACATCCTATAGCATAATTGCACACATAAAAGAAAACAAGGAATTAATCCGATTATTCGATGGACTCGTGCGGGCACAGTCGTCAAGCTTGGAAAATTTTATATTGCCTCGCAGGACGTACTATTTACGTTGTCCTGGAAAATTTCGTTCCGCCGGCCGTTCGTGGCTGTGGTTGCACAGCCCGTTCGCGTGTGCACCTGTGCGTGTCCACCGGTGCATCGGTATGCGCATAAACTGCAGGACGAGCATGTCTTGCGCGTTGTGACAGGAATAGGACACACGGAACTCCCAGGAATACACGAGATGGAAACTTTTATATGCGCATTGATATTGTTCGGACGCGTTCGGTGTCCCGCCGATGTTTTGTCACCTCGAAGAAAAATGGAGTCGCGTGATTGTAAATCTCGTACTAGACGATTTCCGGCTCTTTTAGAGGCGGACAACTTGTTACGGAACAACGATGCTTTTCGTTGAAAAATTTGACTTCACGGTTGGCACACGTGCAACGCCGGCTGTCTTGCGAATATGTTTTTGTTGCGACTCATGATACAGATTGTGCATTATAATAATGATTTATGTCGATTTTGTATATACTGGGCGAGTCGCAGATTAGTACCCACGATTTTTCTGAACCTTCTGATGGTCTGACGAAAAAATGTTTCCGATTAAAGTTAATTGGTATTTCACCGAGAGGAAATTGCAATTGTTTAATTTTAAAAACAAATTGATTTTAAATGTAAAAACAAGGTCGCCGTTATTTTTTTAAAGGCAACTAGGTGATTTTAATCTTGTAGTATTATAAGCGACTTCGAGACGAATTCAAGGATCTTCTTATTATATTTATTATATTATTATCACTATATTATTATATTATTATTTATTATTATTCATGAAATTATTAGTATTTATTATATGATATTTATATTTATATTAATATAATATTATCTTTATGTTAAGGTTATATTAGATTTATATTAATATTATATTATCTTTATTTTAATATTATATTAGATTTATATTAATATTATACTATATTTATGTCAATATTATACTATATTTATGTTAATATTATACTATATTTATATTAATATTATATTATATCATATCAATATTAATATTACATTATGTCAATATTAATATCATATTATATCAATATTAATATCATATTATATCAATATTAATATTATATTACATCAATATTTTAATATTACATTATATCAATATTAATATTACACTATATCAATATTTTAATATTATATTATATCAATATTAATATTATATTATATTATAATATTAATTATATAATATTATTATATAATAATTATTAATTTATATTTATTATCATAATTATAGACATAATTATAAGAATTATTATATTATTAAGTATTATATTATCATAATTATAGATATAATTATAACAATTACAATTAAATTGCAATAAGTTGACATATAAATAAAACATTACATAAACAAATTAACAAATTACACTAACAAATAAATTATTATATTAAATCATAACAATTACATTATCATATTACCAAATTATCATACAATAAAATTCAAAACAGTCATTTTAGCATCAAAACATTTTTCAAAGATGCACGAAAACTTTTGCGGGCCACTGTACGCGACTGACGTGCCACTCGCACCGTTAACTGAATTTCGTACGTAGCTCGAGAAATGTAAATTCGTTCTATCGTGTTTCCACGTTCATCGATCGTCTGCGAAAAAAAATATTTCTTGCGAGGTTGCGTCGCGATTGAATAAATCTCGTATCATTATTGTCCTGTGTAAAGAAATGAGTGTTCGTCCGGGGACAGAGGCAAAGTGGTTAAACAAGGCGGACGGGGGATGAGCCGTACCGGGTTCAAGAGGAACGACCAACCCTGCCGAAGAACTCGCCGATACATACGGAACGATCTCCGCGACAGGAAGGGTGGAAGGGCTAGGAAAGGGCTAGGAAAACAAGGGGGACAGGGAATAGTCTCTCGGAAGAAGAATCACGAAGTCGCTCGGAGACGAGACCGCCTAGACGCTGCACATGGCAACTCCCAAGAAAGATCAATATCCCCACCAATCGTATTTCTCTCGTGAGTATGGCACACTGTCTCCGCGGTGCCATAATGCGAACGCCTTTTCCCTTTGCCTTGTTCCTTCGGGGAGTCGCTTTCCTCTCGACTGAAATTTTTGCTCTCGCTGCCGAACGAGAAATTCGTCGATCAATGTTTTATCAAGATATCGATTTGTTTCACGGACGCAGAATTGATACAATGATATTCTCTGTGTATAATTGTGTATTTATTGGTGGGCTTTATTAGTGGATTTGCGGATTTTGTGGATTTCAAATTGAGGAAGAATAAAAGATCGAGGAAGAATAAGAGAGTTTTAGAATTAGGATTTTAGAAATTTCGGAATTTTTATTTTAGCGAATAACGCTGCTTTTGAGTTGTTATAATTATTTAAGAAAAGAAGGAGTTAAGATCGAGGAAGAATAAGAGAATTTTAGAATTAGAATTTTAGAAATTTCAGAATTTTTATTTTAGCGAATAACGCTGCTTTTGAGTTGTTATAATTATTTAAGAAAAGAAGGAGTTAAGATCGAGGAAGAATAAGAGAATTTTAGAATTAAGATTTTAGAAATTTCGGAGTTTTTAATACTATGTATGTATTATACATAAGAAATTGGACAAAGGTGAATAGGATTTACAAAAGGATTAATTTTGTGTTCAAAATCTGTAATGACAATTTCTTTCGTTAGAAAAATTAGAAAATATAGTTATTTGTATAGATTTATTTATTAATTTTATATTTTACAATTTCTTTGGATTTTACATTTCATATTTCACATTTCACATTTTCTATTTTCTATTTTCTATTTTCTATTTTCTATTTCCTATTTTCTATTTTCTATTTTCTATTTTCTATTTTCTATTTTCTATTTTCTATTTTCTATTTTCTATTTTCTATTTTCTATTTTCTACTTCCTTCTTTCTATTTTCTATTTTCTATTTTCTATTTTCTACTTCCTTCTTTCTATTTTCTATTTTCTATTTTCTATTTTCTATTTTCTATTTTTTAATTTTATTTATAGTCTTACTTATTTCAGTTATTAAAATATATATATGTATCTACGTATGCATATTATAATAGAAATTGAATACAAATTCTATCATCGTTTCGCTTCACTATAATGCACATAGTATTACGTAGCAGCAGCGTTCACACAAACGCAACATTCCACCGATGAAATCCTTCTGAAAACTTTCCTCGCTGATTGCATGTAATATAATCCTTAGAAAAAGTACAGTTCGGAGGTTGGGCGATTCTTTGATCATTTCTGGCTCTTGAGAAAGTATTGTCGGACTTACCATTGATTGCGATGCTTCAACAGAAAAATGTGGTTAATTCGGCGAAAATATTTAGATTGTTTGACATCGATCGAATTCTTTCAATGTCGAGAACATTTGCCAGAGACAGTTCGATGGAATCGCTATTTCTGTCAAGTCGATTTACATTTGAATAGTTCTGAAGTTTTTAATTAAAAAATGTCGCGAACTGAGGATATTAATTTCTCTTGTGGGTTTTTTCCACTGTGCTGGTCGCTGAGGAGATACAATTTTATTTTAATAATTATTAAAAGTGAAGTAGAAATAAAAAGCTACGCCTTGTGTCTTGAGAAACATTGTTTCTTTCAAGTTAATTAATTAATTAACTTAATTAAACATTGTTTCTTTTAACTTAGATATATATATATATATAATTATTATACTAAGTATTATAATAAGTATTATACTAATACTAATACTAATAAAAGTAATTAGTACTAATTAGTAGTAATTATTATAATGAGTATTACTATACTAATATAGTAATAGTATACTACTAATAATATACTAATAGTATAATACTATTAGCATTAGTATACTAATTATAATAATTATAATATATAATACTTATTATATCATTATTATTATATATCTATATGTATATCTATATGATATTATTATATCATTATTATATCATTATATATTATATTATTAGTATTATATTGACTTATTATAACACTTATTAGTATCATATTGACTTTTTATAATACTTATTAGTATTATAATACTTATGATAACACTTATTAGTATCATAATAAGTCAGTTATTAGTAAATATATTATATAAGTAATTAAAATAAGTATTATAATACTCATTAGTAAGTATATTATATAAGTAATTATAATAAGTATTATAATAATTGCTACTAATTAATATTAATTAAGTGTAACCAATAAAGTTGATATAATTAGTATTAAAATTAGTATTAATATAATACTTATTATAATACTTGTCACAGTACTAATTATAATAATTACTAATACTAATATATATATATATAATATATACATATATATATATTATATTTATTACTAATTAAATAAGTATAAATTATTCACAAAATTCTTCAGTATCAAAATTATTGCAGCTTTCAGCACGCTTCATTCCCCGAGGATCATGTTCATTGCATCCCCGACGGCGCTCCGATTTCTAAAAAGCGACGCTGGCACGCTCGATTGCAAAATCTTCTCGCGGTGCCAGCGCCGAACGCGGTCGTTCAGTGACACATGTTTCTCTTCGAAGAAGTCGCGCGACTTAAAGTTCCGTAAACACGTGCATGATATAATAGCAGGCGTTACTTCCGCGTCATTTATTCGAGCGATACGAACGCAGCCGGCGCGGCGCGTCTCTCGCGAATCGTGCCGGCTGAGCAGGATTTCCGGTAGATTCGCGCAAGAGAACAGAGACGTACACGGCGCGCGTACGGCTGGCTCTCTTTCGCCGTGAATCTTCGCTTATCGTTCGTCGGAATGTTTTGTCTGTTCGTTTCTGCCAGAACGAGCACGACGCGGACCCGGCTTGACGCTCTCCCTATTTACTCTGCCTCCTTGGAAGCCGCAAAGACGTTTGCTCTTTCCTCGGAATTTACTTACCGTTATACGGCGACACGGCACTGCGCGCGGCTTTCCATACACGACCGGCTCCAGAAGTGATTGCGAATCTAACCCGAGATCGGTTTCTCTGTTTTGTTAAGACGCGCCGCATTAATAACGGACGAGGTATCAGTCAATTTCAATATTTGTTGCCGCGAGAATCAACGCACGTGGCTGCCCAAACGCTTGTTATTTTTGTATGACAGTTTTATGGCCAGGATTTAGGCGGATTTTATGCATTTGTTGCAAAAATGTGCGAACGAAATATGTAATTGTGATATCGCGACGCTATTTTGAATTATTTGAACTATTTGAATTATTTGAGTTATTTGAATTATTTGAATTATTTGAATTACTTGTACTATTTGAACTATTTGAACTATTTGAACTATTTGAACTGTATGAATTATATGAAATAATTGAACTACTTGAACTGTTTAAATTATTTGAATTATATTATATATATATATAGTCGCCGCTATCCTAGTTGGGTCGCTGCGAGATTTAAATCTGCATTAATCGCGAAATACAGAAATCCGTTTCGATCCTTAATCATTTTAACCCTTTCGATACTACGAGCCACTATAGTGGCCCTCCATAAGATGCCATCGAGGTACTAAGGGCCACTATAGTGGCCTTCCATAAGATGCCATCCAGGTACTACAGGCCACTATCGTTTGTAGCGAATAAAGTCAGTGCTTACTGCAGAAAGCTAATTCACCTTATTTTTCTCTCAACAACGGATAAATAGATATGCCTTATTTTTTTCAATTTTGTTCAACTTCATTTGGATTAACCCTTTTGCTACGGGCGGGTTCTCCGCTGCGGTACCCCCGCAACGATCGGCGTCTTGTAGCGTGCAGCGATGTCGCAGCGCGCCGTCCAGCAGAAGTACCGCGGCGGAAAATCCGCCCGTAGCGAAAGGGTTAACGAATTCTACGCGATGCAACGATATCCTTGAAATCTTTAAATATTTCTACCGTTTCGCGTTCGATCTGCTCATTCTTATCTCGAATGCGTCGAACCTGCAATCCAGTCGTAAATTTCATTCGCGCACACACGTACACACGCTTCGCTTGTTCATAGTTCTTTTTTAAACACATATATGGATTCGAATAGCTTCATCAACCGTGATACACTCTCGATCACGCCGTGATTGAATTCTCAACGATCAAGTCGTCCTATTTGTCGGCAAATCGAAGCCTGAAATCTTCGAAAATTCATCACCGGCTGATACCATCGATCTCGTCGCAGAGGAAACCTCGCTTCCGGCGACGTTGTAGATCGAGTAAACCAGCAACACCGGACACGGGAGCGAATTGATATCGTTTGACATCGGCGGACGGTGCATCGGGGCGCGCGGCACAAGGCTGGGTGCCGCGGAAGGGTCTCGAGCTAAGGGAGAGAGAACAGCTAATGGAAATAGGTGGAAAGGAGATCAGGAAGACGGTGGAACGGTAGGAAGATGGCACTCTGCGGCGAGACATCGCGTGGTGAAGTTTCGCCGGGCAAAAAGAGACACCTGCTTATCCCCGTGCTTCAAGTGCCGGCCACAGGAAAGTGCCGGCACATGTACGATCGGATGTGTACATGTACATACGCTCACACATAGATCCGGCAACGGGCCAACAAATGCCGAGGACCTCGGATGAGATTGGACAGCGGTTGGCTTGTGGGCTGGAATCGCGACACGCTGGCCATTGGAGAATCGAAAAAAGTGTCGCCACGGTTCGACACAGTATCTGGTCCACATTGTATTGCATGGGTGGATATTCTCGAGGGAAAATGATAGTCGTGGAACATTCGTATTTGCGATTAACCTTTCAGGTACGGCTGAATTTTCTGCGCGAGGCTATTTCTCTGGACGGCAGAGTCTGATGTGTACTGTACAGAGTTTGATACTGTATATACAGGGTGTCCCAAAAATGTCTCGCAATCCGAAAGTGGCGGGTTCCTCGGGCCATTTGAAGCAACTTTTTCCTTTACAAAAATGTTCTCCGAGGCACCGTTAACGAGTTATTAACGAAAAACGGTGACCAATGAGAGGCGAGCTCGGCTGACGCGAGGCGACCGATCCAATGAGCGGAACTGGGCTTCGCGCGCTGGTTGGCTGGGCCGCCTCGCGTCAGCCGTACTCGATTTTTATTGGTTAATTTATATATTTTTATAAGAGGACATATTTTGTATACTTTTATTTCGTTCATTTTTTAATAAAAGAATTCAATATGTCTTATTCGATAAATATAAAGTTATATTGTTAGAAAGGACGTATTAATATAGGTAATAAAATAATATATATAATAAAATAATAATAATAATAATATAATAGGTAATAAAAGAACATATTTTGTATTTTTTTATATCGGTTATTTTTGAATAGAAAAATTCAATATGTCTTATTCGATAAATATAAAGTTATATTGTTAGAAAGGACGTATTAATATAGGTAATAAAATAATATATAATGAAATAATAATAATAATATAATAGGTAATAAAAGAACATATTTTGTATTTTTTTATATCGGTTATTTTTCAATAGAAAAATTCAATATGTCTTATTCGATAAATATAAAGTTATATTGTTAGAAAGGACGTATTAATATAGGTAATAAAATAATATATAATAAAATAATAATAATAATAATATAATAGGTAATAAAAGGACATATTTTGTATTTTTTTATTTCGGTTATTTTTGAATAAGAAAGTTCAATATGTCTTATTCGATAAATATAAAGTTATATTGTTAAAAAGGACATATTAATACAGGTAATAAAATAATATATAATAAAATAATAATAATAACATAATAGCTAATAAAAGAGCATATTTTGTATTTTTTTATTTCGTTCATTTTTCAATAGAAAAAAAATTAGTACATCTTATTCGATAAATACGAACGTTAATTATATCCGAAAATAAACCAAAGGCACAGTAATTGGTCACCCAACTATAAACGCGTCCACAGTACCGTGGGTCCCTTTTAACTAATTATAACGAGTCGAAAATATGATTCAACAGTTATATTTCGTTTCTTGTGCCCCGAGATGACCTTGGTATGCACTGTGAACATGCTTATATTTTCAATAATTTCTCTCAAACATCGAAATTAGTTGTTCAGTAGCAATTCGAAGGCACAAGCGGTAATTAATACTATTACGAAATGTTATAAATTAAGAGAATTACGCTTTATCGATGTGATCGGTTTGATTTCCCATCTGGCGGATTCGTGGAGTCCCACTGCTCCTTCATCGTCTTTGGATTACGAGGGGCTGTGCCTAATCCATCTGACCTTCGGATGTCTTAGTAATTGATCATTGGATATCTTGTGTATCGAAGTCTGTCACGAGGGCATGCACCGCCGGTACAGGTAATTGCACGTAATTGATCGATGCATACCGCGGTTGATGAAGCTATTCGAATCCATATATTAAAAAAAAAACCATAAGCAAGCGAAGCGTGTGTACGTGTGTGCGCGAATGAAATTTACGACTGGACTGCGGGTTCGACGCATTCGAGATAAGAATGAGCAGATCGAACACGAAATTCGGTAAAATGATTAAGAATCGAAACGTATTTCTGTATTTCGCGATTAATGCAGATTTAAATCTCGCAGCGACCCAACTAGGGTAGCGGCGACGGTTGGATAGCGAGATAGCCAATTACCGTGTCTTTAGTTTATTTTCGAGCATGATTAACTTTGTATTTAGCGAATAAAGCGTACGAATCTTTTTGATTTGTATTCGATTAATTATCTGTTCGCGCGTTAACTTTAAGGTTGACATAACCTATTTTCTTTTAAATGTGCACACGCTGCTATAATTCCTAAGATCAAGATATTCTCACTGCTGCACTTCATAAATTAGGTATAATATACCTAATATATATATACTATGTACGATATATACTATACTATATACTATATACTATACTATACTATATGCTATATGTATACTATATACTATACTATACTATATGCTATATACTGTATACTATACTATACTATACTATATGCTATATACTATATACTATACTATACTATATGCTATATACTATATACTATATACTATATACTATATACTATATACTATACTATACTATATGCTATATACTATATACTATACTATACTATATACTATATACTATACTATACTATACTATATGCTATATACTATATACTATACTATACTATATGCTATATACTATATACTATACTATATGCTATATACTATATACTATACTATACTATATGCTATATGCTATATACTATATACTATAAACTGTATATGCTATATACTATATACTATATATACTATACTATATATAGTATATAGTATATTACACGCTATAAAATGTGACATTTTATTACCTTTATAAATTACCGCAGTATTCGGCGCGTCCGCAGTAATACCCACGCTTGCCCTAAGTTGCTAAAATTGTTTCCGGGTTGCGTAAACTGCTAGAATCGCCCAACAGAGCACAGTAATTGGCTACTCTGCTCTATCGCTTCCAAAATTCCAGTCTACCGTACAATGTTCCCATGTCCGCGAGATCGGTGGACATTTCCCTGATGTGGAAAATGAGATTGTTCGAGGTCAGAGTAATATGCTTTAGAATAGTTTCGGGGATCGCAGCGTGGCACTCATGTGCGCCGGTGTCTTAACCGCACAGTGGAAAAGATAAAACGCGATTACGAAGTAAGCAAACGTGACTAGCGAAGCAGCTAGCCGGTCGCCGATTTTCCAGCGACTCCGCTGCTCCCGCAAAAATCGAATTATCCGTCCGCGGTTTGGCACACTTGGAAGCAGAGAGCGCGCAGGAATTAGCGCTGCCGGTGAAAAGTTCCGGCAGCGAACGCGAGCGTTGCACCGCATCTCGACTACAATTGTTATCCTCCGGAAATCCGCCGGGGAAAATCACGAGCGGGGGGATTATCTATTCCGAAGTCGTTATCAAAGCAGGTCTTGTTATAGAAAGCTACCGTTCTATGCTTCATCATAGCGGCGTTTAATGTCTCGCATAAATGAGCCAGCCGTCGGGATTACAGCCGGTCCAGATGTTAGCGGGCAATTCTTCATATCGGGAAAGTGGTATTCGAGGCAGCCGCCGACTCTCGTAAAATCGAGGTTTCGATGAGAAATGTAACTCAATTTTTCTCTGTCGCTGGGATTCTTCTCTTTGGATGTTTTTTACTTGGATGGATTGCGTGACGTGTCGAGAGTGTAGCGGAAAATATATTTGTTGCGAGAACAATAATAATCTTTTTGGTGTATGGTTTTAATAGAAATATGTTTCACGCTGATCGTTTTACAATCTTTTATGCTATGGTATGTGAATATTGTTTTTATAATTTATATTATATAATTTGTTTTTATATTTGTATATTATATTATGTTATATAATGATAATTGTGCTCGATAATTGTGCTCGATGGTTCGGAAGAATAAGTCGCATGATTCACCTGAAATTTTATTAGAAAATTACCTTTTCGATAGCACGTAATCTCGGAGATCAATTTCATTGTCACGTGGCTTTCGAATTGCCTTCGAATCGTGTCACGTGGCCTCCGAATTGCCATCGAATCGTGTCAAGTGGCCTCCGAATTACCTCCTAATTGTCTTCTAATCGTGTCACGTGGCCTCCGAATTACCACCTAATTGTCTTCTGATCGTATCGCGTTGCCTCCGAATTGCCTTTGGATCGTGTCGCGTGGCCTCCGAATTGCCTTTGAATCGTATCATGTGGCCTCCGAATTGCCTCCTAATTGTCTTCTAATCGTGTCATGTGACATCCGAATTGCCTCCGAATTGCCATCGAATCGTATCACGTGGCCTCCGAATTACCTCCGAATTGCCTTCGAATCGCGTCACGTGGCCTCCGAATTGCCTTCGAATCATATCACGTGGCCTCCGAATTACCTCGAGAATCAATATCATTGTCGTACACTGTCCAATTTCTAAGACGATTGGAACATGTTTTTACCGGCGACTTTGAAAGTCGGTTTGTTTTTCCACTGCAAGATTCAGATCACTGCGAGCAACAAAAGGTGCGGAAAATAAATTCCACGCCATCGCCCCGCTGTCTTTTGCTTCTCTTGCAACAGGCATTTTTCTGCTTCTTTCTTGTTACCCCGCTCTCGACGTTCACTTAATTCTCGTAAGAAACGACAAGTCTCCTCGTTCGAGATTCCGAGGTGTTTTCGCGCGGATTAATTGTTCCCGTCTTATCGTCAACGTAGCTGAGACTAATGTAGTATAATTACTATGCTATTGTGATTACCGTGTTACTCCATTACATCGTAATTGTAAGGGCTACTTTAACGTATAATAATATAATAGATTGCATAAATAATGTATTCGAATACTTTTCGAAATGCTTTCTTGACCATCTTTTGTTGTAATCATTTTCATAAAACGATTACAAATTAAATTGAAAATCTATACTTTTACAAACTAATATATTTTTATACAATCTTATTCTACCTTTATAACTATATATAATATTCATAATATAATAATATATTATATTATATTAAATTATATAATAAAATAAATATAATAATAATATATAATATATAATGTAATATATATAAATATATTATATTATATTATATTATATATATTATATATAGTTATTATGCCCCACCCTGTATCTATAATATAATAATTATAATATATATATTATTATATATAATAATATTATTATTAATTATATTATTATATTAATATTATTATGAATATATAATATATATAATATAATAATAATAATAATAATATAATATAATAACCTTAATTATTATTTATTTATTTCAACTGTCAGTTCTGTAAAACACGCGATGGCTAATGACTCCACAGTTAATGCGACTACGTTCAATTAAAATGCATGAATAAACAAACAGTTGATCATTCTACTTTAACATATCTCGTGTTGGGAACATAGGACAATTGTCCGGAACTCGGTGTCGCCTTTCTCCGTTCTACTCTCGCATCTGCTTCATTAGGACCCTAGATAAGGGCCTAACTTCGAAACCCTCGCCTCTTCGCGTCACTTTGGCCAGATTGCTACCATAAGCACGGAGTTCCCGTCCTAACATCTCGGAGACAGAATTGAAACAATGAATTTCTCTCATTTATCAATGAGAACTTCGGAGACCCTTAAATTTCAGGCCCCGGGCGATCCGAGAACAATACGGAAACGTCGACGACAGCGACTGTCTCCGGTTTTCTTTGTGTTTTCCATAATTCAGTGGTCATTTCGAACATGAAGGAACGAACGCTCGATGCGAAATTAGAACGAGTTCATTGTCATAAAATAAACTAACGAATCGCGCGATTTTTATTGTATATTATTAGCTTGGCAAAGATGAAATTTGTAGTTAATAATATTGCCAACTTTAACAGCTTATTATTCGACACTGGCTTCATATTTTACCGTTCTGTTTCTTGTTTTTTTTGGAAAGTTACACGTCTCGCTCACTTAAAGAAATCGTTTACGATTACGATGAAGCAACGAAATGTTGAATTTTGCCAGATATTTGCACGTTGAACATTGAAAATACAGATTATTTCATACACAAAAATGTTTGTACAAAAATAATTCGTCCAAAAACCACGACTGTAAAAAATCATACGATTTTCATGTTTTCAGCGATTCGATTATTATTCGTCTCAAATGATTCATATTCGAGCGTCATTTTAATCGTTCAAGTCGCATAATTTGAACTCCCTTTGATTCTAGTCATTCCGATCGTGTAATTCGGACTTCCTGATCGCGTGGAATTCGAATTGCCGCAACAGTAATTAACGTTAGCGTATGCAATTAACACGCAACGGCGTGCATTAGGTGAAATATTACAAAATGCCTGAATAGCGGCGCGTTTAGATTCGTTATCGAGAGTGACAGCAGGACCGGTTCATCGTTGCAGATTTCATAATGGTGTAAAAAGAGAAATAAGGAGATTTTTTATTTCGCGTCATAGCGGCTGGTATATCGATTCGCGCGATAGGTGTAAGGTACGTTTCAATTTCCGGGCGCGGCGCGGCGCGTGACCCGCGATTCTGTTTCGTTTATTCTCGACATGGCTGGTTCCTGCGTGGGGCGGAAAATAGGAGACCCGATTTTGATTTATATTTTCGTGGGAACGTGATTATTAGACGTTTCGCAGGCGATAGTTTACGTCGTCTCGCCGCAAATATTGTGCAATTGCAAACATTTGAAAGTCTAGTCGGAACAGGAATTTATACAGGGTGTCCCAAAAATGTCTCGCAATCCGAAAGTGGCGGGTTCCTCGGGTCATTTGAAGCAACTTTTTCCTTTACAAAAATGTTCTCCGAGGCACCGTTGACGAGTTATTAACGAAAAACAGTGACCAATGAGAGGCGAGCTCGGCTGGCGCGAGGCGACCGATCCAATGAGCGGAACTGGGCTTCGCGCGCTGGTTGGCTGGGCCGCCTCGCGTCAGCCGTACTCGATTCTTATTGGTCACTGCTTTTTCGTTAATAACTCGTTAACGGTGCCTCGGAGAACATTTTTGTAAAGGAAGAAGTTGCTTCAAATGATCCGAGGATCCCGCCATTTCCGGATTGCGAGACATTTTTGGGACACCCTGTATATAATTTATAGCCTAGATATTTATTATATATAATTTATAGCCTAGATATCTATTATATATAATTTATAGCCTAGATATCTATTATATATAATTTATAGCCTAGATATCTATTATATATAATTTATAGCCTAGATATTTATTATATATAATTTATAGCCTAGATATCTATTATATATAATTTATAGCCTAGTTATTTATATTATATATAATTTATATCCTAGATATTTATTATATATAATTTATAGCCTAGATATTTATTATATATAATTTATAGTCTAGATATTTATTATATATAATTTATAGCCTAGATATTTATATTATTTATAATTTATATCCTAGATATTTATTATATATAATTTATAGTCTAGATATTTATTATGTATAATTTATAGCCTAGATATTTATTGTATATAATTTATAGCCCATTGGCAAATATAAACGAATGTTATTGGCAAAATAGTATATCAATTTTTAGTGGCGCCTCGGAGTCGCCGCTCGAGTGCAAAGCGTTAAAGGGCTAAGAAATCTTTTAATATTTTCGGATCTCGTCTCCCCTCCATCGGACTTTCGAGATTCGACTTTCCTCCAAGTTTCGCTATGATTTTACACGAGCGTGGAATACTTTCGTAGAAATTTTGGCAGTCGGATGCGTGCGTGTTCCAGTTAGAAATCTTTTTCGTATCTTTCCCCGCATCGTTCTAGATTTTGTTATTTCGCGAACTTCCATAATATCGCCTGTCTTCAACGTTTCATTTCAAGATCTGGTGTGGTCTTAAGTAGCCCTGATATACATTTATCGATCAGGTCTTCGCGACCCTCTGAACTTCGTCTCTTTATTACTTCGCTACGCTCTTGGAGCTTCGCCGCGCGTTTTTCTTATCGACTGCTCTCTCGCTCTCTCTCTCCCACTCTCTTTCTCTCGCGCTCTCCCCCGCGCTCTCTCTCTCGCTCTCTCTCGCACTCTCTCTCGCGCGCTCTCTCTCTCTCCCGCTCCCCCTCGCGCTCTGTATCTCTCTTGCGCGCCCTTCCTCTCGCGCTCGTCTCTTATTGGTCACTGTTTTTCGTTAATAACTCGCAAACGAAGGTGCGGATCGCATTTTCGCTGAGGAAAAAGTTGCTTCAAATGACCTTAGGAAGCCCCCATTTCCGTATTGCGAGACATTGTTGGGACACCCTATATATGACCGCCACTGCACCTGCTATTTACAAAATAATCGAAACGATGTAGTCAATTAATTACAACAGTATGACCTAGAAGCAAGCCGCCTCTGCATTTTGTTTTAAATACTATACAGGGTGTCCCAAAATTACGGTACTTCCGTGAAATGAGCGGTTCCTGAGGTCATTTGAAGTAACTTTTTCTTTAGAAAACTTGAAATAAAGTTTCTGCACAGTTTTAAATATTAAATATTATTAGATAGATTTGCATATGCTGGAAACATTTGCTCCACTTGCACTGATATTTCTTTCAGCATTGCCTCGCCCTTAAAAATTTCCCCAATTGAAAGGAACAATTTTTATTTTTTGAAGAGAGGAATCAAATTCTGCATCATTTTAATAGAAATGAATAACAATCGTATCTCTGCGCAAAAGCAAGGGGTTAACAATGTCCAGAAGTGAGCTTGTGCTGTTTTCGAATTTACGACTTCAATTCTGTTGCATTTAAAAATATTGTTCGCGGACATTGTGACATACGGTGGAGCCTTGAGAAAGGAAAATGATTAGAATTGAAACTCTGAAACTTACGATTTATTGACCGGCAGGCGGCGTCTCGGTTACCACACGCTATAGTGTCCTGCTGACTTCCCTCGTTTCCTGGCGAAGTTTAAGTGCTTGGAGCGCCCTGATTTTACTTTGATTACTGCTCGTAAGATAACCACTTTGTAAATCGATGCACGCAATTTCAACGCCGCCAATCCTCTGCAAGTTATTTGCAATAACGTATTATTGAAATTCTAATGTGTATGTATGCACATGGGATCGTATAAAAGTGTTCAAATTTTTCGATAGAAACAAATGAAGAGAATAAATTATTATAAAGATACAGAATAAATGAGGGAGATTAATATTCTGCAACTTTTGTAAACCGTAAAAATACCCTTTGATTCTTGCAATCTTTTTATTTGTTTCAATCGCAGCTACTCATCTTCACGATAAATGTGTAAAAAATCCAAAGTCTATTGGAATTATTCTTTCTCAGTGATTTCCGAAACACTGTTTTACGAAGCTTCTCACAAAAAAGAACAGTTAACCAATGATATTAAAAATATATCTACAATGAAAATACCCACGATGATATAAATTCACCGAACGCGCCAAAAACCGAACGACTCGACCAAACAAATTCCGTTAAAACAGCGTTATAATTAACCGGCAATAAGTACGATTTTTTATCGATAAAAATCGATATTTCTTGTACGATATTTTAAAACTGATCGCGGCAGAGTTCAGTTTTAATCCTGAATGATTCGGTTTTTTTCCGCGGACACCATAAAAACCGCTCCATCTTCGCGAGAAGCCTCGTTAGTGCGGCGTTTAATGAAGAAACGTGGCGACATGCCGGTGCAAACCGGATACAGTAGCTATTACGTAGAAGAGCTTCACCGTCGGAATTGACGGGCCGTTCGCCGAAACCAATTTACGAGATTAAAAGTAGCCGCGACACACCATATTTTTTCGCCAATTCGATCGACGATTCGTCCTCTCGTTCGGCGAACGTTAGAACGTACTCAAACATGGCCGTTGTTTGCGTTGTCCACCACGTTTTTCGAGCGAATTTATTTCCTCATCGCCGCTGGCACGATTCTACTACGTTCGGCTATCATTATCCGATTTAACAGATTTATCGGTGCACGTACCAAATATTGATGATATTCGCGCACCAATTACTACGCCGAGTAATTATAGTTCATTCACTGAAACACGTCGCACGGCATTCAACAGTTCGTTTGCTAAATACAGTCGATTCGCGTATACGATTTTATGAAATGCAATTTCTGTTGCAGTTTAATTGACTACCCCGTTTCGATTATTTTGCAAATAGCAGGTGCAGTGGCGGTCATATATAGGGTGTGCCAACAATGTTTTTCAAAATGGAAATGGAGGCTTCCTGAGGTCATTTGAAGCAACTTTTTCCTTTGCGGAAATGCGATCCGCGGCTTCGTTTGCGAGTTATTAACGAAAAACAGTGACCAATAAGAGGCGAGCGCGGCCGGCGCATCGCCCTCGCGGTCAATGGCGCGTCGCGGTGACCGTCTGACGTCGTGGTCGCGAGGGCGGGGCGTCGGCCGCACGCGATCTCTCATTGGTCAGTGTTTTTCGTTAATAACTCGTAAACGAAGCCACGGATCGCATTTTCGCTGAGGAAAAAGTTGCTTTAAATGACCTCAGGAACCCCTCGTTTTCCGGAAGTACCATAATTTTGGAACATCCTGTATGGTATTTAATGAAGGCCGTTTGCTTCCAGTTCATATCACTGTAAAATTTAGCAACGGAAACTTAAATCAATAAAACGTTTACTTTCTACTAGCGTTTCTTTAAAATATAAGTAATTTTTGAACGCGAAAAAGTTACCCTAAACGTCTGCTTGTTAAAGCATTCGGTATAAATTGAAATTGCCGGCGATCGCTTTAAAAAGTTTCAGCACAGTACGAGAAGTCGAGAAGAGATATATATTTTGTTGTCTTTGATAGAATTATCGTTAATTGCGCCTCGACAGCACTGAATAAATGCACAGTGAAAATGCTACGAGGGAATTGAGTAAAATAAATCGCGTGTTCGGAGCGGTATAATCCATTCAATAACCATTCGAAGCTTCGGGTTCTCCATTAACAGAAAGCCACGCGGATTCTTTTCGATACCTAAAAATTGATTTTTTGTACGCGTGTCGTAGATGTTTATTCGATTCGTATTGACAAGATTATTTTATTATTGTATCGCGGATACCGCATTTTAAACGACTGTTACAGTTTATTATTCTCCAACCAATTTTCAAATGACGGACGTTTTACGTGAAAATTAATAGCATACCTTAAAAAATGATGAGAAAGAGACGATATCGAGAATAGTTTGGTAGAAAAGTGGAAAAGTTCTTGCTGGAATCTGTTATCGCTAAGAGTATCGGGTTCAGATACAGATATCACAGCGAAGAATCGTTCGCATAAATTCAAACGATGGACAACATTTCATTTCAACCTTCGACAATCCTAGACCGCGAACGAAGGGAGCGTAATTGAATGTTCCAGTTGAAGTTGTGTCCGAATTGCGTTCGATGACCGCCCCGTATTTCTCGTTCGGCCTCAACGCAGCATTATAATTGAAACGTCTATAGCGATTAATGAAAGTGATGCACGGATCTCTTCGGACCACAATTTACATCTTCGGTCAACGAACCTTGTGAAAATAGCCGAGCATATCTTTCTAACGAAGTAGGAATCAAATCCTTTCGCCGAGTTGTTTTCTGAAGTGAACGATTAAATGGAGGAAAAAGTGAGATGTGACAATAAGAACAATATATGCAATACGCAGCGACAGTTGAGGGAAATGATACACTTAGGCGGCGTAGTGTTAATTAGTGTTAATTGCGATAAGTCGAAAGACAAACTAAACGAATAGTTTGACAACAGAAATTTGCGAATTAGTGTCGAGTCGAAAGACGAACTAAATAAATAGTTTGATCGCAGAAATTTGCAGATTAGCGTTGGGTCGAAAGGCAAACTAAATAAATAGCTTGACAACAGAAATTCGTATCGAGAAAATTGAGTTTTATTTCACATTGAAGTACCGAAATTACTTTGTTGCCAGCCCAATAGCGTCTTTAAGACACGTCTTATTTTTAGACGTCTTTAAGACACTAGAAATATTTCTTCAAGGCGTGTTACATGTCTTCGTAATCTTTTAAACAAATCAGTCAAGTGCTTTTAAATACAACTTTAATATGTACGATAGAACAAAAAGATTAAAATGAGGATGTGAATGAATTTTGTGTCTTTTCATACAAATTGGCGGTCGTCAAGAGCGTACCGATCTACAATTTGTTGTCTATAAATATAGCGTTTTAAACGTTCACCCGTTGTAATAACAGCCGCCGAGAAAAGCGTCGCTAAAATGCCGATCATCGAGATCGGTACTATTCGGTCGTGTAGCGAGCCATATAAATACTTTATGGTAGAGCCACGTGAACTTTGAACGGCACTCGCATCGGTGAAACAGGCTATGAGAGAATTTGTTGTCGGCCCGCCGGGATAGTTCGATCGATGGTCCCGATTTATCCGAACGCTCGATTTTCCCATGATTATCTCTGTGGCGTCGCATCCCTCTACCTGAGCGCGGCCGCTAGCAATAAAACAAGAACCGTTCCTAATCCTCAAAATTCCCTAAAAATCACGCACCCCTAATAAAACAATTCTCCTCACATCTGGACACCTCGACCCGCACGGGACTTTCCCAACTTTCTCCTTTCCTACGAAAGCCCATCTATTCCTTTCTTCTCTTCCAGTATAAAAGAGACAAACGCGCAACTCCAAAAGCTCAGTCTGTCCTAAGTCGCTAGTCCTACGACACCACGCTAGTCGCGCCCGCGCTCATCGATAGCAATTCAATAAACTGCATTAATAGTAACCTCAAACACGCTCTCCGATTCGCTTACCTTCCCTTCAGTGCTAAATCTCCTACCAATTTCAGAAGTGCGATTATGACTCATACATCCTGGCGCGTTTAGACAATTTAGATTTCGGACAAAGTAAGTGTCAGAAATGCTATTTGACACAACAAATTTCGCTCTCTTTTTTCCAAATTCCGAACGATTTCTAACCCCTCGAAAGCTTCACCGAAGCACAAGATGCAATCATGGTATGTTCCACGACAACAATGCGCGCCGCGAAACAAACACGAAATGCTAAAACGAGTTACAGCGTTTGGTGAACTGGAAAAAAATTCGCCGCGATAGCTCGCGGGAAAATAAATTCTACTCGAGCGCGACGAGCGAGCGAGCAAAAAAAAACAACGTAAAAGTTCCGACGCGTAAGCGCAGACACTGAAACCGATTACGAGGACCCCCCGCCCCCACTCGGCTCCCTTTCGGGATATATCAGCGGAAAAATGCGATTGCAAAAATACGCATCCGATAATGCGTCGCGTGTGTGCTTAAAGCTTCGAGTAAGTTTTAATGCGATTAGCGGGCCAGAAAAAAGAAAGGGAGGATTGGTTGAACCGCGTTTCTGTGAAATTTATTAACACACCGATTTCCATTCAACGAAGTCCTTTGTGCTGCATACAATTGCAAGATTTCGTTCGTCGTTAACGAGAGAGATTGTTCTCTCTCTCTCACACACACGCGCGCACGTACACAGGAAAACAATGCGTTTTTGCCGGATTGCGTTTCAAAAAGTAATCGAGCAGCAAATTTATAGTTTTACGCTTCCGATAATTTATAATTTTACGCTCAAGTGGCGTGCGTATCGATTAATAATAACTGACGAATAGTTGAGGCTGGCAGGGTGAAAGAGTATTATTATAATGGGGGAATGGTATTATAAAATGCGAAAGAATATTATTATAATGCGTAATTATGTTAATCAACTATCAGGCCGGTGGAAATAATGCAAGCGTTAGAATATTAGTGGACATCGTACGAACCGAGGCATTATTAACACGTTCTGTGCCGAGCTTTTTTTACTCGAATCTTCACACTTTGATATTTTACTAAAACTTGATGTATTACGTGCAATTATTAATTCTCGTACGCATAACAACGTAACAAAAACTTACCAACGCCCATTCTTGCGGTGGAAATTGATTCTTCGGTTCTAAATTTCTTGTAAACAATTTGTTCAGTTCACTAAGTAAACATGCAAGCGTGTACCATCGATGGTACACGTGGCACGGAACGTGTTAATTATTACAGGATTTCCCGGGACTGTCGGTCACATCCGAAAGAAATTCCCGACGAGATTTCGAGTAACTTTTTCCTCGGCGAAATTGCTGATTACGGCTTCGTTAACGAGTTATTAATGGAAAACGCGGACCAATCGGACGGCGAGTACGACCGGCGCCCCGCCCCACAGCGGTGCGATCTAATGGACGTTCGGGACAGTAATCGTAACTTCTAAACTGATTGATTTTCGACCCAAGTAGGTTAATAATTTTCTGTAGGCGATACAAAGACGTATCGATTTGTACATAAATAATATACAGTTACGTTAAAGAAATTGCAATGCTTTCGTTACGGTCCGAGTCTCGATACTTATTTGCCGCACTGTGTACGTATTTCACACTTAAGCAACGATTTATTGAATTACAATATAACCAAATTTAAATAAACATTGCACCGGTAAAATGCGATCCGAACGATCCGTCGAGCGACGAATCGGACGAATTAATTGTACGCGTCTGGTAGCGTACAATTGATTTTGATTACTTGTTTATTACCACACCAACGCGTGGAATACAAAATGTCAGGTCATACGTCGCTTACTGTATTATATATTCGACGCGAGCGTTCGACATTTTACATGTGTTCCAATCGGAAAATCATTCGTGCCTATCGACGCTGCTAACTCGAAAGCATTTCATGCCCGAACGGCGCCGGCGAATTTGCCGCTGCACAAAAAGGACTTAATGAACCGTGTTCTCCGATCATCTTTTTTTCTGCTTTTTTTTTAATTTTAATTTTATTTTTATTTAACGGCCGCTCTGGAGACAAATCGGATTTCACAATGCAACGAGCCCGTCGCGTCGACGTCGACGTCGACGTCATCATCGTAGCCGTCGAGCAGAGCCGCCGCGCGCTGCGTAATACCATCGTTAATCAATTAACCGGCGTATTCGGAATTACATATTAACGGTAACGCGCGGCAATTCATTAGGCCCAATAATTCACGGCGCGTCAAGTCTACTTTAATCAAATTAAAAGCATCGGATGTCACGATGTACTTTGCCGTCGTAATCCGCTAAGTAGCGCGCGGGGAGGGGGGAAGCGCAGCCGAGAGAAAGAGAGAGAGAGCGAGAGCGCGAGAGAGAGAGTGCGAGGGAGAGAGCGCGAGAGACAGAGCGAGAGAGAGAGCGCGCGAGAGAGAGAGAGCGCGAGGGAGAGAGCGCGAGGGAGAGGGAAGACGAGAGCGAGAGCGCGCGCGAGAGAGAGAGAAGGCGAGAGCGAGAGCGCCCGAGAGAGAGAGAGAAGGCGAGAGCGAGAGCGCCTGAGAGAGAGAGAGAAGGCGAGAGCGAGAGCGCGAAAGAGAGAGCGCGAGAGAGCGATAGAGAGAGAGAGAGAGAGAGAGCGCGATAGAGAGAGAGCGCGAGAGAGAATGAGCACGAGAGAGCGCGAAAGAGAGCGCGAGAGCGAGAGAGAGCGAGAGCGCGAGAGAGAGAGAGCGCAAGAGAGAGTACGCAAGAGAGAGTGCGCGCGAGGAGAGCGAGAGAGAGAGAGGGATGCACGTGTCCCGTTGTCGGCGCGGTTGCAACACAGAGAGGGACATAGTTTTCGATCAGGGTAATTCCAAGTAATTTTCTGATTGTGAGTGATGTCACCGCGTGATGTCAGTGGCTGCTCGTGTTTTCCATCGCGCGCGGTGTTCCAGCGACTCGGCACCCGTGTTCGAGGGAACCGGACCAGCCCGGCTAACCTTTGCGACAATATTTGTACGCTCCGAAAGTTTGTAATATTGTTAATGCGATGATTTATCGAGGGGTCACCGATGCTTTGGAATTCGGCGACGCGGATATACAGGGTGTCTCAGTGACTCTGTTGCATCTTAGCTATCGTGATATAATGATAGAAATATGTAATCCCATTTGAAAATACATCGATGACCTTGAAATCTCAAAAGATATGACCTTTACAAAAAGATGATTTCCACCGCAATATATGTCCCTTTGAACCAAATAATTTGTTCCTCAAGCATTTCCGCGTATCATTAACGATAATGGAGATATCGCTTTGTAACAGAGTCACTGAGACACCCTGTATACAGGGTGCCCTAGAAATGTCTCGCAATCCGGAAATGGCGGGTTCCTCGGATCATTTGAAGCAACTTTTTCCTTTACAAAAATTTTCTTCGAGGCACCGTTAGCGAGTTATTAACGAGAAACAATGACCAATAAGAATCGAGTACGGCCGACGCGAGGCGGCCCAGCTAACCAGCGCGCGCAGCCCAGTTCCGCTCATTGGCTCGGTCGCCTCGCGCCAGCCGAGCTCGCCTCTCATTGGTCACTGTTTTTCGTTAATAACTCGTTAACGGTGCCTCGGAGAACATTTTTGTAAAGGAAAAAGTTGCTTCAAATGACCCGAGGAACCCGCCACTTTCGGATTGCGAGACATTTTTGGGACACCATGTATAAACGAGCAGGATATACAGAGCGTCTCGGAAAAGTATGCACGAGCCAGGCGATTCCTCGTAAAGAAACATGAATGGAATATGGAATAACTTTTTTTGTTCGGAACAGTGACTTTTACTAATGTTCAGATAACATTTACAACGCGATAACTTTCTTTAACCTTTTTTTAGAACTGGTCTAAAAAACGACTCGATTTTGTCCTTTTGTTTTATATGATAGAGGAACCAATTTACTACAGCGATTTTTAAATTTTAATTAAATTTAATATTTTGATCGAATCTTTCTAGAGCTTTTTTCTTAATTTTCCTGTTGCTTGGAATGACAGAAACAATGAAAAACTTGTGTTTGAATATTCAAACTCGATTTTCTCAGGAACTAAGTAGCAGAAGAAAAGAAGCTATACTACATTTTTTTCATGTTTTTTGTCGAGGAATCGCCTGGCGTCAGCTTTTACATAGTTTTCGTGGACACCCGGTATAATGCTACCACCAATATGCCATGATTGGAGTACCATTAGTGATAGGATCAGGTTTACTGTGTACTTAGGAACACGTGATGCGGTACACGGAATTTCCATAAAGCTAGCGCGTCTTCTTTTCGGAAAACGCTGCCGGCTGGGAACAATTATAATTTTATGGACGAGAATATGTAATATGATATATATATAATATAATATATGTAATATAATATATTATATAATATATGTAATATAATATATATTATATAATATATGTAATATAATATATATTATATAATACATAATAACATATAGTTATAATATAATTCATTTATGTGCAAAATGTGTCAAATCCGTAGTTGAATTATAAGTTTACAGATTATGCAAGCTTCTGATGTAGAAATGTAAAACCTTCGATAACAAAAATAATAAAACTGCCATTTGGAAAAGTGAAGCCTTAATTTTCGTAACTTGCTTAATTTCTGCAATATTCATTTTTGAGCAATGAAAATGTTTAGGATGTTATATAAATGATGCTATAATATCGTACATACATACGTACATGTAAAGTGCATTGGAAAAGTGTGTATATATGTATATATGTATATATGTATATATGTATATATGTATATGTATATGTATATGCATATATTCCGCATTTACGGAGGCTATATATAACAATTTTACGTGGCTATATATAATATAAATCTTGAACTTTCGCGAGAAGAGGCAATACCCCGTCTCCGTGATTCGCAAGGGACGACTGAAGAAAAAAGTTTTTCTGCCATCGGCCAAATCCAATAAAAGCCTAGAACTTAGCTCCTCGCGAAAGCAATGGAAAGTTCAATGATACTCGGCGAAGCTCTACGGAACGGTGCGCTTGTTTATAAACAATGTACAGAGTGTTCCATTTAAAATGCAACGCAAAAAATATCTTTATTATTTATGGCAAGATTTTATATAAATAAAATGTTTCTTTTCTGGATCACGATCGCCGATCTTTAAAAGAATCGATTCGTGTAATTTTTATTTATATGTATTCATATTATTATGTTCGTTAAGCAATGTTTCAATCGTTGCGTAAATCCGCTTGCATTTTTACTCAAACGCAGGAGCAATGATCCAATAAATATATATAAAAAATATATATTATTTATATTATATTTATTTTATATATATATATTATATTTATATTACATTTATATTACATTTATATTATATTTATATTACATTTATATTATATTTATATTATATATATTATATATATTAGTCATATTATATTTATATTACATTTACATTATATTTATATTATATATTATTCATGTTATATATTATATTCATATGTAATAAAAAAATATATATTATTTATATTATATTTACATTTTTGGGACACCCTGTATACACAGTCAGAATATACAGTATCAGACTCTGTACAGTACATATCAGACTCTGCCGTCCAGAGAAATAGCCTCGCGCAGAATTCAGCCGTACCTAAAAGGTTAAGATATTAAATACTAACTGGTTATAAACAAAAAGTTTACCCTAAATTAAGCATAAATTACGTCATATCTCATTTTCTTAAAAAAAAGTACTTCTACCACTTTCAAAATAAACGGTCCATATATTCGCTAAAAAATCCGCCATAATTCACACGCAGCCAACCTAATTAGAGGAAGAATGGTGCCGATGCTGTTGGCGTTATCCTATCGTATCATTGTCGGCGGCTCGTATTATTACGTTAAGTCGACGCGAAATAGCGTCTCTGTCTCTCTCTGTGTGTATGCGTGTATGTGTGTGTAATGCCGCGGACTCTTTATAACCGCGATGTTCTATGCACTGGTGTTCCACTTGGGATCGGGATGCCGTAGTCCACACCTTAATGAGATAGAAACCACTTAACCGTGTGCTCGCGTGCGTGCCTAAGGATCTGCCTGGCCGTTCTCACCTCGTAGTCACAGGTTACTTGCTAAACTCTGGGACCACGTATTGTCTAGAAACCCGGGCAAAATTGTCGTGGCCTTATCTTATAGGCTTTTTTCTTTCAGCAGCTATCCTTGACCGACGCGCGGTTACCAGCCGCTGAAACCACCGATAACGTTAATCAACGCCTGTGCCGCGTTTCGATGGACGAACGATGATTCTTCTGAAGTCGGAAAATCGATCTGAGCATACATCGGGCACGATCGTGGAACGTCCCAAACGTCCATTAGATCGCATCGCTGTGGTCCGCGTTTTCCATTAATAACTCGTTAACGAAGCCGTAATCAGCAATTTCGCCGAGGAAAAAGTTACTCGAAATCTCGTCGGGAATTTCTTTCGGGACATTCCTCTTTCAGGTGGTATCAATTTTGGTTGAATCGGTTGATAAATAGCGAGAGAGAGAGAGAGAGAGAGAGAGAGAGAGAGAGAGAGAGAGAGAAGTTGGAACAGTTCTCCCTGAACAACTTTCTCGTCGACGTTGAAATACCAACGTGGAACAAAGAGCAGTTATTAAATTTGGAACTTGGTGAAAATGCATCGGAAACGTTCCGGTTGATGCAGCAAGCGTACGGTGTCGATTGTTCGAGCAGAGCAAATGTTTTTCTGTGGCACGAACGTTTTTTGGAAGGCGGAGAGAGAGGTTGGAAGACGATGATCGCGCAGGAAGGCCAACTTCGGCTCGGGCACGCGAAACGATCGAAAAACTGCGTGATTTTATTGCGAAAGATCGCGGGGCTTCGCTGAAAACGATGGAAGAGGCTTTAAACGTCGGCGGAGAAACAATCCGAACCATTCTTCGCGAGAATTTGGGCAGAACGAAGGTCCGCGCAAAATTTGTTCCGCACGCTTCGACGGACGACCAAAAATCGTCGCGCGTCGATCGTTCCGAAGAAGTCGTTGCGACCGCCAGAAATGTACCGAACTTCCTGAAATCAATTGTTACCGGTGACGAAACGTGGTGCTTTCGGTAGGACCCAGAAACCGAGCGTCGAAGTGCGGAATGGAGGTCGAAAGATTCACCGAAAGCCAAAAAGAACGCGGAAAGTTCCATCGAAAATCAAGACAACGCTCGTTACATTCTTCGATGGCGAAGGAATTATCCGCAGGGAATTCGTTCCAACTGGCCGAACAATTACTGGCACATGTTATCTCGAACTTTGAAGCGTTCGACGGCCAGAATCCGACGTGTTCGACCCGAATATCGCGATCCAGAGACCCGGTGTCTGTTGCGCGATAATGCGACGAGTCGCGCCTCGCTCGTCGTTCGTCGATTTTCGGCTCGAAATCGAGTCTGCTTGTCGAATCGTCCACCGTATTCGCCTGATTTAACCCCGCGCGACTTCTCCCTATTCCCAAAATTGAAATCGAAGTTGAAAGGATGTTTTTTTAATGACATTTCGACCGTCGAAACAGCTACGACGCGAGCGCTAGAGGCAATTCCACAAAACGAGCTGGAACACGTATTCGAATCACCGTCGAATCGCTGTAACGGGTGTATCGAGACTGGAGGAGAATATTTTGAATGAAAACCATCGAAAAATATTCGTGCATCTTGTTTCAACGATGTTTCCCTCGGCCGGTCTCGAAACTTATTTGTCGCACTGTGTATAAAGCGACGCCGGGTGCTTAGAAGTCACGGGGGGGCATAAAACGGGCAAGGCTCCATGCGTCGGCTGGTAACGGTCGACGTTTATTGTCCCGTTCGAGCCTGCAAGGTCCGCTCGGTGAAGATATTAGAGTCTTCGCAGATATTTTAAGCTGGCGCGGCAACAAAAACCTTGCCAACCATCGTAACGCTTCGGGACGAATAAAAGAATTTTTCCATTATGCATGTCGGTCGGCGGGCTGCTATAGCTGACCTAGAACCTCGACACCGGTCGCGAAGTTGGGCCCGTGCCCGGCGTTACACTTCGCGCCGTCCGACACGGTGACAGCGGGTGCTTCGGGAGAAAACATGGAAATGAGGAGAGGGTGACAACACCTTTCGTCGCGGAATTGTTACCTACCGCGTGCTGCTGGAGACGGCATCGTCCGCGATCCAGATACCTGCGATCCGGCGATCGAGCGAACCGATTAGGCGCGGCACACAGCGATTTCGGAACGTGTCCGGACATGTTAGCGATTTTCGACGGTCCATCCGATGCCTATCACAATATTTGCCCCTCCGAACCAATTAATGTTTCCCTCTGACATTCTTTCCTGTCATAAAAAGCAAGTTTATTGTATATAGTGATATTATATTGTTATTATTATTATGTTATTATAGTGTTATTATATTGTTAAATATAAAGCGAATATGTTGGTTACGAATAACTATTACCGACAATCAGAATATTAATTTGGCTACGTCCGATTCTTGAAATTTCGATTTAGATGCGTTTATTATAATTTATAATTAACATAATAACGTTATAATAATATGTGTAATATATATAATATTATAATATTTATAATATTATATACAATAATATCATTAACATAATATATATGATATTATAATATTTATAATTTTATTAATGTAATAACTATAACTATCATAATATTATATAATTATAATATAACTATTATATTAATTATTAATATTTATTATTAATATAAACTTAATACGCTTCACGGTTATCCGATAACCGAAAGAATTCCATTCATTTATAATCTTTAATCAATATCCGCAACAAATAAAAATTCATTTCTTCTAATAATAGTATTTTAAAAATTTTTCTTTAAACCTTAACGACGACTTTCTTCTATCTAAATAAAAATAAACCGGTAACTTTCTCCCATCAAATTAATTATGATAATTAATTATTAATCATAATTATGATTTTTCGTTCTCTGTATTGAAGAAAAACGCTGACAGCGAACGCGTTGACCTTCGCCCTTAATTTTTCAATTCTTGACTATTTCGACGTTGTCCGCGTCGGCACCCAACAATATGAACATCTCGTGATTGCAGCGTCTTATCTTTTTATCGCGGCGCAGTTTGCCCGACGTACAATCAGCGTGAAAGGAAAGTCGGCTGCGATAGGCCGCGCGCGTCGAACGCGTTAAGAAGCGTTAAGGGGTGTCGTATACGCGACGATTTACCGTACGACGGCTCGTACAATTTTGTTCGCGGCGATCGTCCGAACGACGATCGCACGAAATGTGTGTGCCCCGCTGCCGTTTGCGATTTGTTCAAGGACGACGCGATCGTTCTTGTCCGCGGTCGCGGCACTTCCATAAAATCCGTCGCGCTGTAAGGGTTGAACTTACGACGCGTACAGTCGTGTTGTAGCGATCAGTTGGAACCCGTCGCCCCGTGATTTCTGCCTCGGCGCATAAATATTAAAGAATTCGGAATGCCAGACAGGAGATCGAAAAGAAGACGCGCGTGCATTTTTTTTTTAAATTGGAAATGCTGCATGCATACACGATTATTAAAATAGCGGGAGAGTTTTGGAAATTTTATATTGTTTATTTATTATGTGGAAACTTTTATTTGGCTCTTGTTAGCTGCGGTCGATAAAGAAAATTTTTATTTTCTATAAAAACTCGCTTACTTTATTATGTACATATATACATATTTTATTATATACATATATATTATATTATATTATTTTACATATTTTATTATATATATAAAATTATATATTTTATATTATTATATTATATTATTATATAATATATTATAATAATATATAATAATATAATAAGAATAATAAATAATGAGTAAATAATATAAATAATAAATAAATATATAAAAATATATAAAGTAATAAATATATAAAAATATGTAAAATAATAAATATATAAAAATATTCTGAAAAAAATATCGAACAGCTAAATATCTTCGACATTGAACCGAAATGTAACGCGTTGTTGATAATTCGATGGACGAACTAATTTTATAAGAGCTAGAAAATGGGAAAAAACACACGAGAGCGAATGCCACATCTCATGACGTTTCGACGTATAAAAAGTTTCGACCACCCTTGACACTTCGATATACTGTATTGGTTCTCCTCGATTTAGTTTTACTTAAAATGATTGTATCGATTGATAACGGCAGATTTAAAAATAGCGAACTGTCAGGCGAAAGCAATGCTTAAACGCGTGTGTGTGTGTGGAAGGAAAAACAATTTCATAAATATGTTTTCAATTTACGAACTTGTACTCTTCTTACGTCGATTGATTGTTTACTCGACGACATTGGTGCACTTGGGTAGCATAATCAATTATTTTGAACATTTCAGGAAACAACAGACATGTATTTTTTTTCTTTGAGATAAATTGAAAAACGATATAACTCTTTTTTTAAAACTAAGTGACTAAGTGACTTGAATTTTTTCTAGAGGAGAAAGGGATCAGTCTACTGGACGATGACTGTAAAATACTTCTTTTTTAAATTTTGCTTTGAAATGAGAAAAAAGATTGACAAATTTATGTTTTTCAACTTTTTGATCTGACACTATAACGAAAATTTAAAAAATGCATTTTGCGGATCTCAGTTAATTGCTGAAATATTGCTATATTGGTTGATCTTGACAGAAGCTGCAAAAAATTAAGAAACGCAAAAATCGCAGTTCTGTTCCGAATTTCAACATTTTCGACCAATAAGTGCAAGATATCTGCAGTTTTTTAAATCTTTTGACTCGACTTTGACTCGAGTTTGATTTGACTTTGATTCGACTTTGACTGGACTTTGACTGGACTTTGACTGGACTTTGACTCGACTTTGACTCGACTTTGACTCGACTTTGAGTCGACTTTGACTGGACTTTGACTGGACTTTGATTCGACTTTGATTCGACTTTGATTCGACTTTGATTCGACTTCGACTCGACTTCGACTTTGACTGGACTTTGACTGGACTTTGACTCGACTTTGACTCGACTTTGACTCAACTTTGACTGTACTTTGACTGGACTTTGACTGGACTTTGACTGAACTTTGATTCGACTTCGACTCGACTTCGACTTCGATTCGACTTCGACTCGACTTCGACTTGACTTTGCATTAACCGATTCCGATGAAACTTTCAATATGCACATAACTTACCAAGATCTACAAAAAGCATTTTTTAAATTTTTGTCTCAGGCTCAGATAAAAAAAGTTGAAAAACATAAGTTCTTAAATTTTTTTCTCATTTCAAGTGATCACAAAATTTATTAAAAAAAAAAGTATTAGAGTCATAATTTAGTAGACTGTTCCCTCTGTCACCTAAAAAAATTCACGTTATTTAGTTCAGTTTTAAAAAAAGTTACACCGTTTTTCAAGAGATCTTAAATATATGTCCGCTACTGTATATTCGCATCTGCATCGAAATGTCGAATAAACATTGGTAATACATGCATCTTTCGTATCGCAGGATTTGTCCAACATTCTGCAGCATGCATAATTCATGGTTTCATTGTTCAGAAGACATTATTCGAGCATCGATTACCGAGCATTTACTTAAAAAGTGGAAGAATCTTTTCCAAAAATGTTCCGCAAAAATTCTGTTACAAACACGTTAAAAATGCCCTTCCGACGTTTATGCCACTTTTGGTAAAATATTTTTACTTTAACATTAGTCTACTAAACTTTAAACTGCCAAACTGCTATACTACTTTAATAGTAAAAATCTGGAATTCCATTTCTCGAATATTAAACGATTTAATTAAATCATTAAATTCTCGCACACTTATTTTTCCTCTCGTCGAGAAAATGCGACTAGAAAACGATTTTCCAAATACGAAAATTCAACGGATAACTCCGCTTTGTAATAAACAACGCGGACGCAATTTACGCAATTAATTTATCTCCAATCTGTAATTGGCGACGCCCAGAACGCGCGTCAGCTCGCGCGACTCTTAATTATAAAACGGAGGCGAGATAATGCAAGTTCAATTTTGATTTCCCGTATTTAGCATACCGAGAAGCGTGTGATGCGTGATCGCGGAAGCTCCGAAGTGCATATGTATTTCGAACAAAAGCTCGGAGAGAGAGAGAGAGAGAGAGTTCACCGATTTTAATGATTTCCCGGCGCACGGAGACGTGAAAACAAAATAATAACGAAAGCGTTGGCAAGCATCGAAATGTAGATATGATTTGATGGATTTCAGGGGCCGGCTACGAAATGCGGTTCTTCAAATGTTTCGACTCTGTAAGTACTTGCTTTGTGAGACCTTGGAAATTCACGGCACGGTAATTAATGTTTTGCAAATGCACAGAACGGATCACATCGCTGAGTGGATATTGGACCAGTTGTTTCACAGTTTAATATGTTTGTGTGCTTTTATGTCGCGACGCGTGACGAGAGAATTATTGTAACGAAACGATGATTTCGATGAAAACGAAAAATTCGACTTCGCGCTCGCTGTTCGCGTCGCGGTTGTGCGATTTTATTTAATTACATTGTAATTCGATCTTGCTATTTAATTACATTGTAATTCAGTCGAGCTATTTAATCACATTGTAATGCAATCGCAACGATAGTGAAAATCGCTGCCATGAATGGGACATTTTCGTTTAGGGCGAGATAACAAAGGAATTAAAGAAATTAAACGATTACATAGTTTTATATATACTATATAATATAAATTACATAATATTTTAAATAATATATATATATATATAGTTCTATTTTTATTATACTTCTATATATATAGAAGTATATATGTAGGACTATGTATGTATATATATATATATATATAGAACTATGTATAGAAGTATATATATATATATATATATATAGAGAGAGAGAGAGAGAGAGAACTAGTTATATATATATATATTTCTATGTACAGAAGTATATATAGAACTATTTATATATATATACTTCTATGTATAGAAGTATATATAGAAAAGTATATATGTATATAGAAGTATATATGAGTACTCATTGATTTATTAATTTTTAATTTTTAATTAATTTTTATATCATATCGTAATTTCTAATTTTAATACAATCACATCGTAATTTCTAACGTTAATGCAATCACATCGTAATTTCTAATTTTAATGCAATTACATCGTAATTTCTAATTTTTGAATGCAATAACATCGTAATTTCTAATTTTAATGCAATTAAATCGTAATTACTAATTTTAATGCAATCAAATCGTAATTTCTAATTTTAATGCAATTATATCGTAATTCGTTATTAATGGAATTCAATTGCATAATATTTTGTAATTACATTTCTGTAATTACATTTTCGAAGTAGACTGCAATTTAATTTGAACGGAGCTCCGAATTACGAATTCCAATGTGATCGAATTGTAATCTAACTGAATTACTTTGTAATTATAATTCCTTGAATAATTTAGCTATAATTCTGCACAATTCTGATTAGCAGGAAATATTCTACTAAATACGTAAAAAGAACTTTGAGAACAAATAGTTTTAAATCGAAAAATCGAATATTTTATTGTTTCATCTATTTTAATCTATTTTTATTATCAAGTCATTTATTCGATAATTTACTCGACGCTGTTGTTTCTGCAATACGAATCGACGAATAATTAATTAACGAATGCGGCAATCAACGGAATGCATTGTCGCGGCAGAACAGCGGCCAGAATTTTAATATTTTCTTATATCTTGCTTCCATTATTCTTCACGTCTCTCTCTCTCTCTCTCTCTGTCTCTCTCTTTCTCTCTCGCAACTTCTGCTACTCTTTTTAGAAAACTTTATTCCCGCTACTTTCGAAAACTTCTCAAAGCGAAACGTCCCTCAATCACAGCCGGCTGGTGACCGGCGAAGTTTTACTCCGGTAAAGTTTTTCGCGCGGAATGCTCTCGCCAATAAAAAACAAAATCAAATTCCTTTTAATTTTAACGATTTCCATTAAACATTACATGCACTTCCGATGCACCGTGTAGCGTACGTTAATACATAGTCGCATGGTGAGTCGAGTAAGAGAGGTTATATTTATATATATATATTGTTATATATAACAATAATCGAGTTATGATTTCTTTTTTTTAATGAGTCAGTTGTTATAACTTTTAATAGATTAAGCTAATTTCGTTTTATCGGTGATCTTTATGTAATAATTATGAAGTTATCGAATACACGGATATTGTTATCGTGTCAAGGTTATTTTAAGGTTATGTCAAGGATATGTCGAGGTTATGTCAAGATTATGTCAAGGTTTTATGTCGTGGTTATGTCAAGATTATCTCAAAATTATGTCCAAGTTATGTCAAGGACATGTCAAAGTTATGTCATGGTTATGTCAAGGTTATGTTAAGATTCTGTCAAGGTTATGTTAAGATTCTGTCATAGTTTTATATCGTGGTTATGTCAAGGTTAGGTCAAGATTATGTCATTTACACGTGAATTATATGTGAGTCGCGTAAGGGTGGTTATATTTATATATATTGTTATATATAACAATAATCGAGTTATGATTTCTTTTTTTTAATGAGTCAGTTGTTATAACTTTTAATAGATTAAGCTAATTTCGTTTTATCGGTGATCTTTATGTAATAATTGTGAAGTTATCGAATACACGGATATTGTTATCGTGTCAAGGTCATTTTAAGGTTATGTCAAGGATATGTCGAGGTTATGTCAAGATTATGTCAAGGTTTTATGTCGTGGTTATGTCAAGATTATCTCAAAATTATGTCAAAGTTATGTCAAGGACATGTCAAAGTTATGTCATGGTTATGTCAAGGTTATGTTAAGATTCTGTCATAGTTTTATATCGTGGTTATGTCAAGGTTAGGTCAAGATTATGTCATTTACACGTGAATTATATGTGAGTCGAGTAAGGCAGGTTATATATTTATATATATTGTTATATACAACAATTATCGAGTTATGATTTTTTTTTTAATGAGTCAGTTATTATAAATTTTAATAAATTAAGCTAATTTCTTTTTACCGCTGATCTTTATGTAATAATTATAAAGTTACCGAATACACGGATATTATTATCGTGCCAATGTTATTTCAAGGTTATGTCAAGGACATGCCAAGGTTATATCATGAACATGTCAAAGTTATGTCAAGATTATGTCAAGGTCAATCTTTCAACGCCTGTAGCTCGACTCTGGGTGAAACGATTTCGATGACATTTTAAACACGCATATAATTTACCGAGATCTACAAGAAGCATTTTTGAAATCTTTGTCACAGACTCAAATGAGAAAGTTAAGAAACGAGATTTTTTTATTCCTTTTTGTCATCCCAAGTAACAGGCTCAGTAATAAAAAAGTGAAAAGGACAAGAATTTTATATCTTTCCTCGTCATTCCAAGTAATATCGAAATTTAAAAAACAGAATCATTTTAGTCACCGTCTAGTCCCGCTATCGTCTATAAAATTCAATTCAGTTTTTCAATCCACCTTTAAAAGATGTTATTGCTTTTTAATAGCTGCGCGCTCAATTTAGCGAGTAACCGTACGCCTCTGTTGCACTTCCACCTTTCCAAATTCGCCCGGAAAACGCAACTAGTTTTAATGATCCGCAGCCCGGCGATAAGGCATGCCACTAATTTCTTAATTATTTCAGCTAATCGCAAATTTCACGCGTGTGCACACACGGGTCGGGAAAGTAACGGCGCGGACACGCACGCTGCATATAGTAATTGCTAATTAATTCGGTGTCGAAAGGAGATGAAACCCGGCTTATCGTCGCTTGTAAAGACCGGGCTAAGCTGTTATCTATCTAATTAGGGAGTTCAAAGAGTAAGCCTACGATGTCGCTATCGTTTCAGTCTCGCCTGCAGCTCTCCTGCCCTAACAGGAACGTTTAGGATCGCAGCCATTGTGAACGAATATTTACGCGGAAATATTTCGAAAACGATCATCTCAACCCTTTGGGCTCGACTGGCGAATCTGCGGCGCCGTAAAAATCAATTCAAACGACATCGAACGTGCTTATATTTAAATAAAAAAGCAGAAGAAAATTACGCGAAGTGTAACCGTTGCTTGAGAGACAAGAAAACTCAACGTCGAAGTATAGTAATTTATTTGGAATGGAATGGAATCAGATCAGAGAAATTGTTTTCAATTTTCGAGTTAAAATAGCTTCGAGTGCAAAGGGTTAATATTTAGAAAAAACGATAATCGATCGAACGAAAGGCGGGACATCCGACAGATCAATTTTTCTGCGCGATAATTTGTTCGTCGAAGCAAGATTTCCGTCGCTTGGAAATCGGTTTAATAATTAATAATAACATAATCGCGAATGGTGAAGATACTTGAGCTGTTTAAAAAGGTACGTGCTAATTGTTGTAATCGCGCGATATCACTTTATTTTTATGTAACGGCGCTGTATTTTGAAAAATACATCCTTGCTCGTCGAAACGATTATGTTCGCGGCATTGCAGGTGGAAAATATTACACAGCGAAAAAACTGTTCATCGAATTAATCCGGCGAACGTTGTTTCGAGAGCCACAGTGGACACGCGATGATCGATGAACTGCTCCTGGCAAAAAGTACACTCGATCGAGCGAACCATTGTCTCTGTCGTAATAATTGATCGCGGATCGTTAATGACGGTTGACGTTGCACGATGCAGGCACAGGCAGGGACAGATGTGTGTTGGCACCCTTTGAAACGGCGTAGCCTTTTGTAAAACTTGACTGTGCGACTTGAATTTTGTTTTTTTTTTTAGGTAACTGAGCGACTAGTTTTTTACACGATTGCTATAATACTTCTTTTAAATTTCACTGTTACTTACTTCATTTACTATTGCTTGCAAAAAAGAAATTTTAAAAACTATATTAATAACACAAAAGTGAATGTGTTCGTTTTTTTCAAAAAAGAGAAGAATAACGAACGTTGATGTAATTATTATTCGTCAGACTAATTGTCCATTAGATAAATTATATAGTATATGCAAACTTTGCACTGCCAAAAGTACTTCCTTCGCAAATACTTGCAACAAATCGTAGCATTTGCGTGAAACGATTATGTTATATTTATATACAGGATGCTCCGAAAATGTTCCTGAGGTCATTTGAAGCAACTTTTTCCTTTACAAAAATTTTCTCCGTGGCGCCGTTCGCGAGTTATTCACGAAAAACGCTGACCAATAAGACGCGAGCGCGACGGGCGCGAGGCGGGGCCCGGCCAACGAGCGCGCGGAGCCCGGTAGCGCTCATTGGCTCGGCCGCCTGGCGGCAGCCGAGCTCGCGCGCCGATTGGTCACTGTTTTTCGTGAATAACTCGCGAACGGCGCCACGGAGAGAATTTTTGTAAAAGAAAAAGTTGCTTCAAATGACCTCAGGAATATTTCTAGGGCATTCTGTATATCCTACGCTACTGTATGCCATCTCTGTCGCACATGCACGTCGCGCGTCAGTTTAGGGCAATACATTTAAACTAAAGGGATTTCTAAATGTAAAATCCGCCATGAAACACCGTCGTTTAGATTTCCTTTTATGGAAACGAAAGAAGCGAGATAAACTGGGGAAAGAAAGCCGATTCACAGATTCAAAGTGTTCTTGTAAATTACTTCGCCGTAATTAGTTTAGCCGGGACGTGCGAAACGTCACACGAGATTCCCGGAGCCGTGAAAATTTCCCCGGACACTTTCCGTGCCAGACCACGTACCAGACTTCAGCTTTTTAATTGTTTTACGCCGGTGCACCAGCCACTTGCATATATGTAGAATGCACCGTCAAGAAACGTTTGTCCACCGGAATTTCCATAATCTGAGGCTGGCTACCCCACTTCGGTAGCCTGACATTTTCGAGAATCCGACTCCTTACGATCACGCTGCGTGCTCTAAAAATTGATACGTCCAGAGTAAACTTTAATTTTCATCATAGAAATTTAGCGTCCCGCGATGGACAAATATACATTTCGAAATTAGAATTTCTGCGAACTACGTACGTATGGATAATACTGAATGCAACGAAGTGAGCTCTAAAACTTTGATATTTTTAAACAGTGATATAATACAAAATATAAACAGTAATATAATAAAGACGTAAACAGTAATATAATTTAAATATAAAATCTTATTATATTTATTATATTTATATTATATTTGTTACATTTATATTATATTTATTATATTTATATTATATTTGTTACATTTATATTATATTTATTATATTTATATTATATTTGTTACATTTATATTATATTTGTTATATTTATATTATATTTGTTACATTTATATTATATTTATTATATTTATACTATATTTGTCATATTTATATTATATTTATAATCTAGTATAATTAGTATAATTATAAACAGTAATATTACATAAATATAAAACAGTAATGTAGTATAATTACAAACAATAATATAATACATAAAATAAACAGTAATATAGTATAATTATAAAAAGTGTTATAATACAGAAAGGAAACAGTAATATAATATAAATATAAAACAGTAATGTAGTATAATTAAAAACAATGATATAATACAAAATATAAATAGTAATATATAATATAAATACAAAACAGCAAAATAGTATATATATAATTCTAAACAGTAATATAATATAAATTTAAAACAGCAATGTAGTATAATTAAAAACAGTGATATTTATAATACAAAAAATAAACAGTAACATAATATAAATATAAAACAGCGATGTAGTGTAATTCTAAACAGTAATACAATACAAAAAATAAACAGTAATATAATAAAGACGTAAACAACGACACATATGCATAAATCATAAAATATGCAAGGTTATCTCGAATAGCAATATACAAGTGCAGCCTTTCGTACATATAAAGAGAAAATTACTTCACATGCAAAATAAAAAGAGAACGAAAAAACATACACAATTTGTCCACAAATCTATGCTATCGAACGCGTATTTGTTCATAAAACTTAACTCTGTCACAAAAACGAAAAAACGAAGAAACAAAAGATATCTTCAGATAAACAAACGCCAAATACTTGTGCATAAATACGACAATATCGCAAATGTATCACCCAAAATTTATCACTCGAATTTTAACGATTTTATGCAGGGAATCGCGCATTTTAGTTTTATAAAACATCGTATGCGTTCGTTCCGCGATGATCGAACCGGTGCTCTAGGCGTCGACGAAGGCCATCCGGGCAGTTCGAGGAAATTAATGGCTGTGGGAATCCATTGTAAGATACTGGCTATGCAATTAGACGGTCAAGTACGAAGTAATCGTTGGCTCGTGTCTGACGAGATACGCTTCTACTCTACTTACATTGCACTTTGCTAGGAGATCGAGTGAGTCAGCTTTCAAACATGTCGCATCAATCGCCGTGTCCTCATCGACAACGTGTTCCCATTGCTGGCAAGCAGCGAGCCAGAAAATTAATGGTGAAAGTAGAATCTTGGCAGAACTGTCTCCTCGCACGAAAACGTTAACTGAAACCGTTTCCGCGCTCCTCCGTTTCACTATGCTTCACGAACGCGAACGTGAATCATTCGCACTATTATATTAAAAATATGATAAAATATAATATAATTATAATAATTACAATATAAATATAAATAAGAAATATATATATGATAAATGTAATATAAATATAAATAAAATTAAATAAATAAAATAAGTTTGATTATTATAAATTGTCTCAGGAAAAATAATACAGATTAATTATTATAAAGTATCCTAAGAGAAACAGTACAGTTTAATTATTATAAATTATCTCAGGAAAAATAATACAGCTTAATTATCGTAAATTATCTCAGGAAAAATAATACAGCTTAATTATTATTTATTATCCTAGGAAAGACAATACAGTTTAATTATTATAAATTATTTCAGGAAAAATAATACAGTTTAATTATAATAAATTATCTCAAGAAAAATAATACAGTTTAATAAAGTTTTGTGCTAACACAGTCTCTTCTAAAAATTAAATATCACATTAATTGCCTTTTATGACAATACAAGTATGGTTACCCAATGAACAAAGTCAGAAGGATGTTTGGAACGCGTCGGTATTTCAACATATTTTTCAATCCCTGTCGCAAAACTAATAATCTGGGAAAACTCGAGTTGCACCATACGAGAAAACGAACCTTCGCTCTGCAGACGGTGTCGACGGAAGTTACAAATCACGTTTCATTTTCGATACAGGGTCGAAATAGTTTGACAAAACGCGTGACGCCAGTAACGGAGCTCAACGTTGGCTCAGCCTAATAGAACCGACGGATACCGAATAAGTATAATATCACTGTCGGCGTTCCGTATTTTCTGAAAGTATTTCGTTTCTGTCTCGAGAGACATTTTTCATACACTTTTATTTAAACCAACTGTCCAAGTTAAAGCGTTTAATTATTACGTAGGAACATTATTCAATGGGAACAGTTGATTTTTTATTTACCACTTTTATGTCGATAATAACATTATGATTATGTAAATTTTAATAGGGGTATAATCGTTAAGAGTTAAAAATAACAGACACATTTTAGATGAAAATCTTAGATAGCTTAAAATTATAGCATAGAATGCTATATAAATGCTAAATTTTTTTATAGCATAATACCGTTTATTATATTTTTATTACATTATACATCTTATTATATTTTTATTATATTATACCTCTTATTATATTTTTATTATATTATATCTCTTCTTATCTGTTTATTATATTATACCCCTTATTATATATTTTTATTATATTATACCTCTTCTTATCTTTTTATTACATTATATCTCTTATTATATTTTTATTATATTATACCTCTTATTATATATATATATTTTTATTATATTATATCTCTTATTACATTTTTATTATATTATACCTCTTATTATATTTTTATTATATTATACCTCTTATTATATTTTTATTATATTATATCTCTTATTACATTTTTATTATATTATACCTCTTATTATATTTTTATTATATTATACCTCTTATTATATTTTTATTATATTATATCTCTTATTATATTTTTATTATATTATACCTCTTATTATATTTTTATTATATTACATCTCTTATTATATTTTTATTATATTATACCTCTTCTTATATTTTTATTATATTATATCTCTTATTATATTTTTATTATATTATACCTCTTGTTATATATTTTTATCATATTATACCTCTTCTTATATTTTTATTATATTATACTTATAGCATAAAATTTCGAAAATTACAGAAAAGGAGAATACGCGATACTGAAAGGAAACGTTGGCGAACGATTCGTTCAGTTCCAAATACGTTTCGCGATACGCCGCCGTATTTATCGTGGCGTCGACAAATTACACGCGAGTTGCTCGAGCTCCTCCCGCTCTCCGTATCCGGTTTTCCGTTTTTATCTGCGCGAAAGCAAATTATATATATATATAAATCAGGAACGGTATGGGGCGATCTCCGGCCGAGACAGAAGAAAATATCCATCGAGGCAGGCCCATTGCGCCGGGGCGGCCGCTTCCATCTCGTTGCCTCCCGTAGCCGTGTTAAACGCTGTCTCCATAGTAGCAGAAACTTTATTACCAGTTGTAGCCGTCACGTCGATCGGCAACGCGCGTGCCTACTCGTCCGCACTCGATACAACGCCGAAACAACGGTGGGGGAGATACGGGAATAACACGGGCGGACGCTAAATCAGAAATGAATTCGCTCGTTGGCAGCGCGGCCCGACCGATACCCGTGCCCCGCGCCGCTCGCTACCGTTATTTTATGCGGCTGAATCTCTTTTGTCGAGTCGCCGCACGCGCCGTCGCCGCTCGCCGCCCTGCACCCGTGACCCATATACGACTAAACGCTTCGCTTCGCTTCGCGTCGTCTCGCCTCGCGTCGTCCCGTCTCGCCGCGCGTCGCTCGCCGCGTCCCGCGTCGTCCCGTCTCGCCGCGCGTCGCTCACCGCGTCCCGCGTCGTCCCGTCTCGCCGCGTCCCGCATTGCATCGAGTC
This sequence comes from Megalopta genalis, assembly GCF_051020955.1. Lineage (NCBI taxonomy): Eukaryota > Metazoa > Arthropoda > Insecta > Hymenoptera > Halictidae > Megalopta > Megalopta genalis. Next base: position 6,618,900 of record NC_135028.1, on the reverse strand, counting down.
GTCCCGCGTCGACCCGCGTCGTCTCAACTCGTCTCGCGGCGCTTGCCGCGTCCCGCATCGCCCCGCGTCGTCTCATCCCACGTCGCTACGCATCGTCCCGCGTCGTCCCGTCTCGTCCCGTCTCGTCTCGCCGCTTCTCGCGTGGTCTCGCGTCGTCCCGCGTCGCCTCGCCTCGCTCCGTTTCTTCCCGTTTCGTCACCCGAGTCGCCACGGGAATCGAAAATACGGTAGGACCGTCGTGCGATGCGGTACACATGCACCAGCGGTCGCAAATTTAACACCGAACCAAAGCCAGGGCGGTCAGAACTTTCTGTATTTTCTAAATTCTTTCTGAAATTTTTACATTCCATGTATTTGTGCTTCTCGTCAAATTACTGCGCGACTTTTTTCCATGATGTACAGAGTGTCCCGTTTGATGCTTCGCGTTCCATTATCGTGTAAATTGTTGTAGTTCGTTCGAAGAGAATGTTGCAGATGAAATTGTTTCGACGTCGAAACTGTTGCATTTTATGATATTTGTAGTGTTTATTAATTATACCTTGCGGGCTTTATGATATATCCGTTTGTTACAATTAATAAAATTAAAACTGAAATTATCGTTTATTATGTTTTTATTATATTATATCTCCTGTTATATTTTTATTATATTATATCGATTATTATATTTTTATTATATTTTTATTATTATAATCCCTTTCCTTGCTTCTCTATACTCTTGCTTCGTCTCCAGAACTTTATTTACCCATATTCTACACATCGTATTCTTTTACCCTCACCTCTACATTTATCCTCCACCTTCTCCCTTCCCTATTCCTCTTTTCGCATTCCATAATAATTTATCAAGATAATATTGTGTCAATATAATATAATTTCATTTGATATATTTATCAATGTAATATTATATTTAATATTAATAGTTATTTAATTTAATATTATATTTATTATATTTATCAATATAATATAATTTCATTTCATATATTTACCAATATAATATTATATCAATATAATATAATTTCATTTTTGATATATTTACCAATATAATATTATATCAATATAATATAATTTCATTTGATATATTTATCAATATAATATAATTTCATTTGGTATATTTATCAATTTAATATAATTTCATTTGATATATTTATCAATATAATATAATTTCATTTGATATATTTATCAATATAATATAATTTCACATTTGGTATATTTATCAATATAATAACATATAATTTCATTTGATACATTTATCAATATAATATCAATATAATATTATATTTAATATTAATATTTATTTAATTTAATATTACAAACAATTAATATAATTTAACACTATATTCCTCATATTTACCAATATAATATAATTTCACGTCGATCATGTATAATTTCTATTCATTTCGTTTCATTTCGCCTTAATTATCAGATCGAACCGAGTGCTAAACCTTTGTTGTTCTATTATATAAAAAATTCTCTCATATGAACACTTTTGTCACCCAATTAATTCTAATAACGGGGATCGTTCTACGACAGAGAGATAATCGGCGGACTTCTACAACATGGACCTATCTGGTTACATGAACTGGTTGTCTGCTACCGAGTTCACACGAATGCAGTTCTCTACCGAACTTTCCTACTGAATTACACACCAGAGCACTATTGTTACTTCTGAACACCGGCATTTAGATAAAGATTAGATAAAGATCAATGGTTACAGTGAAGTCGACGTATACATGTTGCAAGCAGCAAGTTTGTGTTTGATCCTAGCACTCAAGACTTCGCGCTTCAAAGGTACGCTTGCTAAGTTTGTAGCACTGCGGCAGCGAAATTCGAGTTGTGCTTTCCGTTCAATCGGAATACAGTAATGTCTCCCTAACTGACGCTCGGATCGCGCACAAACATGAACAATTTGGGAAGAGGAGATACGAGCCCTTTACTTTGAAAAAAAAAAGAAGAAAAAAAGTGGCCTAAGTCCATTTATACTTAAATTGAGATATTTAAGGGTTTGCGTTTCGATGCAATTAAAAATATACGTACAGGATACTAATGAGTCATACTGCTTAAGCGTATCTAAAGGAGTTGAATTTATAGTTCCTATTAAAATAATGGCAATTATTGAGCGAATAATATGCGTTTTCTTACCAAGAACGGAGTTAGGCCACTTTCAAAATGAACAACCAGATTCGTTATAAAATTCGCAGGAGCCCGAGTCCGTTCGACATAATTTAAGATGCTTCAAATTGAAAATAAAACAATACTCAATTTATTTTGTATATCTTTGCAACAGTTCGAAAACATAATTTATGCGATTCGAAACATTTTTTAACTGCATATATTACAAAACAATTTACCGCTCGTCTACATTTCGTTTTGGAAAACTTTTGAAGGTACAATATTTCCGGTTCGAGTGCAATATCTTTTTCCTGAATTCCGTTCAATCTTTCACACTTTTTGAATGTACGTTTCATCGATCTTTTCTCCATTGTTATCTGTATCTTCGTCCCCCGACGACGAATATCGTTCTATAATTCTCTTTCTTTCTCGATTCTCCTTGAAATCGTTAGTTACTTATTCTTCTTCGCTATCCGAACCAAAAGATCTCGTCGTTTCGTTCTTCCCCATGGGTGAAATAATTTCTAAAATTTAATATATTAAATTTTAAGTTTCATATTTAACTGTAAGTACGTATATCGCGTAAATCTTTTTTAACCGCATCAATTAAACGTACCGATTATTCGACTAAAGCGATTGTCCAAAAACAGAGGTTAACTCGTTAAACACTAATTAATTAAAATTACCTTCGTCGCCGCCTTCGGACATTATCGATAATAAACATCTCGATTCAAGTATAAACGGACTTAGGCCACTTTCGAAATAAACGGCTCAATAATCGAACTAACCCTGAAAACTTATGCGTCCAAAATTATCGTATTTACTCGGAATATAAGTACAGTAATGTCTCCCTAACTGACGCTCAGATCGCGCGCAGAAATGGACAATTTGGGAGGAGGAGACTCGATTATTTGATTTTTATAATTGTTGAAATATATAATTGTTTATATAATTGTTGAAAATCGAAATTTTACCATATTTACTATATTTTGATTTGATTTCTTGTGCCATTTCAAGAGAAAACTTCAGGGAAACATGCATGTCTGAGAAAGTTGCGCTGAAATAACTCAATTCCCCGTAATCACTAATAAACTTTAATGTCCCACGAGAGGGGACAGCGGAGAGCAAAGGGTTAATATTTTCTTTTATTATATTATATTATTATATTATATTATATTATATTATTATATTATATTATATTATATTATATTATATTATATTATATTATATTATATTATATTATATTATATTATATTATATTATATTATATTATATTATATTATATTATATTATATTATATTATATTATATTATATTATATTATATTATATTATATTATATTATATTATATTATATTATATTATATTATATTATTATATTATATTATATTATATTATATTATTTATTATATTATATTATATTATATTATATTATATTATATTATTTCTTTTATTATTATATTATTATTATATTTATTATATTATTTCTGTTAATATTTTCGTTCCAAGTAATAGCGAAATTTGAGAAAAGAAGCTTATTGCCGCCATCTATTAGACTAGTCTCTCTACATCCATCTATCCAACTATCCGCTGCAAATGTTCAGAAATTTGCACCGTTATGCCATCCTTCTTACGGACAGCAGAATTCCGTAAAAAGGGCGCAGACCCGGCGCTTCGAGGGGCGTTTGAAAAATAAACGCAGAAAGCAAATAATGAGGAAATTCTGAGCACGACGGACGCGCCGGCATAACTTAGAGCGTGAAAGATACCCGGGACCTTGACAAAAAGCTGCTGCTTTTTACGAGATGAGAGGAGAACGGGGTGGGAGATAAACAACGTTCCAGCTTAACGAATGCGATACGCGCAACTTTCCATAACGCGAAATTCGTTAGCGCGACGCGCGGCAAGTGCTCGGAAATGCCGTAAAAGATGAACTGTTTAAAAGAATAAGTAGTCTCGCAGCGTGGCTTGCAAGTGCTCCGAAGTGACAACGTTGAATTTAACAGTAGACTTAACGGAATTACTGATTTTTAATACTAATTTTTTAATTCACGATTATTCATGTCGCGAAGATACATTTATCATTGGTCACTGTTTGTCATTAGTAACTAATTATCGACGCCTCGGCGGGAATTTTTGTAAAGGAAAAAGTTGCTTCGAATGACCTCGGTAATCTCTAATTTCCTAAAAGTACCAGAATTTTGGGACACCCTGTGTATTATATTATGTTATATATGTTATTACGTTATATATTATATTTATACAAATTAGAGACTTGCTTCGAATGACCTCGGTAATCTCTAATTTCCTAGAAGTACCAGAATTTTGGGACACCCTGTGTATTATATTATGTTATATATGTTATTACGTTATATATTATATTTATACAAATTTAGAGACTTGCTTCGAATGACCTCGGTAATCTCTGATTTCCTAGAAGTACCATAATTTTGGGACACCCTGTATATTATATTACGTTATATATTATATTTATACAAATTTAGAGACTAGTGCACGGCTTTTACGTTCTGCAACGTGCTACGTTTCAGCAACAACAGGATTCTGATATTATTTGCCAGCTCGAGGCGATCAAAGTTTAAGAACGCTTTGCAGCGACGACAGAGAGAAAGAGAGAGATCGTTTCGCGGAGAAGTTTGAAGATTGATATCTTTCAATACCACGTGCTCGATTAACCTTTCAAACTCGGTCCATTGAAGTATGTCGATCTTTAAGGTGAGTTCGCATTTCCTTTCGAATAGCCAGCGAACAATCGTATCTTCGTATCTTATATTCTTCGAAAATTGTCCATTTTCGTGCGCGATCTCGGCGCGAATTAGGGGGAGATTGCTGCATCATATTTTGGACACGATAATTCTAGGTTTACGACAGCGCGAATTAGGGAGAAATTACTGCACCATTGAAGGAGTCACGCTAATGTTGCACAGCGTCTGCTCGAAGGACAGTACATTGAAGCAAAAGCTGCTTCGATGTACTCGTTTTTATTTAAACGTTGCATCGGATGCACTTTTCACGATCTCGTTGCAGTATTCATTTCTTTTTCTTGCATACTTCTGAACCCAGTTTTTCGAGAACAACGTTGGTCCTTTCACCGAACCTAACAGATATTGCCAATGATTAGAACTGGCTATTGCAAAATTATAATTTGGATAGAACGTTTGTAACTCAGTATTGAAGACGAAGACGCAAGGCTCTAAATTGTCCATTTTTGTGCGCAATCTGAGCGCGAATTTCGGAGAAATTACTTTATAGTATATATATATATATTATTTATATAGTATATATAAATAACAGAACTGCGACCTTTCCTTGTAAGCGTACAATGCAACCATATTTTGATGGAACTTTACCTTTCATCGCGATCTATATTCCAGAAAGTTTTATATGAACCGAACAGAAAGTCCATAGGAAAAAAAAATATTCAGAAGAAAAATCGTGTCGGACATAATAATCGATAAACGATAACTGATGGAGAAAGCTATGTCGGCGTGGCGTCACGATGCCAGGAACACAAGAAAACTGTCTGAAAAATGAAGAAAGTACGTTGCAAGTCGATACTACAATGAATTGATTTTTTACGTAGCACCCGAACTCTCGATTGGAAATCTTTGTATTTGCTTTGAACGGTTTCGGCGCCAGTCTGTGCCTCGGCCATTTTGCGCTCGCCATTTCGCCGGTTATATCCGTCGCAGTACGAAAACAATTTTTCTCGCGTCACCATGCGAACACGAAGATACGTTTTTCACGTCCCTTTTTGTGGCCCGCCGCTGCTCAATTGATCCGAGCATGCTGCTGTATTTTTTTTTCTTTTTGTAAACCTACGCCACGCTTGCTTACAAATGGTTTTCCATTTGTTAATAATATTCACTACCTCTGGGGAGAGATAGTGTCTCCTTTCGTGTTCGCTTTTTTTTTTTTAAATTCAATTTCATTTGTTCTCGGGCTTTTATAATTGTCGAATACGATGCATTCAATTTTTTAATTAAGAAATAAACAATTCATTCGGTAATTTATTAAATAAACAATATATATTAGGTGATATATTAAAGTAATATATTAGTATTACATATTATATGTTAAGTAATATATTAGTATTATATATTATATATTATGTAATATATTAGTATTATATATTATATATTAAGTAATATATTAGTATTATATATTATGTAATATGTTATTATTATATATTATATATTAAGTAATATATTAGTATTATATATTATATATTATGTAATATATTGGTATTATATATTATATATTAAGTAATATATTAGTATTATATATTATATATTAAGTAATATATTAGTATTATATATTATGTAATATGTTATTATTATATATTATATATTAAGTAATATATTAGTATTATATATTACATATTAAGTAATATATTAGTATTGTATATTATGTGTATTAAGTAATATATTAAATAAACAATTTATTCGGTAAATATAATAACGTTAATTATGCTCGAAAGCAAAGTAAAAAATTTAATATTTCCCACTCGATAGATCTAAAGTAAATTACGCCCCGTCGTAGCGAAGTTCGATCAAAATTCAACGACTGACAGGTCCAATGCATTTTCTTGACCGTTCGTTTCGCGTGCTCTTTGAATTGTACCCTCTAATGGAATATCACAAATGAGAAAAGCGATACGTATATAGAATCGTATCTTTCCGCGCTCGCGATGATCTACGGTCGAATGTGTATTCGCAGCGGCGCGAGTGTCTCTTGGGGCACGATCATTATCATAGATATCGGGATGTGTGTGTAAGTGTGTGTGTGTGTGTGAGTCGCCTTACGTGGCAAGGTAATTTCCGTAGTGCGATTCGTTTCACCTTGCCTGCGCCCCGTTGCCCGGCTCGATCTCTTTGTTTAGGCGAAAGTCGCGTCGCGAGCTCGCTTTTCCAGCCATAATGAACCCATTAATTCGCTGATATCGGGATCTCTGAAGCGAACAGGCAACGTCGATTTGGAAATGCGCGAGACAATTTCGGTGTCGATATATTTATTTAAATGTCCGATGGCTATAATAATTTGTTAATATTGAGGAGGATAACGAAATTAATCAGATATAATAAGAAGAAGTTGCTATAACGTGATTATAACGCAAAAATGGTAATTTTACACAAATTCATAAGAAAGTACTCGTCCAAGCTGATAATTAGACTGTGGATTATACGCTTTTGTGACCAAAAATTGCTAGGTGGAATTGCAAAAAAATTATTAAATGAAATTGAAGAATTTTGGGAACATCGTTGTTTTCTCTGCAATTGAATAGAATTTATAAATCGGAAGTTATATTTTTTTACTTCATTCCTGTTGCTTGTAATTGAGTTGGGATAATACTAATAATACTAATAATACTAATAAAACCAATAATATCAAGAATACCAACAATACGAATAATACCTACAATACCAATAATACTCATAATACTAATAATACTAATAATACTAATAATACCAATAATACCAATAATACCAATAATACTCATAATACTAATAATACTAATAATACCAATAATATCAACTAATAATACCAACTAATAATGCTAATAATACTAATAATACCAATAATACCAATAATACCAATAATACTCATAATACTAATAATACTAATAATACCAATAATATCAACTAATAATACTAATAATACCAACTAATAATGCTAATAATACTAATAATACCAACTAATAATACTAATAATACTAAGAATGCTAATAGTACTAATAATACCAACTAATAATACTAATAATATCAACTAATAATACTAATAATACCAACTAATAATGCTAATAATACTAACAATACCAACTAATAACACTAATAACGACGAATTGAAATATAATAGATTGCGGCTCGTTTTTATAATTATCAACGATCGCATTGTCATTCGTAATTCATATTTCATCGCAATGAATTCATCTCGATGATTTACGAATATATTTTATTCCTCACTAAAACTGCAATTTAAACGGCAAATTGTTAACCACATATTACGCACGAAAATGTGTCACAAAAATAACAGAAAATAATCACGACACAGCAGAAAATATTTCCATTTCCTCAGCGATTAGTATACTCGTCAGAAACCGGTTGAAACTCGTTCGGTTTCTCACTCCTACCGGAAAAGTGTTCGTTGCCAGGCTTGTTGTCTACGGCCACAATTATTCCCTCTAATTAATGCCATTCTGAAACCAACCGATGCCCTTTCCCTAACGGGGCACGATCGTTTCCGTGCGGCCGACGATCAGTATTATCGGAATAGTTGGTGCTTTCCCCGGTAGCTAGCACAGTTCGAGTTAATCGATGGGAGTCTCAATAAGGAGCCAGTGCTATATACGTGCACGTGGCTGTATGGCGTGCTGCGTGTGTGCTGGTTTTATCCTGGAGTGCCTTGTTCCCCGCGTAGTCATTGAAAACGTCGATGACAATACGCCTAAACGCGTGCAAAGCGGCCGGAACTAATCCGTTGAGAAAACTACGAAACCGGGCGCCACGAGTATGTATTTGGTAACGGAGACGCTAGGATTACAAGGGTTACTTTGATTTCCGGTGCAAATGCGGCACGAAAGAGATGCATCATTGAAATCTAGTTTTGTTAAAACATGTGGAATTGTATGTTTATGTTGCATAATAAAATTAGGAAATATATTTATGTTGTACAGTAAAATAAGAAAATATATTTAAGTTGTATAATAAAGTAACAAAATATATTTAGGTTGTATAATGAAAGAGTAAAAGTTGTATAATAAAGTAACAAAATATATTTGAGTTGTATAATGAAAGAATAAATGTTGTATAATAAAGTAACAAAATATATTTGAGTTGTATAATGAAAGAGTAAAAGTTGTATAATAAAGTAACAAAATATATTTCAGTTGTATAATGAAAGAATAAAATATATTCACAAGTTGTATAATAAAATAATAAAATATATTTAAGTTGTATAATAAAGTAATAAAATATATTTAAGTTGCATAATAAAGTAATAAAATATATTTAAGTTGTATAATAAAGTAATAAAATATATTTAAGTTGTATAATAAAATAATAACATATGTTTAAGTTGTATAATAAAAGAATAAAATATATTTAAGTAGTATAATAAAGTAATAAAATATATTTAAGTTGAATAATAAAAGAATAAAATATATTTAAGTTGTATTACAATATAATAAAATATATTTAAGTTATATTACAAAATAATAAAATATATTTAAGTTATATTACAAAGTAATAAAATGTATTTAAGTTATATTACGAAATAATAAAATAAAAAATAATAAAATACATTTAAGTTATATTACAAAATAATAAAATTAAAGATGAAATATGTTCAAGTTATATTACAAAATAATAAAATATATTTAACTAATTTACAACTATAACAATTCTCTTCGCACAATCGATGACGCGTTCGTGCCGTTGGTAAACCTAAACCGAATCGTTATGAAGATTGAAGGAACGAATCCGATTTTCCTTTGTAGCGATTCGTCGTCTCGAAAGAGCTCCGCCTTTGCGCGTTTTCGTACTTTTGTTCGGCTGAGAACTGGTGGTTCCACCAACGATTTTCAGACACACATACACACACGCGTCGTCTGGCATGAGTTATCGATATTCTGCTTGGACTAACCCTCTTTCTATTAAAAATGGTGTATTTATACGAGATCGTCTCCGATGCACGTGCGAGGCTTACCAGCTGCGTTCGTAAATAGACGTGTTTTGTGCGAAAAACGAAGGCGCGCACACTTCGATCGGAATCGACGCTCGTAAAGAACCTCGTTTAGGCGTTTGCCTCGAATTCGCTCGCGCCGTACGTCGCGTTCGCGAGAAGTATAACGTGAAATAAGGGAGGTTGTTATTTAGTTTCGGTTCACGCAACTGCTGCGATTCGCAGTCGAGGTCGGCCGCGCGTATCGTCGTCGGATTAACGCCAGATTTATGGAAAAAACAGCTGTTTTATATATTAGTTTGTAAAAGTAACAACGAGACGTTCGTTCTGATTCCGAACAAGTGTTATTTTGTAACATTTGCCGTAAGCGACGTGTAAATTGAATAAATAAGAAATTAAAAAATTAGTAACGTAAATTAAAAAATCAGTAACCCGTCATTCTTTTTTTACGGGTGCCGTAAATCTTAGTGTTAAAAGCGACGAATGAAGTACAAAATAGAATAATTTCCATTGAATTTGAGAACAGAAACGTTGCTGTGAATCTTTTACATTTAATCGAGTTGGAAATTATGGTAAAAAAAGATGCGATAAAAACTAGAGATTCCTGAGGTGATTTGAAGCAACTTTATCCTTTACAAAAATTTTCTCCGAGGCTTCGTTTACGAGTTATCGACGAAAAACACTGATCAATCGGAGAGCGAGCGCGGCCGGCGCTCCGCCCTCGCGGCCAGTGCCGCGTCGCGCTGGCCGTCTGACGCAGCGGCAGTGGTCGCGAGGGCGGAGCGTCAGCCGTCCGCGATCTCTCATTGGTCAGCGTTTTTCGTTAATATCTCGTAAACGAAGCCTCGGTTTGCATTTTCGCTAAGGAAAAAGTTGCTCCAAATGACCTCAGGAATCCATTAATTCCCGAAAATACCACAATTTTGGGACATCCTGTATACATGTATATATTATGTATATATTCGTATTAACTTCGCAAAAATGTGAAGTACCAACAGTGATGCTCAACGCCAGCGAATTTCCGAACAATTTTGAACAACGCAACCATTTATGCAAGTTTTCGCGTAATTTAAAAATTATAAACAACCAGTACATAAACAAGGTAGTACGATGGTAAGAATGAAACAGTCGCGTTGTATCACTGGGAACGCGAATTGATCGCAAACGTTGAGCGTCGCTGTCGATGCATCGCGCGTTGCGAATCTTACTTTCGCCGTGAAAAATAAATTTTATGTTGCACGTTTTCTCGACGGTGCTCGTATAAACGAGGTCCGTTCTATCGCGTGGTTTAGCGTAGATTCTACCGCGGGCACACAATTTTTCAAAATATATTGGACCGTTACTTTATTTATAGCTCGTTTTGTGCATTGATTAAATATGCGATTAACTGTTTACGATCTTGTGAAAATATTTATTTATTGCATTCGAAGCCTAGAGATATTAGAATGCGCCGAGTTGCTGCAAAGTTGTGAGCGATTAAATGATGCACGCGCGAAGTATGCGAAAGTTGACTGTGTTTATCACGGTTAACTATAGACGGGTATATTAATCGGCGGTGATACGGAATCGTTACGCGATGATAAACACTATGCGACTATTATAGTCAAGGTAAACAAAGACAACATTCTTGTACGTTGCGGTGGAAAATCGGTTATTGCTGGATTGCGAATGTTACGTATTCGTGACGAAAATGGAACGATAAATGTAAAATAGTGAACAGATTAAATGACTTTACGAATTACATATACAATATATATAAAATATACATACAATATATATACAATATATATATATATATATACTATATATGTATTCAAGATATTGAACACTTTTGGCAACTGAACCACAATACTAATAAATTAACTGAATCGCTATGTTATAAATAGATATAATATAATAGAATATATAATAATATAATGATGTAATAATATAGTAATATAATAACATAATAATAATACAATAATATAGTAATATAATGATATAACGATATAATGATATAATGATATAATAATATAATAATATAATAATTTAATAATATAATAATATAATAATATAATAATACAAGAATACGAGAATACAATGATACAAAAATATAATAATACAGTAATACAGTAATACAACAATACAACAATTCAATAATACAGTAATATAATAATATAGTAATATAATAATATAATAATATAATAATATAATAATATAATAATATAATAATATAATAATATAATAATATAATAATATAATAATATAATAATATAATAATATAATAATATAATAATAATGCATCGTAATATTCAGAAAATTTAATTAACGATATCACATTAATATTGAATTACGTTTCAGCCCTGTTCTCTCATCACGTCGCTCGCACGCAACCGCTTATACATACACATTTCTTGCTAATTCTCGTTGAACCGAGTATAACCGTTCGCTCATGACTTTGTAACGGAATATTTGTTGCCGACTTCCGCGTGACATTTTTTATTGTTATTTTTATATAAAGAATAAAGCACCACAGATTGTCGTGAAAAAAACAAGAACACTTCCCACACAAAAGTCTATAAAATATCGTACACATAAAAATCCATAAAAATGGAGGGAAAAATGGTTTTCAGACTCCTGTAAATCAGAGCACTAAAATATGTCGAAGTCTGTTAAAAAGTGTTTCTATCTTGAAAATCGGGTAAAAATCGGGAAAAATTTTGTAGGTAAACTTTGTTTATTACACGAGGCAACAATCACGAATAAACAATATAATCAACTACGATTGTAATCAATAATAATCAATACTATAAGCTATGGTTGTGGTCAATACCAATCAATAAAATCAACCATGGTTTTAATTAATAATAACTAATACAATCAACTACGATACTAATCAACAACAACTATGATTGTAATCGGTATGAATCAATTTGAATAGTTATGATCACAATTTAACACGATTATGATCAATCCCAATCAATATAATCAACTATAATTACAATCAATGATAACCAATTATGGTCATTCCATAGTGAAAACTTAAAAAAATCTACTTATGTTGTTCGATATAGCAATGACTATGTCGCATTGTCACAAATTGTGTTTCTGCGTATGGAACAGTGTCCATTTAACTTCAAAATCAAGTTAATTCGTAAAGAAAAGACAAATAAACGAAGATAGATTTAATAGATGCAACATTAAAGATACGCGTAAACAAAAAGATATTGGCACCCTTCGGCGAACCGATAACAATCCTTTCTGTACTGAATGCAACCGACTTCGCCAGTTCGTCGCGATTGTATCATTATCACAGCGTCGCGGCGAACGCCAGAAGCGCAGCAAACATCGCCGTTTCCAAGCAATTTGTCGAGTCCATAACGCGACGGTATACGTACACAAGGGACGACTTTCTTCTCGTTTTTAATTACCCTGGTAATTGCAGATTAAGCTCAGACTTTTGTTGTTAGAACTTGTTACCATCTGACTCCGGTTTTCCGGGTAGGTAACTTCTGAAGGCTTAAGTTTTAATGAACCCATTGTGCAATCCTATTTCCTACCATTTTTTCCCCTATAACATTTCTCCTTTAATATTTCTTCGCCAATTCACAGCTCGTACTTCTCTTCTTTTTCTGTTTTTTAAGAAAAAATGAATCGCACACGCGCAATTGTACGCGGCCGGAAAGAACTGTTCAATATAATAGCGTTCCGCGCTATTATGGAAATGAAACGATTAGCGAGGAACAATTAACGTGCAAATCGGTTTCCATGATCCCTTCTCTAGGAATCTCGGTTGCACGGCGACGTAAACAGGGCTAAGTTCCCTAATTTCGAGCAAATCCTAAATTGAGCCACGTTATTTCGCATAGAAATTGTTTTCGGCGTTCTCTCTTAGCCGGATAATAATTATAAGTTTCATAGTCTGCGCGCTTCTTCGAACGAAGCGTTGTACAGGGTGTCCCAGAATTATGGTGTTTCCGGGAAATGAGGGATTCCTGAGGCGATTCGAAGCTACTTTTTCCTTTACAAAAATTTTCTCCGACGCGTCGTTCGCGAGTTATTAACGAAAAACACTGGACCAATGAGGGGCGAGTTCAGCTGGCGCGGGGCGGTCGAAGCCTAGTTCCGCTCATTTGCTCGGTCGTTTCGCGCCAGCCGATCTCGCCTACCATTGGTCACTGTTTTTCGTTAATAACTCGTAAACGAAGCCGCGGATTGCAATTTCGCTGAGGAAAAAGTTACTTGAAATGACCTCGGGAATCTCTCATTTCACGGAAATACCATAATTTTGGGACACCCTGTAGAATGCTTGATAAGTGCGGCGAAAATTTCGAACGAATTTCATTTGCACTTTGTTTGCTTTCTACGAACAAGATATTCTTGTTTCTCTTCGTTTATTGTTGCAAATCGATTTTATTAATAGAATAATGACTCTCTAATTGACGCTCAGATTATCTACGAAAATGGACAATTTAGGAAGAGGAGATACGATCATTCGAGGCTTGCGGCTCGTTTTTATAATTATTGACGATCGCATTGTCCTTCGTAATTCATATTTCTATTTAATTCAATTCCATTTTAATTCGCAATTGTAATTGAAACGAATTATGAAATACTAAGTACAATTGAATTATGTTAATCGCGAATACGATGTAATTGAATTAAAATGACAAATTGAAATATAATAAATTGCGGCTCGTTTTTATAATTATTGACGATCGCATTGTCATTCGTAATTCATATTTCCATTCTATTCAATTCCATTGTAATTCGTAATTGTAATTAAAATGAATTACGAAATACTAAGTACAATTGAATTATGTTAATCACAAATACGATCTAATTGAATTAAAATGCCGAATTAAAATATAATAAATTATGGTTCATTTTTATAGTTGTTGACGATTGGCAACCATGAAAACGAGACGCAATTTATTATATTTTAATTCGTAATTTTAATTGAATCGCTTAGTATTTCGTAATTGTGCTCCAATTACAATTGCCGACTACTCCGATTCGTTAACCTGAGACAGTCACATGATATCTCCGCATACAAACGATCCTGAATTATTAAAAATAATAATGTTCTCTTTGCACTCGAAATCGTGGTCCAACATCGAAATATAAAACTTTTTACTTAAATCGTCCAAAAAAAAACAGGATTCACAACACACAGCTGTATCTTCAACGAAAACACAATGGAACCGAAAATATCGCTGCAGTATTCGCAAGAAAGCTCATTCGGAAAGCTTCGTCGCATCTATATGCCGAACAAAGGACAATTCACGTTTTGAAACGCAGTGAATAATGTCTGAGATACTCTCTAATTTCGTTCGCTTAACAAAGTCACATAATTTTGCGCCGAACTATCCGGACAACCAGTTTGTCAGCGTTAAAACTTCAACCGAATTCTCTGCCGGGCCATAGTTTTCCTTCGGACGAGGCTGCTGAAAATTCGCGCGATATTTTATTAATCGCCACCACAAGCAGCTTGGCCACTAATTGTTAAATTCGATTCCAAGTCTCGGTCGTAAAGAGGGCGAGTCGACGTTTTTATCGTTGGCAACCGCGACCGTTCGTTGACGCAACCGGTTTCGCGAGTCGCCGTGAAGAAAAGAAACGTGCAGCAACCGTATATAAAATTCAGTGTCTCAACGTGTAAATCTCTCTTTAAATTCGCATACGCGGGAAACGTCGTCTGCGAGCGTCAATATGTACCAGACACTTCAATTATTCCGGAGGCAAGAGCGGCGCTCAAATACGCGCGCGCGTTGCTGCCACCAGCGCTCTATTAACAAATGTTAATGCGTGCCGCGCGAAAATGTTTATTTCAAATTCTGCGACTTATGTAGAAATTGCTTGTACAAAGGGCTTGTTGACGTTGAACCTCGAAATTGGTAGTTCTGTGTGGCAAACGGAAATAGGTCGGGAACACAAACATACACTCATACATGAAAGTATTCTACTATCCTACTAGATCGTATTAGTTATTTTTAATTATATTCATAGTTGATTATATTATTTATCTTTAATTATAATCACAGTTGATTATGTTAGTTATTATTCATTATAATCATGGCTGATAATATCAATTATTATTGCTGATAGTCGTATATTGATTATATTCATTTTTATTGATTTTAACTCTAGTCAATCATGTCGATATTATTACTATGAGTAGTGATTAAAATCCTACTAGATCGAATTAGTTATTTTTAATTATATTTATAGCTGATTACATTATTTATCTTTAATTATAATCACAGTTGATTATATTAGTTATTATTCATTATAATCATGGCTGATAATATCAATTATTATTACTGATAGTCGTATATTGATTATATTCATTTTTATTGATTTTAACTCTAGTCAATTATGTCGATATTATTATCATCAGTAATAATTAAAATCCTATTTTATCGTATTACTTATTTTTAATTATATTTATAGTTGATTATATTATTTATCTTTAATTATAATCACAGTTGATTATATTAGTTATTATTCATTATAATCATGGCTGATAATATCAATTATTATTGCTGATAGTCGTATATTGATTATATTCATTTTTATTGACTTTAACTCTAGTCAATTATGTGTGTCGATATTATTATTATCAGTACTAATTAAAATCCTATTTTATCGTATTACTTATTTTTAATTATAATCATACCTGATTATACTAGTTATCTTTAATTATAATCACAGTTGATTATTAGTATATAAAATAAATAAATAAAATTATTAATTTTAATCGTATAATAATATTTATATGATTAAAGTAATTAAAATTATTAATTTTAATAATTATACGATTAAAATAATTCGACCCTCGTTTTTATAATTACCGATTATCAACAATTATAAAAACGAGCCGCAAGGCTCGAATAATCGTATCTCCCCTTCCCAAATTGTCCATTTTGCTGCACAATCTGAGCGTCAGTTAGGGAGACATTACTGTAACGACAATTATAAAAACAAGTCGCGAGGCTCGAACAATCACTTCCCAAGCTGTCCACAGTTTCGTTTACAAGCCGACGAACAATGCGATAGAAATTACAGTACTCGCTGTACTTCTGTGTACGTAATTAGTCTAAACGTAGACAAAAGACAGTGCCTACGCCATTGCGCGATTGTGTCGTACACAATAAAGGAAAACAGTATTTCCCGTGTTGTATCGCGTCGGTTCACAACAAACGAAATATTGTGCACGTAGCAGAGACAAATGTATCCCGAGTGTATGAAAAGATTATTAGTGTCAGCGTTAAGAATAGCCGAAGAATTTCTCCGCTAGGAACATTCGGAAGATTAAGTTCGCGCCGGGTGGCCCGGTATAGTAACGCTGGATAAACACCTCGCGTGTCAGTTGCCGAGAAAAAAGATCCTAAACGCTTCGGGTTGTCATTCGTAATTCATATTTCCATTCTATTCAATTCCATTTGAATTCGTAATTGTAATTGAAACGAATTACGAAATACTGAGTACAATTGAATTACGTTAATCACGAATACGATGTAAATATAATAAATTGCGGCTTGTTTTTATAATTGTTGACGATCGCATTGTCATTCGCAATTCATATTTCCATTCTATTCAATTCCATTTCAATTCGCAATTGTAATCGAAACGAATTACGAAATACTGAGTACAGTTGAATTACGTTAATCACGAATACGAATGTAATTGAATTAAAATGACGAATTGAAATATAATAAATTGCGGCTCGTTTTTATAATTGTTGACGATCGTATTGTCATTCGTAACTCATATTTCCATTCTATTCAATTCCATTTTAATTCGCAATTGTAATTGAAACGAATTACGAAATACTGAGTACAGTTGAATTACGTTAATCACGAATACGATGTAATTGAATTAAAATTACGAATTAAAATATAATAAATTTTGGTCATTAATATATGTATATATATATTGAATATACTTTATATTGAATATATGCAATATATAAAATATTGGATACACGTAACATAATATATCGAACACACATAACATAATATATCATATATTCAAATTACATCTCGTCGTCGATCGTGCATACAAATAAAACTACACCGACAAAACCTCCCCCCCCCCCAACAAATTCCGTCAATCAACGAATCAAATAAAATCCGAGCAAAATTATCCAGGATCGCGTCTCCAGGTTTACCCGCCGTCAGGTCGCTCTTCTATCAATCAGATAAAGCTCTAAGATTGTGCAGAGAGAGAGAGAGAGAGAGAGAGAGGGCTGATTCACCTCGTCGACGGTATCATAAACACATAGAACCGTGTATCCGACGGACAGCCCCGGCCGTTTAAAGCAGTCCTGGTGGCGAAAGAGTGCCGACTGGCCGAGCTTTAATGTGTATCAGGCGCGCGGGCTTCGCTCCCCGCGTCCCCTCCCTTTCTTTATTCTCCTTCGGTCTCGGCCTATCCTCATCTGACCCACCGTGCCTCCCTTCATCCCTTGCCTTCTGCCGCTTTTCTCGTCCCGTCCGGAGGGACGATTGACGTATCGATTCCAGCAGGGTGGTGCAGTCCGGCCTTCGCCGTCGTGTCTGCGTGGTCCAAAACTGCTGGCGTCGCGTCTCGTCGCGTCGCGCCGCGCCGCGGCCTGCCCGCCGCTTTCTCCGCGACGGATCGTTTCACCGGCGCCGATTTCCACGCGAACCACGTGACCGAACCTCTCGGGCGACGGACGGCCCCCCGTGTGCCCCGATCTCGCGACGCCGCCGGCCCGATCGCGGCCCGAAGGAGGCGCCCGGCTCGAGGCCCGCCGGCCCGAACGGAGCCCGCTTGAAGGCGGCGCCCGGCTCGAAGCCCGCCGGCCCGATCGCGGCCCGGAGGAGGCGCTCGGCTCGAAGACCGCCGGCCTGATCGCGGCCCGCTCGAAGCCCGCCGGTCCGATCGCGGCCCGAAGACCGCCGGCCTGATCGCGGTCCGCTCGAATCCTGTCGGCCCGATCGCGGCCCGCTCGAAGCCCGCCAGTCCGATCGCGACCCGCTCGAAGCCCGTCGGCCCGAACGGAGCCCGCTTGTAGGCGGCGCCCGGCTTGAAGCCCGCCGGCCCGATCGCGGCCCGCTCGAAGGCGGCGCCCGGCTCGAGGCCCGCCGGCGGACCACGTGCATCATTCTCCGACGATCTCCGGCTCTCCGATGCTATTGGAACGTTCGCAACACTCGCCGAATCGTGATCGCGCCCGAGAACTCGGTCGCGCGGGTTCGATCGACGAGCCCTTTGCGGCGCCCACGACTTTCAGCCGACGCTGTCGGAAAGCGGGGAACTTCGAGAGGTAATTAGCGGAGCCTCGATCGTGAACACGTGGCTGATTTGTAATCGGCCCGTGCTGAGCCCGGCTTCCTCGATGATTCTCGAGAGAGTTTAAGGAAGTTTTACGGCGCGCGCCGGAAACCGGCGATCTTCCCGCGAACCGCGCCGGCTAAAAATCGAACGACGCTGAAGGCTGATGCGTCCGATCGTGGATCTTTTGAACGCAGTTTCATTTTTATCGAACGGAATGTCTTCTGCGCGGGTAACTCTCGAATTATTGGGTCGGCGCGTGTGAAACGTCGCGCGAAACGGTCGCGAAATTGAGTGAATTTAACCTTGAAATTTTGGTAAATTTTTCCAGACGCAACAGTCTAGATCCGCGAACTCAATTCGGCCAATTTGAAGCCGAATGCTTCCGCCGCGCAACGCGATTAATAACGCGAATTAGCGGGAATAAGCTCGCGCGTTTATTATTCCGAAGCGCGCGCGCGCGCCGTTAACATTACCCGCAGCCTCGCGACTTCGTTGTATCCGCGAAAGCATCGCCGACGTTAATTAGCTGTTGTTCCCGGCGAGATCATGCGACAGCGACCGAATTAAGGGCGGCCGGTGATTAGCCGTGAAAGAAGGCGTCCGCGGCTGAAAGAAGAAAAAGAGAGGAGAATCGATCGCGGCGCAGCCCCCTGAAGCGAATTTAACGGGGAAGTTTGATCGATTCGCTCGTTATCCGGCTGCTTCAAAAATGAATCGCTCCGGAGGCTACTTTGTCATGATTCGAATGATCCGTGGGAGGTGCTGGTTATAGGATTTCACTGAAATCGGCGGATTGATTGAACACGGTTCCGCGGTTCGAGTGCTTTTTTCCTTTCGAACGGACGAAAGTTGGACGAACGAGAATTCAACGGAGTTCGATTTCCAAGCGATCTGCGAACGATTCGACGCGATTTATCGCGATCCAATCAATCGTGAGCAGACGAATCTCGATTCGGATGGTTCTAGTTAGCGGGAAGGTTCGATGTTCGATCATGTTCGCTGCGAAACGGCGCCGCCTGGTCTCCGGAATTACGCGAAAATTATGGAAATCGAAGACTCAACCTCCTGACATTGGCGCGAGGACAGAATAATTGGATAATTGGTGGGGTAATTAGCGTGGCTATGGTCTGCGTGGATGGTGGAACGTCGAATTGATTGTTCGGAGTACGTTCCATGTTGGGTTAACGGCTCAGGATGTCTCGTCTGCGGTGATTTTAAATAGGAGGAACGTAATCCCGTCGAGAAAAACGTGCGACGACCTGCGAGAATATCCCCTTTGCAGGTTAGTAATTATTGTTAATCAATTAGTCGGCGTTGTTATTGCGTTATATTGTCGTATCGGTGTTCATAAAGGACGAGCAAAGTGAGAATATTTGAATAATACAAGAGTAGGTAAGACGAGATTGATTATAGTAATTGATTAATTACTAACCTTATCATATCTTGTAAATTCTAAAGAAAGGTCAGTCATTTGTGTCATTTCGGGGCGCGACTATAAACGAGGTTACGAGAAAACAAAAGCGGAACGAAAGCGGGGAGACAAACGTTCGCGTGTAAAGAAAATCCGACGTTTCGTATGCAGCGACCTAATAACATTCTTTATTACAGTTGAGCGCCGGTAAACGAGCTAGTGTTCTTTATTGTAAAATATCCATCTCGAGCTTCTCTTTCGCAGCGTCTTCATTTTCATGTTCCGCTTTCTCAACGACGACGAAGAAGAAGGTGTCCGACATTTTTGTTCGTTCGCTCTTCCTTCATAAATTTTACACTGTATAAGACGTTGACACGGAGTTCTTCACCGGGGGACAGACTATAGAAATACATTTTTGACAGTGCCCGCGCGCGACGTCCTCTCTTATTTCCACATTATTGCGATATTTGTGTTCGTTGAAATTCGAGGGAATTTTCGGTTTTAAATTCGGTATGAGCACGGAGAATTCCGAGGATCTCAGGCTCTCGGCGGACGCGTTCTGCTCCGTCGAGTTTCATTTCATTTTTCCATTATTGCTGTATGTCTCATGTTTTTTCAGGGCTGATATACTTATCGTGTCCTCTCCAAACAGCTCTTGAACGCGACGCACGCATTCTCTCCGTATAGAAATCGGGGAAATAATCTTTTCTTTGTTGATGATGTTGACGTGAAGATTTACAAACAGTAAGAAGATAAAAATAAATATAATGGAATTTGTTTTTGGAATATATTTTAAAGAATATTTTTTCTCAGAGGGCGTACAATTCACGATTTAATGTTATATATTTTACTAATATTTTAATTTTACTACTTTATATATTTTGTAGACTATATATATATTATAATATACAGGGAGTCCTGAAAATGTCTCGGAATGGGTTTCTGATGTCATTTGAAGCAACTTTTTCCTTTGCGAAAATGTTCTCCGAGGCTTCGTTTACGAGTTATTAACGAAAAACACTGACCAATAAGAGGCGAGCTCTGTTGGCGCGCGGCGGCCCAGCCAACGAGTGCACGGAGCCCAGTTTCGCTCATTGGCTCGGCCGTCTCGCGCCAAATGATCTCGCCTCCGATTGGTCACTGTTTTTCGTTAATAACTCGTAAACGAAGCCGCGGATCGCATTTTCGCTAAGGAAAAAGTTGCTTGAAATGACCTCAGGAATCCCTTACTTTCGGATTAAGAGACATTTTTGGGACACCCTGTATATAATATAATAAATATACATATAAATATAGCATATAAATATAATACATAAATATAGTATAATAAATAAATATATGTAATATAATATATAATATAATATAATAAACATATATATAATATAATGTAATAAAATTATATAATATACATAATACATTTATTATATATTATTATATAATAAAAACAAACTATATATATATATTAGTTTACTTTAGTTTGTTGCTAGACAATTTCTATTTTGAACAAAGAGATCCATAGTCCATTAATCACCTATAAAGTTATTATTCACTTTATAAACTAAATAATAAACGTGACACCTATTTTTTTCAGTATTTCCATCGGCGTGAAAGATTTACGGCGTGCCAAAATCTTTTACCGGCGTCATAATTAAAAATTCGTCGTTTATCACGTTCGTTTTGTTTCGCTTTCACGCCGAATCGCGAACAATAATAGAACACCGTTTATTTCACTATTCCGGTGTGCTCGTCGTCCATGTAAATGCAGCCGTTGTTGTGTCGAACGTCCGTGTGTCCCATTCAGAGCGGAAGAAAAATCACGAATGCATGGCTCCGAAAAACCGCTCGAGCACGCTGAAATAATAGATCCTTGATTAAACAGTCGAATTAAGCCATAGAAAGTGCAACACCAACGCATAAAAAGTTTCGTTGAGAAACGCTATTCGATAATAACATTTGTTCACGGTTCATTATAACTTCATACAGGGTGGGGCATTTCAAACAGGTCACCTGAATAACTCGCTCGTCTTCGAAGATAGGAGAAAATGCATTAGACCAAACTCACTTGGTATCGGGGGGCACATATATATATATATATATATATATATATGTATATATATATATATATATATAATCTGGTATTACCAATTTTTCTGTAGGTGGAGGCGTCAAGGAGATACGAAGGTCAATCCTGTTTTTTTAAATGGAACAGTAAATTTTTTTACTTACATTCTAATAGAGCGTTTCGAGGCGAATACAATGAACTATTATGAGGGTCATTCAAGGTCACCTAATATTTCTTAAAAATATTTAACACAAATATATCTTGAAAAAATTCTTCTCAATATTTTCAGCAATATTCATTTTTGTCCAGGAAACGACGAAGATCGACCACCGCGTAACATGACTTGTGCGCTGACATTTCGTGACTTCGAAATACCAATTTGTCTTGAGAGAAACATCGTTTTTAAATGTGCAAACAATATGCAGTCCTTGCTAAAGTGTGTGATCCTTCAGACAAAATAAAACGGGATACGACTGCTTTGTCGGGGACTGCGCAGACAGTATAAAACGAAATTTATGTATGTATGTACATACGTAAAATCGTTCAGATTGAAGGGCCGGTCGGAGGGAAAGCTGCGCGGCGGCATTAATATGGAAGGGAATAATTGAGGCGATCCCTTCTTACAAGAATCGATTCGGCTTAATAGACGGAATCTCCCTTTATGCGAGCTCGCCTTCATAGATTATAGTGATTGGGACAAATTGAATGTTGAATAAAAGAGAGTTTCATAGAGAGAGTTGTAATATATAGATGAAATAGTGTATCAAAAATTAAAAAAAAATTGGCAGTTAATGGGTTAAATATAATAAATAAGTAATACAAAATAATAAATAATTATATAGCAATATAATATTTAATTATATAATATAATTATATAGTAATATTATATTATATCATATTTATTATATTAATTATATTATATTATATCATATTTATTATATTATATTATATAATATAATATTATATTATATTATATTATATTATATTATATTATATTATATTATATTATATTATATTATATTATATTATATTATATGATATGATATGATATGATATGATATGATATTATATTATATTATATTATATTATATTATATTATATTATATTATATTATATTATATTATTATTATATCATACTATATTATATTATATTATATTACATTATATTATATAATATAACATAATATAATATATAATTATAATATATATATTTTTATATATATTTTTATTCAAAATAAAAATTCTCTCCAATTGTTGCAAAAAGACTGCAGTAAATCGAAAATAGCATACATCAATGTTGTCAAATGTTTTCAATATTTATAATATTTATAATATTTCTTTGCAATCTAGTAATTATTGTGATTGCATTAAATTTACTTTTTATCTAGTTAGTTAATTAATGCCGCAAATGCTATAGTCGTTTAAAAACAATATTCTACGTGTATTTTGAAAGAAACCATAACCGATGGGACACACCAGTTCGGCGCCATTCAACATTGATTTGTTTACCCGGAGTGATTTATTTTTTATTCTGAGCACGTATAAAAATGTAACACACATTATATGCGCGCGTTGTATATGGTCTAGCGCGATATCAAAGTGTTCGCTGTTTTCAAACGGTTTTCCGTGAAAAATTGCGGTATAGAAATAGAGGAGAATGTCCTTGCTAGAACGCGAAGGCCTCCGTAGCGTGTGCCGAGAACCGCGACCTAATTGAATCGACACCGCTCCAATTTCAAAAACCGGTCACGGGTGCCACGGCGTTCCAGCCTTCGCGCGCATTATATAAGTTATTTGGTTCGGCGCAACGTTGCATTTTCATGTGTTCCAGAATTGCCACGGAATTATAGCGTGCTTTTCTATACGGTGTCAAGGTGATTTTATCGTCGTATAGAGCCTCAATCCGTTGCTATATTTTGAGGTTATTTTGAGGTTATATAACTGACCGAACCATTGGCGTAACACACAATTTTCACTGAGATTTTCACTAATTTTCAAGGTTATTTTATCGTCGCATAGAGTCTCAATCCGTTGCTATATTTTCAGGTTATTTCGAGGTTATATAATTGGCCGAACCATTGGCGTAACACACAATTTTCACTAATATTGAAGATTATTTCATCGTCGCATAGAGCCTAAATCCATTGCTATATTTTGAGGTTATTTTGAGGTTATATAACTGACCGAACCATTGGCGTGACACACAATTTTCACTGAGATTTTCACTAATTTCCAAGGTTATTTTATCGTCGCATAGAGTCTCAATCCGTTGCTATATTTTCAGGTTATTTCGAGGTTATATAATTGGCCGAACCATTGGCGTAACACACAATTTTCACTAATATTGAAGATTATTTCATCGTCGCATAGAGCCTCAATCCATTGCTATATTTTGAGGTTATTTTGAGGTTATATAACTGACCGAACCATTGGCGTGACACACAATTTTCACTGAGATTTTCACTAATTTCCAAGGTTATTTTATCGTCGCATAGAGTCTCAATCCGTTGCTATATTTTCAGGTTATTTCGAGGTTATATAATTGGCCGAACCATTGGCGTAACACACAATTTTCACTAATATTGAAGATTATTTCATCGTCGCATAGAGCCTCAATCCATTGCTATATTTTGAGGTTATTTTGAGGTTATATAACTGACCGAACCATTGGCGTGACACACAATTTTCACTGAGATTTTCACTAATTTCCAAGGTTATTTTATCGTCGCATAGAGTCTCAATCCGTTGCTATATTTTCAGGTTATTTCGAGGTTATATAATTGGCCGAACCATTGGCGTAACACACAATTTTCACTGGCATTTTCACCAATAACCTGTTAAGTATGAATGATGTTACGTTCTTTTTAGAGCCTGAATAAAATTCTGATTTCTTCTCTCATCAGTAATTTAAACGTTTCAATATAAATTTGGAAACTCTCTCCTTGAATTTGATATTCGTTTCAGTGAAAATTGTGTGTCACGCCAATGGTTCGGTCAATTATTTATCCATGCGAAAGCGGAAGTTCGTGAAAAAGAGATCTCGCTTCATGAAAAATTAGTTCGTTTCGAAATCCCGTCGTTAAAAATAGTTTGACATTTCGTATGAACTTTTTTCACAACAAGCTCCCACGCATTGTTTACGCAAAAAATATTCTGTCGGTTCGTGACATTGCATAACTGTCCATTGTTACGGGCAAAACGAACGAAAAATTGTTAAAAATTGGACGCTGATATTTATCACTAGATTTACAGAACCCGCGAGAATGACAATTGCAGTTGCAACAAATTGCAATTTGTTGTAAACTCGATTTTTTCATTTACGATTATTCGTATCGTAAAGATACATTTATGAGTTATTTATTCAATTTATAGGTTACTTACGACAAATGTTACACAATAACACTTGTTAAAAATCAGAATAAATGTCTTATTGTTATTTTTCTTAGTTGTCTTTTTTGCCCCGTAAATCTATTGTTAAAGAGCTATTTAAATGTATAATCATATCGAATACAGATTTAATATATAAATAATACAAAATAATTAATGATAATTAATAATTATATAAATATAATTAATATAATATAATATAATATAATATAATATAATATAATATAATATAATATAATATAATATAATATAATATAATATAATATAATATAATATAATATAATTTAATATAATATAATATAATATAATATAATATAATATAATATAATATAATATAATATAATATAATATAATATAATATAATATTATATTATACTATCGTGAAATCGTTGAAATCGTTGAAATTGTTTAAATTGTTCAAATTGTTCAAATTGTTGAAATTCTTTAAAAGGTTGAAATTGTTGAGAAATTGTTCAAATTGTTCAAATTTTTCAAATTGTTCAAATTGTTTAAATTGTTCAATAAACTAATCTCGCCGAGACATTTCAAAGAAATTCAAGCCATTTGATCTAATTCAGCAATATGTTTTTATTCAGGATGTTCGAATACTTTCTGCACGAATGTTTGTAATTTCCACAAAAATTTATTAAAATTTTTCGATAAAAACAAGTAACAAAATAACAATAATATCGCGTAAACATGTGAATCGCAAATCGGAAAGATTTGAAGAATCGATTGGATTTCGGGGCATAGATTTCAAATATCATGTTACCTCGACAACCACGCTTACACATTGTGCTGTGCTTACTGTAAAAATCCTGGTCGGTCGGCTGGCTGGACCCAGGTAGCCAGACACCTCCGGTGAATACCGTGGATTCCCGATACAAATGAAAACACGAGAAACGAGTCGATTTCCTGCACTGTTGACACACTTTGTATGTGTTTGTTCAGGGGGTTGGGTTTCCGCACAGACAGTGACGCCGGATTGTCGGGCGTGGAGTCAGCGTTTTCCGATCGCACACTACAGTAATTTCCCCCAGAAATGTTCGGAGGTCGGAATTGAAACCGGCGGATCCGAGAATACTAAGTCGCGATTCTTCCTGGCCTCGCGACTCGTTTTTATAGAAACTTAGGGCAGTCGGCGAAAAAAGGCAGCGACTAGCATGCCGGTGTACGTTAATATGAATACATAGTAATGCTGGAATAAAAACGATGACTTAACTTTTTTAATTTCTAATTTTTGGTCGCGATCCGAAGGCAATTCGGAGGCCACGTGACGCGATTCGAAGGCAATTCAGAGACAATTCGGAGGCCACGTGACGCGATTCGAAGGCAATTCAGAGACAATTCGGAGGCCACGTGATACGATTCGAAGGCAATTCGGAGGCCACGTGATGCGATTCGATGGCAATTCGGAAATAATTCGGAGGCAATTCGGAGGCCACGTGACACGATGCGAAGGCAATTCAGAAGTCACGTGACGCGATTCGGAGGTCACGTGACGTGATTAAAAAACAATTCGATTCAATTACAATGTAATGTAATGTAATGTGTAATCTAGTGTAATATGTAATTTAATGTAATGTATAATGTAATGTAATGTAATGTAGTGTAATGTGTAAGATACTGTGTAAAGTAATGTGTAATGTAATGTGTAATGTAATGTGTAATGTAATGTGTAATGTAATGTGTAATGTAATGTGTAATGCAATGTAATGTGTAATGTAATGTAACTTAATGTGTAATGTGTAATGTAATGTAATGTGTAATGTGTAATGTGTAATGTGTAATGTGTAATGTAATGTGTAATGTATAAAGTGTAATGTAATGTAATGTAATATAATGTAATATAATATAAAATCTTGTAATACATTCAAGAACGCTAACCAACACAAATAGCAAGTGAGAGTCGCTCGTATTGAATAAATAACAATTAAGCGATATCTATGTATTCACAACTAAACACTGTAATTCGATCTCTCAAGTTATCTCGATATTCGTTCCGTATTAAATACAAATTATAAAAATGCTATAAGATTATATTATTATATATTATTACATTATACATTAAGAGTTACATTAACACAATACGGCAAATGTAACAATAAACACTTCCTAAAAATCAGAAAAAAATGTCTTATCGTTACTTTTACAAACTAATAATACGAAGCAGCCGTTTCCCGCGTGCTCCGTAAATCTAGCGTGAAAACAAATGTTGCTCAATTGTGCTAAACGACAGACATCAATCCAGTGGATGTATCATAGATTCTTGATTCACGAAGCAAGATATATTACATATCGTAAGAATAGTAATCATATCGGAATCTAAAGTCTCCCCGTTCCACGGATCGAGTGGGATTCCGTTCTGATTGATTGATCGACTCGTGCCGCGCACGTGTCGTATCGTTCTCAGCTGTTGGCCGTCGACTACCGATAGGCCGAGGAGCCGTTCGTTCGGCCGTGGTAAGCGAAAAATATGAACAGGGGAGGAGTTCATTAGCGGTGATACGCGGCGGAATATATATATATAATATTATTACATTATAATAGTAATATATATAATATATATATTATATATATTATAATATATAATAATATTATATATATATTATATATATATTATTATATATATAATATTATAATATATATTATATATATATATATATATATATATATATATATATATATTATATTATATTATAATATATATATTATATATATATATATAATATATATAATAATATTATATATATATTATATATATATATTATTATATATATAATATTCATATATAAAATATGAAAATATAAAAAAAAAAAATATGAACAATATTTTTATATATATATATATAAAAATATTGTTCATATTTTTTTTTTTTTCATATTTTCATATTTTTCAGTCACTTACTTTTCAGTCACTTTATATATATATATATATATGGTTCGCTGACCCGAGAGGACCACGGGATAATAAAACCGTCGTCCGCGTCCGGAACAGTCAAACGTTGGGACAACGAAGTTGTCCTACATGTAAATCGCTGAGAACCGGCGGAGACCGATGCTTATTTTGAATTTAGAACTCCGCGCACGGGTGCAATTACGAGACGCCGCAATACGAAATTACGGCGGACACGGCGCGACGGAGGGGAACGAGGGCGGAAAACGTGGACCACCGTGCATCGATGATAATTGGATGGTTATTATATAATATCGCAATGCAGTTTCGTCAACTCAGTTTCGCTCCTTATTGTATAAGTTGCCCGACATAAAATAATCTTATTCAACCATTAATAGTTGAATATTTGTACACATAATGTTTTGTAGAAATTTTTTTGCTTGTTAATTACAACACGGAAAAAACTTCAATATTATGTACGTATTTTTATTCTTACGAAGAGATTCTAATTTTGAAGATTTCTTTGACCTTTAAACACACGAATGTCAACCGATTACCGATAATGATACCAGAAATTTACTACTCGATGAAACAATCGTTAAACAATTTATGCCTGCGCCGGTGCAAGAAGAGGAGCAGTGGAATTGCAAGAAGAGAATCCGCATCCGACAGCAACGGATTCGATTATGTGGTCATTCTCTGGGTTGAAATGGGTTAAACCATGTTTTAGTCCTTCGAAATGAATCCGAAGGGACGGTGCTCTATTCTTGCTGCTATTGACCAAAGATAATTGATTTCCGGAACCGTATCGATAAGGCAGTCGATTAAATGTTTTGTGGGAGCACGGAGACTAATCTGAGATTACCGGTAGAATCTCTATTCCACCGTTTAACGCGATTAAATTAGCCCCAGCATTCATCGCGATCTCTCTTGTACTAAACGATGTGACAACTATAATTCGAATTTTGTAATTTGAACAATTGAAATTTAATGTTCGAACGATTGTCAAAAGAGTATTATTAGCACTCCAACGGCGGATCATTTTTTACGGAAATCTAACTGAGCGCGCTTAGGCTCGTTTATCATTTTATTTATCAATTTTTTGTCGATATATTGTTTAAGGTAGTCCGTTCAGTCGGGTTAGTTTATTTTTTAGATCTTAAAGAAACATGCGAAAGTTTCAATTGTTTGTCAGGATGTCGAATAGCATTATTAATTTATTATATTATATTTATTATTTATTATATTGTATATAATTATATTACTTATTATATTATATTATATTTATTATTTACTATATTGTATATAATTATATTACTTATTATATTATAGTATATTTATGATTTATTATGTTATATTATAATTATTATTTATTATATTATATTAACGTCAAATAGCATTATTTATTTATTTATTTATCGTCGAAATGGGCAAGTGTTAAAATATATACTCTTGGTTATTTGTTGTAAATATTTGTTTATTATTTTATATACATCAGCTGCGAAATTTGTTACAATTGTTATTAATTATTATAATATTGCAACGCTCTTCAGGTGGTCGTTGTCCTTGTCTCGATTAATCAAGCGTTTATTAATTAATAATGATTCATAATCGACGCTCAGATTGTGCAAAACAAAAATGGACAAATTTGGACTCGTTTTTGTAGTTGTTAATAATCGGTAATTATAAAAACGACTTGCAACAATGGCTTGTAAGTTAATTATTAAGGATTGATTTATTTTTCACGGATTACGTGACGGCGATTATGCGGAACGCTCGCAACACCTATTCGAAACGAATGGGGCAGCGTGTGGAAACTTCGAACGCTACAATGGCAATTAATTTCTCGATCGGTGACAACCGCAACAAGATTAGACATTAATTGGGAACTCGGCCGGAAGCAGTGTTGAGCACGCTCTTGTTAATGGATTAATCAAGTGTTAGAGAGAGAGAGAGAGAGAGAGAGAGAGAGAGAGAGAGAGAGAGAATTATAACATAAATGAGTATTCCAGGAACATCGGTGGAATGTTTGCGCAGTCATTGCAGCAACGTTTGCACGTCGATGACGGAGCAACACGATGTAAACGAAGACGAAATTATTGTCCGGTAGTTGTCCAATGAATGCACTATTAGGCTGTACATTTGTTAGAATGATTATTCTTCAAGTTCGTGCTACGTCTATGAACACAATTCTAGCAGTTTTTCATAGTCACAGCTTTTTTTCAATCTTTTGACACGCCATTTTCTTCGTAGTTAATGCGATCGGAAATTATTTATTACATTATTATATATATATATAACATACACAATAATATAATATTATATACAATATATAATATTTATTTATATTATTATATTTATATTGTATATATTATATCATTATATTTATATTATACATACTATATTATTATATTTATATTATATATATATTATATTATTATATTTTCATTATACATATTATATTATTATATATATACTACATTCTATAAATAGTATATTATTATAGTATATACATATAATAATATCTGTTATAATACACACGGTGTTCCAAAAATGTCTCGCAATCCGGAAATGGCGGATTCCTCAGATCATTCGAAGCAACTTCTTCCTTCACAAAATTGTTCTCCGAGGCGCCGTTAACGAGTTATTAACGAAAAAGCAGTGACCAATAAGAATCGAGTACGGCTGACGCGAGGCGGCCCTGCCGACCAGCGCGCGAAGCCCAGTTCCGCCCATTGGCTCGGTCGCCTCGCGCCAGCCGAGCTCGCCTCTCATTGGTCACTGTTTTCCGTTAATAACTCGTTAACGGTGCCTCGGAGAAAATTTTTGTAAAGGAAAAAGTTGCTTCAAATGATCTGAGGAACCCGCCACTTTCAGATTGCGAGATATTTTTGGGACATCCTGTATATATATTCTACGCCAATAAATCGACAAATTATTATATATATAATATCTGTTATAATATATATAATCTCTAAAAAATCGACAATAAATCGGCAACTTGAGCTACACTTATCACATTCCAACTCGAATATTTACTTTTCTCAATAGATTGGACCTCGGAAAGAACGGATTCCATTAAAAAGCGTAACGCAAAGAAAATACCATCGATAATTGCGAAAATAGAATAAACGCTGCCAACGGCAGCCAAAGCGAAATCGCATCTCGAAACAGTGCTGCCATTGTACATGATACGTTTGCTACCTTCTCTGGATCGTCTCGATGACGAACTTACCTAGAAATAATATTTTGTATGCCTCATGATAGCAATGTCGTATCAATCTCGGTCGGACCGATTCCGCGGATTTCGCGGAATTATGTCACAGGCAAACTGTTGAAGATGTATTGCGAACCGTGTCGACGGTGTCCGAACCCGTGACTGTTGACAGCGCGGGGTCAAATTGCCAGACATTGTCTTGCCGCGTTTTCATAGGTACTTTCGCTGTGGTCTGTTTCCACAGAAGGGAACACGTGAGAGACACATCGACGCGCAGAACAGCTGCTCCCGATGACCCAAATGTTATATGTGTCTGGAGTAATTGGTCTACGCGACAGCTATTATTGCGACAAACGGAGCGCGACGGGCCTACTGCTCTAAAACGTTCACCCGGCTGCCAGTTATTGTTTCAGCGAAGATCGTACGTCGCCAAATTAATAAGTACAGGTACAGCAATTTCTCGGCGATTCGCGGTAAAATTGCGCATAAAACTGGACGATTTGGGTAGTGGAGGTACGATTTTTCGAGCATTGCGGCCCGTTTTTATAATAAAATAAAATAATAATAAAGTAATAAATAATAAATAAAATAAAATATAATAATAAAATATATAATATAAAACTCGCATACAAGCTCATTAACAATAACTAATGTCCAAGAATGGACTCGTGTTGTTTTAGAACGGATACAATCAGTCATTTTCATATTGAAAATGATTTATTAGAATCATTTATAAATATGACAACATGAAAACTAAACGAACGTCGGTCGAAATTACACAGAAATTATACAATTTCAATTTGTCAAGCGAGTCGTCGATTGCTCGTTGGTCTTTGCAATTACAATCCATACGACAAAGGATTTATTCTGCAGATCGAACGTCCACGTTTAGTTTGTTTCAAACGGACCATCGCGTTTTCGATTTGCAAATACAATCCTTTGTCGTTTGCAATCTCGAATCGCTCGAACGAATTAATAATTCCTCGTTCTTGTAATCAGAATCTATTAGACCGTGTCAAATATACCAGATTTTCGCGTTATTTATTGGGTCGTCCGGAAAAATTGTTTCGTTCTTTCGCAAGAAAATGAAAGACGGGTTTTTTAAAATGTCACGAGCAAAAGCAAACTTTTCGACATTTTTCTGGTAGCTTCGAAATCTTATTGTTTTACATTTGGAAAAATACTGGATCAGGTATTTTTTTTAACACCCTTACCAAATGAAATTTTTATGAAAAACGAAACAACTTTCCGAACGACCCAATATTTGCGATTTATATTACATATATAATAATATATATAATATTATATAAATATATATAATATATACATACATATATATATATATAATAATAATATATAAATAATATATAATAATATAATAAATATATATAATATACAATATAATATATAATAATACATATAATAATAACATAATTTATATTTGTATTATATTTATTATTATATTATTTATATTATATTTATTATTATATTATTTATATTATATTTATTATTATATATTTATATTATATATATATAATTGCCACTTATATTATATTATATATTTATTTATTTGCTTCGTGAAGGAACGAAGTTTCGGAAAACGATGTTCAAAGTTTTTCGCAGATGTTTTTTCGTCGCCGCGACAGAAATAAAATTTCTTTGCACGCGTTTTATCGACAGTTCGTGGTACATTAAGCAATCGCTCCACCTTCTCGAACGTCTAGTTTCTTTTTTTCCAGTTCTTTAGATGTCCTGGTTTTTTTTAGGGGGAGGGACGGGTTGTCGATCACTCGATGCTCCAAATAGTCGATCATGCACCTCTTTTTGCAAAATATGCGGATTGGGCGGCGGCCAACTCGACGCATCTGTAACACTCGATGCAGGGTTTCCATTTTCGTGTTTTATTTCGCAGAAAACAGTATAATCAAAAAATTCGTTCCGCCAATTAACGTTGCCGAACGCATATCGTTTCAAGGAGAATAAGCGGATAATTTGATTTGTAATGAAAATCATGCTTTTGTGGAATGAGAATTTGCTCTGTCGACCAATAATCGGTTTCCAACGTCGTTGAACATCATCCAACAACAATTTAAACGAAATGTAACGAACAATGTGAACGATAAAACTATAAGTATATTTTATTATTAATATATTTAAATATATTTTTACAAAATTATAAATATAACTAAAATAATAAATATAATTAATCAAATAAGGAATAAATAAAATAATAAATATAATTAAACAAATAAGGAATAAGTAAAATAATAAATATAATTAATTAAATAAAGAATAAATAGAATAATAAATGTAATTAATCAAATAAGAAGTAAATAAAATAATAAATATAATTAATCAAATAATAATTAATAAAATAGTAAATATAATTAATTAAATAAAGAATAAATAGAATAATAAATATAATTAACCAAATAAAGAATAACAAAAATAATAAATATAATTAACCAAATAAAGAATAACCAAAGCAATAAATATAATTAACCAAATAAAGAACAACCAAAATAATAAATACAATTAATCAAATAAAGAATAAATAAAAACGCTCAAACAGTTCAGTCGCTATTTCTGCACTGGCAATAATAAATAAGCTTTTATCCGAGCAGCCCGTATCGAACAGTTTAAATTGTCGTCGATCAATTATTCATTCCGCGGACGCAAATAGATGACTACGAAACTTTCGAGATCGGAAAATGATCGAGCATGTCCGAGCATACGGAGCAAATTAAACATTCAAGCCGATTCAAGGATCAACTGCTCGAACGGGGATCCTGTTCGACAGTGTTCGGACAGGCTCGAACGGCTTGAATGCCCATTGTCTATTATATATATCATCCGCTATGTGTTTGCCGAGCAATTACCTCGGACAGCTTCGCCTTACTTCAGGTGAGCTGCAATTTTAGAAGAGGTGCAAAGGTAATTGTGTCGTTAAACTGTGCACCGGTAATAACCATTTACGGGGCGATCGTTGGACAACGGAATTATTTCTGCGCGATAAGCTTATGCGAGGCTGCGGAATTAACGCTGCTTCGTTTTTAACATTTTTATTCGAAATGTCGCCGGACCGACGAGAATTTCCGTTATATTGTTGACCAAGTGGCACACGGATTTTGACGAATTTTCAGTACAGTCGAAGGCAAAAGTATACGAACACCGTTTAAAACGCAATAACTCATGGGTATAATATTTATTTGTAGGAGAATGTACATTTATGTGTAGTAATATATATTAAGGAATATATAATAATATATATTTTTTCGAATTATTATTATCATTATATATATTAATTTATAATAATTTATATTATCATACTATTAATAATATACATAATAACTCATAATAATTTATATTATCATATTATTAACTATATGTATAGCAATGTAATAATATATAATATATAATATAATATATATAGTATACTATAGTATATACTATATAATATATAGTAATATATATTAATAAATTAATATTATTATTTTATTAGATTAATTTATCAATATATATTGTTATATTAATTATATATTATATACTATATAATACTATATAATACTGTATAATAAAATAA
Source organism: Megalopta genalis (assembly GCF_051020955.1). Lineage (NCBI taxonomy): Eukaryota > Metazoa > Arthropoda > Insecta > Hymenoptera > Halictidae > Megalopta > Megalopta genalis. Next base: position 6,583,258 of record NC_135028.1, on the reverse strand, counting down.
TAAATTTAACATATATTAAATATTAATATAAATTAATATAATATAAATTTATTATTTTATTATATTGATATATTGATTATTATACTATTATATTAATTTATTAATATAGTAATATATATTGATAAATTAATTTATATAGTAATAAGTGTATAATAATAAAATAATAATATTAATTTATTAATATATATTACTATGTATTAGACGTTTTTATGGAAATTTCGAGGACACAGTTTCTGATAAACGCACACGTCACTCCACGGCAGTGAAGATATTGAAAAGGTTGGAAATCAGAGGGTTTTCGTGCGTCAACAGCATGTTCGAGAGCGCGTGCAATGTTTTAGAGCACCTGTGATTTATGAACCCGTAAACAATATTGGCTCTTTAGCCGAGGACTTCCGTATGTAATGACACGGAACGCTTGATTTCACACTTTGCTCTCGCTAGCAATGACCCATTTCGTCGCGCGGAGTGGAAGTTCTGTTTCATTTTTACATTCGATTCGAGTGCTTTCAGTGGTCTCGTTTACCGTTACCGGTCTTTTATATGTCAACGTCTCTTCTGTAACAAGCGCGTCGATTGCAAGCCGATATTTTAGAACGTTATCAATTTACATTCGCTCGGAACGATCGCTTTGAAGGCTTAATTGAAGTCGAATGTTTCTGTAAACGTTGTGGTTCTAGCGTCTCGGGAAACTTAAATATGAATATGCAATTAATGGAACCCGAGCATGTCGACGCACGTTTTTTGTGAACAATGTGATGATTTATGATTTAATAATGTTACAGTTTTTATTTTAATATTTATTGATTTTAATATTTATTTTAATATTTCTTTATTATAATATTTGTTTTAATATTTCTTTATTTGAATATTTATTTGTTTTAATATTTATTTACATTAATATTTCTTTATTATTATATTTACTTTAATATTTATTTATTTTACAACATTTTAGTGAGGTTCATAAATATGTGAGAGTCAGTTGCATATAATTATGCAGTTTCAATATTTCGTTGAATTGTATTAATTTCGAGACTATATGGGATGTCCCAAAATCATATTCCTGAGGTGATTTGAAGAAACTTTTTCCTTAGCGAAAATGCAATCCGCGGCTTCGTTTACGAGATATTAATGAAAAACGCTGTCCAATCAGAGGCGAGATCAGTTGACGCGAGGCGGCGAGTCAACGAGCGGCCGAGCCAATGAGCGCTCGAAGCCCATTCCCGCTCGTTGGCTCGGCCGCCTCGCGCCTGTGATTGGTCAGCGTTTTTCCTTAATAACTCGTAAACAAAGCCACGGATTGCATTTTCGCTAAGGAAAAAGTTACTCCAAATTGCCTCAGGAATCTCTCATTTCTGAATATTAACATAATTTTGGGACATCCTATACTCTTAATTAAATCAATAGCATTCTGAAATGTTTATAAATTTGTTTCACTGTATCTCTGTACTATTAATCGAAATAGCTTCATTTTATTGCTGTTTATACTCAAATTTAATGAATAATCTGGTAAAATGAAGCCAAATAATTTTACGTGCAATAATTTTAATGCATCTTTCATACATTTAATTGCCATTAGTCAAATGCACTGTGTTGAAGAACAATTATGCTATATGTATATATTAATATACATATTAATATACTATAATACTATAATACTATAATACTACATATAATACTATATTAATTTAATAATAATTAAAATAATATATATATATATTAACCAACGTCATTTTGGTTAATTATTTTTATTGGTTATTATTATTAAATTTCTAACCAATGTCTGGAAAACCAATCGCGCCATTAAATTTCAAGAATTTTCGTGAATCGAAGGGTGAAACATGAAATTTCAGCGAACTATTGGTTTGCAACGTGGAAATACTGAACGCATCGAAATACAGTTTCGAATTTACAATGGCACGGCTTAGAAATTGTTTGTCCGCGGCAACGTCGGAAAAGCGAATTTTCGTTCGGACGTTCGTCTCTCGTTGTATTTGTTGCTGCAGTTGCTTGTGCGCGAGTGACGTTCGTTGTCGAGTACGACCTTATTACCCCAGGGTATAAAACGGCGTCGTCATTCGCTAGTTTATCGATGGTTTCCGATACCAAGGGTGTAGCTCGACTTCCATTTTCCAATTTATTGACTTCCATGAACTGTACTAACCATCGGTTTATCATCTAAAACTGATAACTCCTGTAGATCTCGTGTCTTTTAGCTCTTTCTCTCTCTCTCTCTCTCTCTCTGTCTTCCTATCGATTTTGATCAATAAAGTACTATCCCTGGCGCAAACCATTCGAACATCAATTAGAACGCAGTAACCTTTTTTTAAGCCTTTGCAGTCGAAGCTATTTCAATTCGAAATCAAAAACATGATTTCATGATTGCATTGCATTGCATTACATATTATATTACACTGCATTACATATTACATTGCATTACATATTACATTGCATTATATTTACATTGCATTACATACTACATTACATTGCATTACATATTGTATTACATTGCATTACATATTACATTACATTGCATTACATATTACATTACATTACATATTGTATTACATTGCATTACATATTATATTACATTGCATTACATATTATATTACATTGCATTACATATTACATTACATTGCATTCCATATATTACATTGCATTGCATATTATATTACATTGCATTACATATTATATTACATTGCATTACATATTACATTACATTGCATTACATATTACATTATATTGCATTACATATTACATTACATTACATTACATATTACATTACACACTACATTACATATTACATTACATATTACTTTACATATTGCACTACATTATACAACATTACATTACATAGTACATTACATTGCAGTACATATTACATTACATTGTATTACATTACATTATATTGTATAATAAAATATTATACTAAATATACATTATATGATATTATACTCCAAAGAAAACATTTAAAAAGCGATACAGCACTCCTGTAACCCTAGTATTTTACAGATGCGAAAATTACAAGCGCGAAAAGCAGTTGTAAAGGCAAAAACATAAGGAACTCAGCGGCGCGAGCAATTTGATTGAAGTGTCGAGAAAAGAAAGAAACACTCCTGATAAATACCCCTATTCCGAAATAGCCCTTTCAAGCGGTCTCGGCCTTTAACTTCTTGAAACCGCGAATTCGAAAAGCTCGGATCAAAGAGACCAGCCCTTATGTTTACAGAGCGATTTAACCCCTTCAGGAAGCGTGAGTTTTCTAGTCAGACATTACGGAACGGCTCGGGAAGGTCGAGTATCTAATTCAAGAGACGGTTCCCCTTTAAAGAAATAGGAAACGTAACGCGTTGACCTCAAAGCGCGTCACTCGGATGAGATATTAAAGTTGCAACCCTTCTTTCGCTCAATCTACCACCGCTACACACGCGACGTGTATAAACGCTGACAATATTTACACCTATAGAGGCGGCTGGCTACTTAACCTGTTAACCGGGCGTGACGAAATATTTCGTCATCGAAACTTTTGAAAGTGGTACGGTAATTTCTCTCTAATTCGCGCTCAGATTGCGCACGAAAATGGACGATTTGGGAAGAGCAGATGCGATTATTCGAGCCTTGCGGCTCAACTATAAAAACGAGCCGCAATTTATTATATTTTAATTTGCAATTTTAATTCAATTACATCGTATTCATAATTAACGTGATTCAATTACTTAATATTTCGTAATTGTGTTACAATTAGAATTGCGAATTACGCTGGAATTGAACACTAGATTTACGGAACCCGTCAAAATGACGGGTCATTAATTTTTTAATTCACGATTATTCATATCGTAAAGACGCATTTATGAGTTATTTATTCAATTTATACGTTACTCACGGCAAATGTAATTAACGTGATTCAATTACCAAGTATTTTATAATTACCGTAATTCAATTACTTAGTATCTTGTAATTACCGTAATTCAATTACTTAGTATCTTGTAATTACCGTAATTCAATTACTTAGTATCTTGTAATTACCGTAATTCAATTACTTAGTATCTTGTAATCGTGTTGCAATTACAATTACGAATTCCACTGGAATTTAATAGAATGGAAATCTGAATTACGAATGACAATGCGAGATTGTCGACAATTATAAAAACGAGCCGCTACGCTCGAATAATCGTATCTCCTCTTCCCAAATTGTCCATTTTTGTGCGCAATCCCGGCGCGAATTAGGAAGAAATTACTGTGCGTGGAGTTCGTTACGTTCTACGTCGTCCTTGCCAATTAAAACCTAGCGTGACCATGTGGCGACACTGCGAATTTGCACAGTTTAGTTTCAAACACCACTGCAACGCTTTTTTGTTATATGTAGTAGCCTAAAAGTTGTCTGGATATACTAATTAAAACTGTGTAATTTTTCCCAGAAATGTTCGGAGGTCGGAATTAAAACCGGCAGATCCGAGAATACTAAGCCGCGATTCTGCCGCGATCCGAAGGCAATTCGGAGGCCACGTGACACGATTCGAAGACAATTCGGTGGCAATTCAGAGGCCACGTGATACGATTCGAAGGCAATTCGGTGGCCAAATGCACTATTCGAAGGCAATTTGAAAACTACATGCCACTATTCGAAGACAATTCGGAAGCCAAATGCACTATTCGAAGGCAAATCGAAGGCTATATGCCACTATTCGAAAGCAATTCGGAGAATATATGTCACTATTCGAAAGCAATTCAAAGGCCAAATTCACTATTCGAAGGCAATTCGGAAGCCACATGCCACTATTCGAAGGCAATTTGAAGACCACATGCTACGATTCTTAGGCAATTCAAAGGCCACATACCACTATTCGATGGCAATTCGGAAGCCACATGCCACTATTCGAAGGCAATTTGAAGACCACATGCTATGATTCTTAGGCAATTCAAAGGCCACTACCACTATTCGATGGCAATTCGGAGGTCACATGCCACTATTCGAAGGCAATTCTGAGGCCATGTGCCACGTTTCTTAGGCAATTCGGAGGCCATATGCACTATTCGAAGGCAATTTGAAGACCACATGCTATGATTCTTAGGCAATTCAAAGGCCACTACCACTATTCGATGGCAATTCGGAGGTCACATGCCACTATTCGAAAGCAATTCTGAGGCCATGTGCCACGTTTCTTAGGCAATTCGGAGGCCATATGCACTATTCGAAGGCAATTCGAAGGCTACATGCCACTATTCAAAGGCAATTTAGAGGCAATTCAGAGGCCACGTGATACGATTCGAAGGCAATTCGGTGGCCACGTGACACGATTCGAAGGCCATTCAGAGGCAATTCAGGGGCCACGTGATACGATTCGAAGGCAATTCGAAAGCAATTCGGAGGCCACGTTGCACGATTCGAAGGCAATTCGGAGGACTCGTGACACGATTCGAAGACAATTCGCAGGCCACGTGACACGATTCGTCGGTCACGTATCTACTAGCTCCTCGTAGCTCCGCGGTTTTTTTTCTTCACCTGACTCTCTCTCACACCCAAACAGACCATTTTCTATTGTCTTCCTAGAATTCGCGTCGCGTGCCGCATCCCACGCTTGACCGACTTCGTCGACCCTTAGCATCGACGTAGCAATAAATTGCATAGGCGTAGAACTAGCACAGAGAAATTCACAGCAATATTTTTACAACGGCGGAATAATTATTTCAATTTTTTTCCACTAATTCTTACTGCATTGGAAATATACGATTTACATATTTTCTAAACATATCATAAAATATTTTGTCAAAATATATAATCGACGAGCGAAAATCGATTTTTGTATTACTTTAAGCGTGATATTATAATTTGTCGCTGAGAGAGGAAATAAACATCGCATTGTGAAACGAGTTGATTTCCCGATAGACAAGTTAAGGGAAATGGAAATTTTTTCGATGCGTAGAAGATAAGTCGACTTCGTGTTTCTTTTTAACAGAATTCACTGCAGCTATCAACTTCAAATTTTTAGTTACTTTTTTTTATCAATATCAATCTCTCGGAAAACTATTCCGAGACCTTGCGAAACGGGATAACTTTTTAACAATGTTACTATTTTTTAAAATTTACTATTCGCTATAATTTACTAATTTATTACAATTTTACTATTTTTACAATATACTATTTACTATAATTTACTAATTTATTACAATTTCCTATTTACTATAATTTACTAATTTATTACAATTTACTATTTACTATAATTTACTAATTTATTACAATTTACTATTTACTATAATTTACTAATTTATTACAATGTACTATTTACTATAATTTACTAATTTATTACAATTTCCTATTTACTATAATTTACTAATTTATTACAATTTCCTATTTACTATAATTTACTAATTTATTACAATTTCCTATTTACTATAATTTACTAATTTATTACAATGTACTATTTACTACAATTTACTAATTTATTACAATTTACTATTTACTACAATTTACTAATTGATTACAATGTACTATTTACTATAATTTACTAATTTATTACAATTTAAATATTTTAAGTGATATCCAATATCAATCTCCTTGAAAATCAACGAACAATAAACAGAAAACATTGCACGAAATATCACACAATATTATGATCACACCGACTTGTTTCGTTCGCAATGTCAGCGAAGACATCCAGGCGCCTTGCATTAATTAGTGCGCAGCATGACTCGTAGCCTCGAATGCCATTCGTCAGGGAACACTGTAACCGGAAAGTGAAGGTTTACGTCTCTCACGTCTGACGGTAATGTGGGAATATTTGCTCGCGGAGAACGACAGATTGATACGTGGAAACCGATTAACGAGGGTTTAACCCCTCGAACACTTCTAGAGCAAGCTCGAGATTTCCGACAGGGACTTCCGAGAGAAGTCGCGCGCCCTGGATAGGTCCCGATTTGCCCCATGCCGGCTGAGTATTCAGCTTGACAAGGTGCCGTTTCTGTTTACAATGGTTATTCCGTCTAAAGAGGATATTATACAGGACGCGGTGATAATTCAGTCCCTGTGTTCTGCATATTTATAATTAGCTGGCTTGGAAATGAAGACGCTTCGATTTAATATTGGAGTGTTCTTATTTAAAGTTAATTATTGATTTAATTGTAATTCTATGTATTTCTATGTATAGTTTAGTAATAATAACTAATAATAACTTCTACGTAATATCTAATAATAACTAATAAATAATAATTAATAATAATGCTGAAATAATGAAATGATAAAATAATAAAATAATGGAATAATAGAATATTAGAATAATGGAATAATGGAATAATGGAATAATGGAATAATGGAATAATGGAATAATGGAATAATGGTATAATGGAATAATGGAATAATGGAATAATGGAATAATGGAATAATGGAATAATGGAATAATGGAATATTAGAATAATGGAATAATGGAATAATGGAATAATGGAATAATGGAATAAGGGAATAATAGAATAATGGAAAATATATAATAAAAAATAATAAAATAATAAAATAATAAAATAATGAAATAGTACATTTTTATATTCTTTCATTCTTTCGTATTTCGTGCATTTCTGAATGTTTTGTGCTTCCGTGAGTTTCGCACACGCTTCGAAGGTGCTCCGAAATAGAATATTTCGTACTTTCGAGCTTCACGTTCCTTCCCAAGGATAATTCCAATGACGCGAGCCTTCGAACGCGTCGTCCATCGTGTGCTTCGTAAGAGCGTGGAACGTGGAATTTTTCAATCATTTTTCTCGAAACGACACTTTTCCTGCCGGAAGACATGACATTCCCATAAATCAATCATCTCGTTTACTTCGAGCACGAAGAACGTCTGCGTCAGATATTCATTCGACCGTCCCCAGAACCGGCGAAATTCATTTAATCGCGGCGTTCTCGCGGCGATGTTATTTTTTAATTAACACGCTCTCGGAACCGTTATCCTCTTATTTAATATTATAATAAGAAAGAAATTTCGCTTTCAGGTAAGGTGGCAATTCTCTTACAACATCCTTTACTTATTAAGTAATCGTCTGTGCGTACTTCATGAAAGGTAATTTCCACGAGGGGGTGAGAGGGGGAGAGGGCTCCCATCTTTCTGTAATTATATGCTGCAAAGACTGTTAATAGCGTATTACTTAAGAAGTTTTCACCTCATAGAATTTTCATTCGCCGGGAACATCATGCTGCTGAGAATGTAAAGCTTTTCTGAGATTTTGAACGCGTGCGCGCGTTCGGAAACGACTGCACATTTTTTTGTTAGTAGATATTTATGATTGAAACGCGACCGGATTTCAATAAAAGTAAATATATTTTATTTTTATTTGCATACAGAACGATGTTTAGAGAGCAGCATTAATTAATATATGAATAAATTATTAAATAGAAATAATCAATTTATTGTTTAACCTAATTTCAAACGGTACAAATAGTTACACCATTTTCAAAATTACTATTAATTTAAAAGATATATTTCCAAAATTATTATTAGATATGTTTCAATATTACTATTAATTTGGAAAATGGTGTAACTTGTTGATGTCAAAATGATGATGTCAACAGACATGTTTCCAAAATTATTATTAGATATGTTTCAAAATTACTATTAATTTGGTAAATAGTGAAACTTGTTGATGTCAAAAGATATGTTCCCAAAATTATTATTAGATATATTTCAAAATTACTATTAATTTGGAAAATAGTTGTTGATGTCAAAAGATATGTTCCTAAAATTATTATTAGATATGTTTCAAAATTACTATTAATTTGGAAAATGTAACTTGTCGATGTCAAAAGACATATTTCCAAATCTTTACAAAATATTTTGTCCTACAATAGAAAAAAAAAACACTTTCCAACATCGAATGTAAAAGTCTAAGTATCTCCAAACGAAATACACGCGACTTCCGCCATCTTCAATCCTATTATAAATCGCCCCCATCATTTATCCTACTTTATCATACACGACGCTTTTCGAATGTTTCCTCATCATGCTAGTCCGCCTGCTCGTCCTCCTTCAAATGATTATTTATTACAGCTGAGATCTGGCTAAATTATGATTGAGGAAAATGCGCTCAATTAGATTTACAGAGCGTGTACCTTAACGGAAAGAGAAGCTGGAGTTACTTTTAGCGAATGAAAAACTGTCATAAATCTCGCCGGCTCGCTTTCTTTGGAGAAAGCCGAAGGGGAAGGAAGAAGATATTGTAGAGAAGCCAAGTGCCCTCTTTCTATGTTCCGCATTTTTTTTCTTCTTTAAACTTACCGGAGACCTCGTTGCGTTAATTAAATGGTTACATCGCGTATATAAAAGTTGCGGCAGATATTTTTTATTGTTACTCGTGGCGCCGACTTCGCTTGTAAACTTTGCATTTTTATACTAATTTATAGACATTCGTGTATTGCAATATGTACTCCTTATTTAATTAATTGCGATTTATTATTAACTTTATTAGTTTAATTAATTTAACTGATTTAACTAATTCATTAATTTATTATTATTAATCTTTATTTATTATTAACTATTTATTAATTGTTTTTCTAAATAAAACCTACGTGGGGTGAAAAAAACTGTACGTTATGATGAGTAATAATGAGTTAATAATGAGTACAAAAAAATCCACCCTGTGTACAGGGTGTCCAAAATTATTGTACAAGCTGGAAATGCGGGGTTCCTGAGGTCATTTGAAGCAACTTTTTCCTCAGCGAAAATGTTCTACGAGGCTTCGTTTACGAGTTATTAACGAAAAACCGTGACCAATCGGAGCGCGAGTGTGGCCGGCGCACCGCCCTTGCGGTCAATGCCGCGTCGCGCCGGCTGTTCGACGTAGCGCACTAGTCGCGAGGGCGTGGCGTCAGCCGTACGCGATCTCTCATTGGTCAGCGTTTTTCGTTAATAACTCGTAAACGAAGCCTCGTAGAACATTTTTGTAAAGGAAAAAGTTGCTTCAAATCACCTCAGGAACCCTTCATTTCCGGGTATTAATATAATTATGCCGTATAATTATCCTGTACATATAATCAAGTTTTACAAAGTTGAAATGTTCCTTAAAAAGTGGTATACTTAATATGGAACTTCGGATGGACAAAAATGGAGATACCGCAGATCACAAAGCATATTTTGGATTTCGAATTAAAATCGTTTCGACCGCGAAATGGTTGCTTAACGCGGCTGGTTTTGGAAATTCGACTTGGACCGAGTGCGTCGAACAATCCTGTATACGTTATTTACACTGGTCGAATCACCTAACGAAGTCACGGAAAGTGGCAACTTCAATTTTGCGATCGCTTCGCTCGTGATCGATTCACTTCCACTTTTTATCGGGGGACGCAAAGAGGGAAAGTGACGAGCAAATACGAGGGGACAAAAGTGTATCGCGATACATGTGTGTGTGTGTGGCAATGTCAGCAGAAAGGGGTCGATAAAGCGTGATTAGGGGGGGGGGCGGGGGGAGAGAAGAATCCCGTGCATGCAGCTTTGTGCGAAACTTGATTCACACTCAAGCGACCGTTTCGATCCGACACTTTCAAATTACTCAAAATACTCGATTTTCGTTTACCAAAGTCGCGAATCTGTTAAAAATTGGGCCGACATTTTTGAATTGAAAGTTTTTAATTTAACCGAAATATTTCAACGAAATTTCGTTTATCTGTTATCGTTACTCGGAAGAAAGAAAAAAAACGTTTCCGATGAAAATTCGATGGGCGTTTATGCAAAATTCTAGCGTTTATGCAATAAACATAAAAATGCAATAAGCATAAAAATTACTAGACAAGATATCAAAGCGTAAACAGATTGCAAAATTTACATTGTTATCTTCTCTTCAGTTCATTAAAATCTATTAAAATTATTAAAATCATTGTATTCATTAAAATCATTATATTCATTATAATCATTATATTCATTAAAATCATTATATTCATTAAAGTCATTATATTCATTAAAATCATTATATTCATTATAATCATTATATTCATTAAAATCATACAAATCTCACGATCACAATGATTGATTAACATTGTCTAGGAAAACGGAAACAATTAAAAATACCTAGAAAAGTTGCTAAAAGTGACATCTAAGGTGATAATTGGACTGCGATTTTTATATATTTATGGTAAAAATAACTACAGAAAATGCGAAAGTGGAGACGCATTGCCAAAATTTAAGAATATTTGTATCTTCTTTTAAGTTTTTCGCTTTAATATTCCGGAGGTCGGTTCTGTAGATATAAAAGAACCCGGATGAGAGAAGCGTTCGGTCCTGGATCCGCCAGACAACTCATCAGGTAAGGATATCTAGCGGATCTAGCCTCTAGACGCAAAAGGATGCTAAGAAATCTTGTAAGGGTTATACAGGTTGTCTCGCAATTTTCCGTGCATATTACGGCCGTGTGTTTTGAACTTTTCGACCTTTCAAATTTTGACTGAAATATTATGCAACGAAAAATCCGCAAATGCTTTGTTGAGAAATTATTAAATAACGTTATATTAATAACGCTGACGTATAATATATATAATATTATATATATTGATTTATATATATAATTATAAATATTAATATATTATTATATTATATAATATATTATATATTATTATATATTATACTATATATTATATATATCTATAATATAATAATATAATAATTAAATATTATATAAAATATATAATAATATAATATATTATATATAATAAAGTAATATATAAAAATATATTATATATTCTTTCTTATATATTATTTTATATTATTATTATTATAAAATAAAATTAATAATATTATAAAATAATAACAAAAAGTAATATATAACAAGATTATATATATATTATTTTATTATCATTATATTATAATATTATTAACTTTATTTTATAATATTATTTTGTGCAATAAGAATATGAAGGTATTTTCTATAAAGCCACCATCAGCGGCCATTAGTTAAAATTGCATATTTGTCGCGCGTTAAATCCTGTAAACTTTGTTACGATTAGTTTGTAATTCGGAAATTATGCCGGCCATGTTTCCGCTGAATCGACTGTACATCTATCTGACTGATCGAAACCGTACATCGAACTTTCGTTGCCGAGCATCAAAACTTTCGCGATGCACGCCATGGGAATCGCCGCAGAAGTTTTCTAATTTTCTACGTTCCATACTTCGCGAAGCTCCTTTTCCGATGTTACCAGGTGTTTCCTTGTGTATTTATCTTCGCTGTTCAAAGGGACCGAATCTCGGAAAACAGTAACGCACGTCGTTTCTCAGATCTCTCTCTCTCTCTCCCTCTCTCTCTCTCTCTCTCTCTCTCTCTCTCTCTCTCTCTATCCGTTTAGACGGAAGAAACTAGGAAAGGTTCACCAATATTGGCTCGTTCCTTTCTCTCTGATAAAACAGAACACGATAGCGCAAAAAGGAAAAAGCATTTACTCAAAGAAACGTCTTTGTAGTTGCCGTTCTTTGTTTCAAACTGAACTAATTGTTACATTCTCGCGATTTAGTAAATAAACAGATCTAATTAGGTTGATTTCTGTCCGGTTTGCGTAGAATTTAATGAATTAGAGAGTGGCTCGCGACGGTATTCGAATATTCGAAGAGATACGATTATTCGATTATTATTATTATTATTATTATTATTATTATATATAATATAATAGAATATAATATGAATATGATATAATATAATATAATATAATATAATATAATATAATATAATATAATATAATATAATATAATATAATATAATATAATATAATATAATATAATATAATATAATATAATATAATATAATATAATATGAATATAATATAATATAATATATATTTACTCATATTTACAAGCTCCTGTATCCTTTATTAAGGATTCCTGCTGTGCAATCAAATTTTTAAAAAATCTGACAGTCTAAATAATAAAGTATTCCTTACTTTCTTCTGATTTGATCAGACATTCTCGTTCATTTCTCTAACAAAAGCGTGCATCTATAATTAATGACTGCAACTCGGGCTTTCTCAGATAACAAATTACTTTTGTAAGAATATTTCATTGACAGTTTTCTTCCTTCATACAATATTCGACTATTTTCAATTAAATTGTACGAATCGATGTCTTCCAGATCGATTAATCTCCCCGATTCTAATTAAAAAATCGACCACGCATACGACCGTAACAACTCGATCTACCGGATACGTTTAGCTCGCTTATTATTTTATTTTGGAAGACCATCGGTGGAATATGCATTTATGCGAAATCCACGGTTTTATGCAAATAATATTGTCTTATGCAAAACGTACGCAACACGAATAGAACGTGTGGAACAAAAATGATGCTTTTCGAGATCGTCTGATTACAAAACAAATTCCTGGCCAGGTCCAATAATTTTGCTTGTTCTTTATAAAAATATGATAGTTGCATAAAAATTCGCGGTCCGCTCGTAAACGTCGCGAACGAAAAATATATTTGTTGTACGTCGCGGCACGCGATTTAGCGAAGCTAACTGCGTCGGAACTTACGATAACAGCAACATTAATGTTACTTTTGTGTACAGAGTTTTTGTGTATAGAGTTATACTACTCCCAAAACAAAAGTTAGACGACGGGGTATATATACTAATCGATCCTCGCAGTCTACTATACAGCTGCTTTAATGGATGCTTCTTTGCGAAATAAATTACGAAGTTCGAAGCGTTTTCAACCGGAGTTCCAAAGTGTTAGTTATTTGAACAATTTCTCTGAAATTGTGGATTTCTAAAATCGGCAATATTTTGTTTATTATTCAAGTTGAAGCTATCTTAAGCACAACGTGTTCAAGAAATTGTTCGAAAAAAGCGATTAATTCTCTGTGGCGCTGGATTTCAGAAAAGAAAATAATTAACATTAAATTATATATAATTATTATTATATTGTATATAATTATATACAATTAATGTTATTATATATTAAATTATAATTATTATATATATTAAATATATATAAAATTATATTAATAATATATATTGATTATAATTATATATATATATATATATATATATATATATATATATATATATATATATCATTAATATAATTTTGTATATAATAATATAATACATATAATATATATATATTATTAATATAATTTTATATATGTTTAATATATATAATAATTATAATTAATATAATTTTATATATGTTTAATATATACATTAATTATAATTATATATAACATTATAATAATATATATATAATATATTAAATACATTGATCTATTGAATAAAATATATTGAATAATGTTGTTTACACCCAACCTGATCGAAATTAGTACACGACCCGTGGGATTAAGGGAACATGCGATGAAAGCACCACGCGGTAAACGGACCTCGGCCATTTTAGATTTAAACTCGGCGGTAAGTTTGAACGACTTGTAACTTGAGCCTGATCGAAGTCCCGAACTGGCAAGTCTCTCGCTGATCGGTTCAAATAATCGATCTCGGTAAGAAATACCCAAGAGATTATATAACCTTGCGGTCGAAGGACTCGAGCGCATCCTTGCGCTGAATCCACTGTTTAAAACTCCAGCTGAATTCGTAACGATATTGCAACGGAAACAAAACAAGTTCATTCGCCGGTATACAATTCTTATCGCACAAATGGAAACATAAAAATTCTGAATATATAGTATTGATTTTGCAACTAAGTTGCCGCCGTTTTTTCTTTTTTTAAATTTTAACATTTCGCGTGTCATTAAATATTTATTATTATATATAATAATAATACATATAATATATATAATATAATAAATAATATATAATATATATAATATAATAAATAATATATAATATATTATATTTCAAAATAATCGAATCTTTATTTAACTTTCTTGCGACCAATATAATCTTTTACTATAATTATATAATTATAGTAAATTTATACTTTTTACTATAATTATATAATTATAGTAAATTTACTATTATATATAATTATATAATTATATATTTATTATAATTAATTTTATTACTCTAATATGACCAATATAGATCTTTAATTGGCATAAAAATCAATCCACCAATTGAATGACGACAGAGTACGTTTTATCCGATTTTGATCACTCGCGTTAGTAATTAAGTTTTATTTATTTTCGTTGTCTTGAGTATATCGACCGACCGTGTCCGGCTATTCTTTATGCTGCTATCGAATCCGTCCATAATGAATGTTCAAGGTGCGATAAGCAGTAGCCTGGCTCAGTGCTTGAAAGCACGTATCTCTCGCTTCAATGTTGTATTACCTCGAACAGTATAACAGGATACCTGTGCATGCATTCCCTTCTATGCATTCCCCAGGGTATCAAGCAACATAATTTGACGCCTGCTTTCGTGCGTTATCATTAATATTGGACGTGCACGGATTTAGGCCATGTTTCCGATACGAACGTTGCCGCCTCGCTTCATCGAAAATTAAAATCACAGTAAATTCTCCCTAATCGACGCTCAGCTTCCACACAAAAATGGACGATTCCGGAAGAGGGGATACGATTATTCGAACCTTGCTATGCCCCTTTTTTATAGTTACCGATTGTTAACAACCTGCGCAATAATAATAATTATTATATATATATAATTAATATATATATATATATATATATTGTGTATATATTATAACAATTATTACTATAATATGACAATTATATATTATAATTATTATTATTATATTATGATATTATATATATATATATATATTACTATAATATGACAATTATATATTATAATTATTATTATTATATTATGATAATTATATATATATAATTATTATATATAATTATATATTATTATTATTATTAATTATATATTATATAATTATATATATATAATTATCATAATATAATAATAATAATTATAATATATAATTGTCATATTATAGTAATAATTGTTATAATATATACACAATATAATATATATATATATATATATATATATATATATATATATATATATATACATATAATATGTACAATATATATACACGCATGTACACCAATCAAGCTTTATTAATTCGCGTTCTAAATATTTAGTAAAATCTGAATAAAGCAAACTGAATTTTCAAAATTTGATGTTCCGAACACTTTTTAATATTTTCTTTAATTTTCTTTTGTATTGCTCATTTTATATTTTTTCGAATTCGTTTGCAAATTCATACATCGAACAGTGAATATTATACTCCTTTTACCATTATGCTCGAACACGCATATACCGCGGAATTAATTCGAAACACAATTTAAGCAGCATCGAATTTTCTTCGTTCTTCGCGTTCCAAGCTGAGACACTATAAAAGAAAAAGAATTCTCTGCATTGTCTTTCGTTATTACACATTGCCAAAATCAAGACGCATTGCAGCTAAAAGTGCTGCACTGTGCACACTCTATGCCGCAGGGCGCTGCAGTTACCGAATATAATGATGCAATGCGCGCATATGTGTGGCAACAAGCAGAAATTTGCGGTTATAAATTTACGTTATAAATCGCCGATGTTACGTGTTGTGTTCGTGTTTTATTACAACAACAAGTTGCGCGACGACAGAAGGAAACTATAGGTGCTGATAATATGTACAGTTATTCACAAAATTGAGCGATAACTTGAGCAAAATAATTAATCAAAATAATTGAGCAAAAACGCGATAACTTTTTTCAAACTGGATCAAATGTCCTGAAATTTTTTTTTTAGGTGATAACGGGACTAGTTTACCAGGCGATGACCAAAATGCATTTTTTAAATTTTGCTTGCAATGATATATAAAAAAATAATAAAAAAACCCTCGCTGTTTAACTTTTTTATTTTTAGACATGACAGAAATTTAAGATTTAATATGACTAATTTAATCAGTCGACGTTCTAACGAGTCACAACAAATTAAAGGAGGCAAAAATCGCGTTTTGACCAAAATAGCTACGCGATGACCTTCAAATGACATTGAAGGAAAAATTGCCTCGTATAAATTTTCCAAACATATATTCTTCGAATAAAATGTTATTTGACCAATGGTTCGAGTAACATTTAATAATAATTGCCACAATATTTGGCATAATATTTATAATAAATAAATATTTAATTAAATATAATAATAATAATATTTGCCATAATATTTGGTTTTATATAAATTTTTCATTTTTTTTTTTGTGTTCACGTCTGAAATTGAATAATAAATAAGCATTTGTAATGTTTATCATTTGATATCATTATCGTTTATCATTTATTAATGATAAGCGAGACCAGAAGAGAGTACAACGTTTTTAAATTAAGATGAATAGACCCCGAATAGATAGCAGAAGCGACGAGCTCGTGTATCTCGAAGCTATGCATGATTTAATCGCGTTTCACTTTCATAACTGCAAGTCATGGCACACCGGGAGTGCGGTCGTTAATGCCAGACAGCTCCAGAAAGCTCGAGAGTTTGCGAATCTTCATGAGATCGCGTTAATACGTAATCATGCAGCACGTACAGCGACCACTTAGATCATATCTACTCAATATACAGGGTGTCCCAAAATTATGGTGTTTCCGAGAAATGAGGGATTCCTGAGGTGATTTGAAGCAACTTTTTCCTTTACGAAAATTTTCTCCGAGGCATCGTTAACGAATTATTCATGAAGAAACACTGACCAATGAGTGATCGCGTACGGCTGGTGCCCCGCCCTCGCGGCCACTGCGCCGCGTCGGACGGCCGGCGCAACGCGGCACTGGCCGCAAGGGCGGAGCGCCGGCCGAGCTCGCCTCTCATTGGTCAGCGTTTTTCGTTAATAACTCGTAAACGAAGCCTCGTAGAACATTTTCGCTAAGGAAAAAGTTGCTTCAAATGACCTCAGGAATCCCCCCTTCCTGGTCTTTAACACAATTATGGAACACCCTGTATAATTCGAAGATTTTACAATTAGTAGATGAATCATTCACAGCCAGTATAATACTTGAATTTGAAGAAGGATGCGACCAATGAGCGAACTTTCAAAGAAATTCATATTTGATCCACCTCGCGTTCGTCTGTTTCGTCGTTCTCGCGTACGTAGCTCCGACAGCGAGTTTTCCTCGAGTTTTCCGCGATAGCAAACATTTTCCTAAGTGCGATTTATCCTGCCATTTTTACTCGTCGCGCAGCGAAGCGACCTAAGAAAGAATAATATCATAGCCTCCTTCTAAACTGCGTCGTTATGACTGTAAAGTGCACTCCGCCGCTCGGAGAAATCACCATGGATTCTTCATTCCTCGCGTTTTGAGCCCGCATCAATCATTGATTGGACAATAGACGATGCCTTGGCGCTGAGAAAGATGGGAGGTTTCCGTCTGAATATTATCCGTCATCTGTTCAGGATACGAGTTCAGTAAATTCTCCCTAATTGACGCTCAAATTTATATATTATTAATATATTATATATTATATTATTAATATATAATTAATAATAATTATTATTTATTATATATAATTATTATATTATATTAATTATAATATACATATGTATATTATAACATATATTATTAATATATAATTAATAATAATAATTATTTATTATATTATATTTATTATATATAATTATTATATTATATTAATTATAATATACATATGTATATTATAACATATATTATTAACATATAATTAACGAAAGCAGTTTCCTCGAATGTCTCAATAAAATTCGCAATCATTTTTGCGAGAATTGAGAAATGTCTTTCAACGCTTCGCTGAAAAGTTACCGCGTGGCAAACAATATTAACCCATGACAGATACGTGAACGAGACAAAAAAAATATCTAACATCTGAAAAGCTGCTGCTACCTCATTTACTTCTACGATATTGGCTTCTTTACGGAGGAGGGAGCGTCGTGTACAACGGCGGCAGAAAATGTTTTCCACCTTCTAACGCGCGCCAGGAACAAAATGCCCGGTAACTTCGTTATAAACAAAGAAACGGATAAGAGCTTCACCCGCGGAATACACAAGTATGCGAGAAGCTTTCGCCCCTAAGTAGGAGAGGACTTGAAAATAAGGAAAGCACAAAAATATCTTTCACGACCCGCTGCTCGCGGGTTCCCTGCGGAGCTTTCTAAAACATGACCGCGCACGTTTAGAAACCATTTGGTGAAAATTGACTTGAGAATTTGCTTCGTCAAAATGATTGACACACATAGACGTATGAAAATATTGTGAAAGAAACGTAGAAACGAATTTTGAACAAGTTTTTGGCCCCATGGGTGAAATAATTTCTAAAATTTAATATTAAATTTTAAGTTTTTTATATTTAACTGTAAGTACGTATATCGCGTAAATTCGTTTTAACCGCATCAATTAAACGTACCGATTATTCGACTAAAGCGTTTGTCCAAAAACTGAGGTTAACTTGTTCAACACTAATTAATTAAAATTACCTTCGTCGCTGCCTCCGGACATTATCGATAATAAATATCTCGATTCGAGTATGAATGGACTTAGGCCACTTTCAAAATAAACGGCTCACATATTCTATCGGTAAAGCGTGGTGCTGTCAGGTATAAATTATAGGGCGTGTTAACTGGATAACTACAGGGCTGCAGACGTTGTTCGTACAGACGATTCTTGAATATAGTAGACCTACGAGGATAGCTGCATTGTGGATAACTTGGGATAATAAAAAACAGGGCTTCGTTCCTTGTGCATGATTTCAAAATGAACTGTTTTGATTGAAACGCTGCCATTGGAACATTTTCTGTGAGATTGTAATTATTGAATTAATAGTATATTTTGCAGAGGGGTCAGAAGACAAGTTTTCAAATTGCAGTGGAAAATTATTTTCAAAGTTTCATCTTTTGTTCACCTGATTTTTCAACTTTTTTTACGATTATAAGATTAATTTGGTAAAGAAAGAAAGAGCGAAAGAAAGATAGAGAGAGAAAGTAAGAGAGAGAAAGTGTGAGAAAAAAAGAAAGGAAGAAAGAAAGAGCGAGAGAAAGAGAGAGAGAGAGAGAGAGAGAGAGAGAGAAAGAGAGAGAAAGAAAGAGAGAGAGATGGAGAAAGAAAGAAAGAAAGAAAGAGAGAGAAAGAAATGAAATCCTTTAATTTACAACAAATACTCTAGTACCTGCATTTAGCATAATTCTTATCAACAAACTTTCAATGATATCTTATCAACAACCTTTCGCGAAAACGAGTCTCTCGTCCCAAGAAATCGCGGCAATTCCTGGGATATCGATTTACGAACAGCGAAGGGAATGCAAGAAGGGGCGGAACGGTTTTGCACCGAGAACAGAAGCCTCGCTCGACAAAATCTGAGAATATTCACACACAGGGTGTCCCAAAAATGTCTCGCAATCCGAAAGTGGCGGGTTCCTCGGGTCATTCGAAGCAACTTTTTCCTTTACAAAAATGTTCTCCGAGGCACCGTTAACGAGTTATTAACGAAAAACAGTGACCAATGAGAGGCGAGCTCGGCTGGCGCGAGGCGACCGAGCCAATGAGCGGAACTGGGCTTCGCGCGCTGGTTGGCTGGGCCGCCTCGCGTCAGCCGTGCTCGATTCTTATTGGTCACTGTTTTTCGTTGATAACTCGTTAACGGCGCGTCGGAGAAAATTTTTGTAAAGGAAGAAGTTGCTTCAAATGATCCGAGGAACCCGCCATTTCCGGATTGCGAGACATCTTTGGGGCACCCTGTATATTTTATTACCGAGAAACAGCGAGCCAGGAAACACGCGCGCTCGCGCCAACGATTTTTCCAATCGAATCCGAATTTACGAAGGATTATACGAACGTTCGCGCCCCGTTGTGCAAACGTTTGTCGGACTATGATGATCCGTGGTGCCGGACCAGCAACCGTGTTCCAATGAAACCCATATGGCCATGGTAGCACGGTTCCATGGGCGTGGAACAAGGCGCGGTGCGCGCTCGGTCTCGGAAAGAAATTTACGAGAAACTAGGTTATTGGGGCATGAACTACCGCGAAGAGATACGTTACACTGAAACAAATTGCTTCCCTTTTTCCCTTCCGCGGTATCTAGATGCGTCGTCGGCTAACATCCCGTTCTTTTTTTCCTTATTTTTTATTAGGGCGGAAATCAAAGAAACAACAAACGATCCGATAACCTGCTCTCGTCGACGCGACCTTCGACGTTCGTTAATATTCTCAAGACGAGCTTTGAGATTCGTTCGTGAACGTCGGGGCGTGGTGAAGAATTTTGTAATCGAATATTTTTTTTATACTGAAATATTGTGTGTTCACGAAGAGAATCTTTGATTATGTTGCAATTATACGTTGCTCGATTTTTAACCCGTAAATGCGCGACCTTTTTGTTATCTCAATTTCTATTTGTCAAAATTTACTTAAAAAATGAGTGTGTATTAAGGGAAAAATAAAGATAGAAATCATGTCTTTGGGAACATTGTTTTTTATTGCAAAATTATCGTATGGGGACAATCGGCTACAAAACAAAATATTATATATTATTATTACCATATTTATTATCATATGTATATTATTATATTTATTATTATATATTATTATTATTATATTTATTATTACATATATTATTATTATTATATTTATTATTACATTTATTGTTATATATTAACAACATAAGCTAACATAACAATAAATTGACAAAAACATTAATAAAGAAAATATGTTAAATAAATATTAAAAGATAAAAATAAAAATAAAATAAAATGAAATAAAAAATTATAATTTGAACGTGTTAAATAGATTTATAATAACTCTTCGTTCATCCCCCGGAAGCCTAATCAAGCGCCATAAGTGTCGACAAGATATCGCTACGATATCGCGAATCGATATTCGCGGCCGCATTGTAAAAAGATCACGAAGATTACGTCTTTCGTTAACCGTTTAACCATGCGTTGTCGCCGGCGTAAGAAAACGAGGTCACCGTACACAGAATCATTTGGTACGTGTGAGAAGTTCCCGCGGGCACCGACTGCGCGGTTCCCCATAAATATTTCAAGAGGCAGTCGCGATACTCGCGAGAGGTTCGCGCGGCTCACGCAAATAAACGGATCGGCATTTTAATGAAACATTAGGAAGGTAGTGCTGCGTGGGAGCAGGTAGAAGTTGGATGAAGCTCTAGGAGAATAGATTTGAATGAAGCTAGGCTTCGCTGATATAAATGGATCTTCCGTGCGCTGAGTGAGATTTATTGACGACTTCAAGCTCAGCTTTCGCTTACGTTGTAAAATGCATGCCGCCGTGTGCTGCGAACAATTTTCGTTCGAGGCTATTTCAAACATTCTGACCGGATAACAATAGTCTCGAATGGAAGCGGTGTTAATACAAGTATATTGGCGCATTAATGTGTTAATAATTAATTAGATTATATGATATAATATTAATGCATTTAATATTACGTTATATACAGCATTGTAATAAAAAATGGAGAGAACCATCAAAACTCGTGGAATTGTAAGAATATTATAATATACTCGTTCAAGTAAATTATAATCGTGTGCCCAGTTAAATAAAAATAAAAGCATTTCTTGCTTCTTCAGGCTCGCTGTTATTCAATATAAAATATAAAAATATTATTTAATATAATTTAGTATATATTATTTTTTATATTTATTCGATGTAAAATATAAAATAAGAAAAAACTACGTATAACTTATTTAATTTAATTATAATATTAAATATAATAATAATGATATTAGTATATTATTATATATTCACATATAATATAAATATAATAATAATAATAACATAATATTATTATGATGTATAAATATAATAACAATAATAATATTACTATATTATTATAATATTTACCTCCAATATAAATATAATAACAATAATAATATTACTATATTATTATAACATTTACATACAATATAAATATAATAATAATAATATAATATTGTTATAATATTATATAATATTATAATTAAATTAAATAGTTTACACATTGTGCAATTCAAGCGATATTTCCAGAAAGACATTTCCGGCAATAAACACAAATTTCGTTCTTCTTCAATCATTTTATTTATTTATATGAATTGCTTCTTAAACGAGTTTTCATAGTTTCTTTTATTGTTTACAACGTACTCTCTTCATTTACGTAATAATTCAGTTTCCAATTATAATATACAATTACCATTTTCAAAACTAACGCCTCAATTATGTTTGTCTGAGATTTCGGTCGTCTATTTAATTAATTGCTATGCGCTTAAACTTCGGCGAAACTTCATGCTACTGTAAATCCCAGGAAATTCCATCAACGCATTCACACCGAATAATAGTCGAAATATTGTAATGCGACTTAGCTGTTGCAAATTTGTTTGCGACTATCAGAATAATGATTAGACTGCGGATCTTTATGCGAAATAATAATTGCGTGCAACGACTGCAATTTACAGAAGCTTAACAGACACAGACTGCTTCTTTCTTTCAGTAATTTCGATGAGATGAATTAAAATTTTTGAATTTATAACAAAAGAATAAGTTAAACCTAAATTCTTTAAATATGTTCACTGTCTTTTGATCTACAAAAAGCATAAAATTCGCAGTCTATTAACGATCAAATGATATTGGAATAAACGCAGATTTATGCAACGATTAAGACTTCGGTAGATGGAAATATTGTTTCATAAAAGATAAAACATAATGAGAATGATAATGAGTAAACCAGTTTTGTTTGAAAAGTTCATAAATATGCAATATAATTTACGCACTGCGAATTACCAATCAGTTGCTGCAATAAATCGTTATAATTTGCACACCGTCCAGCAAATTACACTGTTCGATGAATTTTAATTTTTTTTTATGGATTCGTAATCCCTAGATAAAACATTATTTCGCTCATGAAATACAAATATTTGCGAATACAGTAATTTCTCTCGGAAATGCCGAATTTCGGGTTGCTGTGAATTTCCCTGTGCTAGTCCTACGCCTATGCAATTTATTGATATGTCTGTTTGGGTGTGAATTACCGAATTGCCTTCGAATAGTGGTACGTGGTCTCTGAATTGCTTTCGAATAGTTGCATGTGACCTCTGAATTGCCTTCGAATAGTGGCACGTGGTCTCTAAATTGCTTTCGAATAGTGACATGTGATCTCCGAATTGCCTTCGAATAGTGGTACGTGGCCTCTGAATTGCCTTCCAGTAGTTGCATGTGACCTCCGAATTACCTTCGAATCGTGGCATGTGGCCTCTGAATTACCTTCGAATAGTGGCATGTGACCTCCGAATTGCCTTCGAATAGTGGCATGTGGCCTCCGAATTGCCTTCACAAATCGCATTTTCGTTTCAAAATGTTAAATGAAATAGTAAATTGTGGCACGTTCAGTGAAAGCTTTGTATAGAAATGTTGAGCACAAAAGTGATCACTGAATTGAAAATTAATTTTTTCTTTCAAACGAATGCTATTACTTATTTATGTTTTTATTAATTGTTATTTTAATCTTAATAATAATTATAATATAATAATATAATAATGTAATAATATAGTAATATAATAATATAATAATGTAATATTATTAATTATAATATATATTATATTATAAATAATATAATAATGTAATAATTGTGTCACCGAAGCACTGTTAATTTGTTATTAAAAAATTACCCTTTTTCATCAATTTCTGTGGTCACATATTAATCGATTCTCGATTAATTTATTCGCGCGCGAAAAGCTTAGTAATAAATTTTGATTTTTGCGCGATGAAAATTCTTAGCACAATCGAAGTTTCCCTTCGCATATCCGGCACGACGAAGTTCACACAAGTGTAAGCACACGTACATGTACGTACACTAACGTTGAATCGGTTGAATTTGCATGTAATAACGATCCCGTGGCACCCCTGCCGCCTCCTAAAAGCGGTATTCTCTACCCCGGCTATTTTTCGAAACATTTATGTAAATAGATTAAAATGGGTCGGTCTGTATACTCAACGGCGCATAAAGTTTAACAACGAAGCTTAGGGTCCACCGCATCTCGATTTCAGTGTACACATATATTGAAAATATTGGACCCCAGGAACCATTAAACTAACTCCCAGTTTGCTCTTCAGAGGCTTCGCGTTCGCAACGCGTCCCCTGGCCGCCGCATGCCGCATGCCGCATGCCGGAATTACAGAAAATTTTGAATTCGAAACGTGGAAACCGTAACTTATTCCATCAAAATGTTTTCTCGTTTCGGTGAACTTGGACTGTCCAGAATTTAAAAACTTTGGACATTCGGTCGAAGCACAATAAACTTTCGCCGCAAGTGATTAGACGTGAAATCTCTCGAAAGAAAACATTTACTATCAACTGTTAGTTATTCTTAGAAGATCTTTGAATAGTGAATTATTTATTGTTTATTATCTTTTATTTCTATACTGCGGATTTTATGCATTTATGGGAGAAGCATTTTTCTCAAAAAGATAACAGAAAGATTTTCATTGTAAATTTTGATCGTAATAGATTTTTAATCGGAAATTATATAAGTTTTATTAGATTTCTCGTTAGAAATTAAATTTATCAGATTTTACATAGAAATTTAATTAGAAACCTTAAGTTATAATACGTTTTTATCGTAAATTAATCGATTTTAAATCAGAGTGATATCAATTATAACAAATTTTATAAATTATAATGAGGTTTGCTGTGCCAAATCATTTATTCGCACTGCTGTGTATAATACGAATATTTCTAGCATCGATTAAATGTACAGGGTATCCCAAAATTATTGTACGGGAAAAGAGGGGTTCCTGAGATCATTTGAAGCAACTTTTTCCTTAGCGAAAATGCGATCCGAAGCTTCGTTTACGAGTTATTAAGGAAAAACGCTGACCAATGAGAGACAAGCTCGGCTGACGCGAGACGGCGCAGTCAACGAGCGGTCGACGCCCAGTTCCGCTGATTGGCTCCGCCGTCGCGCGTCACCTGATCTCGTCACTCATTGGTCAGTGTTTTTCGTTAATAACTCGTTAACGAAGCCTTGTAGAAAAATTTTGTAAAGGAAAAAGTTGCTTCAAATGACCTCAGGAACCTCTCATTTCCCGCTTCACAATAATTTTGGGACTATTTCGATAATATTGAATCGTATCGAAATTAAAAATATGTTAAATTTAAAAAAATAATAATTCATGTATATATATTGAATATACAATATATATATATATATATATTGAATACACAAGTTAAAATAATTTTTCAGACCAAAACAGAAATAACATTCCCATGGAACGGTTTTTGTTTTACTGATTTTTAGCAACGTCTTTCAGCATTTTTTTCGACGCAGACGATATACTGCACTATTTCACAGTATTTTTATATTTGTTTATTTATATTTCTTTATACTCTAAAATAAATACACCAGTGAACGCACCATCGATATTTTTGCGAGTCCGACAAATTTGTAAGCGTTTTGCATAAATGTTGCATGAAATTTATTCATATTTCGTTGCTCGTCCATTCAACGAATTCATGCATTCCGGTTCCACGCACTTTCGCCGCATGGAGAACGAAGTTTTTAAACGCTGCTGGACACAATATGCAAAAAACAGGTATTTTTCTACATCGATAAAGTTGTAAACGATAACGTTGTGGTTAACGTCGAAGTTTATTGTACAGATTGTTTTTCCTTCGTCTATCTGTATATTCGAAAAAAAATCGAGTTTTTAACAGCGACTTTATGTTAATTTCTAATTCATAATAACTTAGGAAACGATCATGCGACAAGCTAAATAAATCAATGCAAAAATACCATAATTACACTTTTAACAATTTTCCAAATATAAACAAATTTTGACAATATTAAAATTATTTTTGACCGCGATATAAACATTTTTAATGGCGCCTCAGCGTCGCCGCTCGATTGCAAATGCACCCTCCAAAAATACCATAATTACACTTTTAACAATTTTCCAAATATAAACGAATTTTGACGATATTAAAATTATTTTTGACCGCGATATAAACATTTTTAATGGCGCCTCGGAGTCGCCGCCCGACTGCAAAGGGTTAAATCACTGCTTTTAATTTTCTCCGCGCCAAGGTTATGAAGAATCTCGGTTTTAAAGTCCCACCTGTTGCCGAATAAGCTGCGCGTGTGCCGGCCACGTGACCACGCCCTGAACGCTACAGTGGCGGCGGACGAAGTAATCGGGGGGGCATTCGGCGCCCCTCGGCGATTCGCCATGTAAATGAATGCGTATCATGATCCCCGTGCGAGAACTCGTGCGCGCTTTAATCAGGCCTTCACGCGACAGAATGTTTACCGACGGAAGCTGATCACCCAATATTGTCCGACTGTAGCCGGACATTTAAGTCAGAATTACATCGTCCCGCGTGAGTCAGCGATAAAACCGGGTTCCCGCCCCACCTCCCACTCCCTATTCGATCCTTTTATAGTTCTCGTTAAAACGAACGTTCCAATATTGATACACTTATCCGTGATCGAACGAGCTTCTTTACGGCGCCGCCCGACACTAACCGTTCCATACTACTGGTTACCGTAACACCTTTCGATTTTCACCGGTTTCGACGGTATTAGATGGTAACAGAGGTTCCCGACGCCATTGTGCTCCCGAGGAAAGTTGTTCTTTTCTTGCGTGGCGCTCTCTGAAACTTGCGCTATTATTTCATTCGCAATAACGTTTTTTTTCGTTATTTATCTCCTAAAAGTTTTTGTAATTTGTCTATTAAACATTAGGTAAATTTTTATATTATATTTTTATATTGTGTTATTATATATAATATTATATTATTTTTATATTATATTATTAAATATACAAAATATTATTATATTATTTTTATATTATATTATTAAATATACAAAATATTATTATGTTATTTTTATATTATTTTCTTTTTTATTATATTACACTATTATGTACATTATTGCAAATTTGGGAGAATTTGTGCCTCTAGGCTCTAATAGCCGTCCACGTACAATGAATTTCACTGAACGGTGTTCACATTTTCGCCGACGGCATCGACCTTTCCCGATTGTCGAGGATTCATTACGTGGTCACTGTTTGGCGACGGTGTTGTGAAAGAGGACTCCGTGTTTACCATACCGTTCCTACCCGAGGTGCCCCCGACCGTATCCCTAGCACGCTATACAGCCATCGAATTGGGATCGACTGAACATTGTGCGAGGTCGGTGCACCGACATCGAGAATCGTGACCCACATTTCCAAGCAGCAAATGCATCCTCGACTAAACGGATGAGTTTACTATTAACGAAGTTCTTCGAAATTCTTAACATTTTAGGCACGACGCGCCACTATAGTGGCTTTCGCGGATGTCATCTCTTTGGACGACGCGCCACTATAGTGGCTTGCTCTATTAGCTCACTCGCTCATCGTTTGAACCAAATAATCGTCTTCATATGCATTGTTTCACACTTCTTTTGTCTTCGCATCGATTTACAACAGTATACAGGGTGTCCCAAAAATGTCTCGCAATCCGGAAATGGATTCCTCGGATCATTTGAAGCAACTTCTTCCTTTACAAAAATTTTCTCCGAGGCACCGTTAACGAGTTATTAACAAAAAACAGCGACCAATAAGAATCGAGTACGGCTGGCGCGAGGCGGCCCAGCCAACCAGCGCGCGAAGCCCAGTTCCGCTCATTGGCTCGATCGCCTCGCGCCAGCCGAGCTCGCCTCTCATTGGTCACCGTTTTTCGTTAATAACTCGTTAACGGTGCCTCGGAGAACATTTTTGTAAAGGAAAAAGTTGCTCCAAATGGTCCGAGGAACCCGCCACTTTCGGATTGCGAGACATTTTTGGGACACCCTGTATATACAGACAGAATGTACAGTGTCAGACTCTGCCGTCCAGAGAAATAGCCTCGCGCAGAATTCAGCCGTACCTAAAAGGTTATAAAGAAGCATATCCATCGTGTTCCTTAACGCGATTTATTATTACATTAGCTTCGCGAATCGTTCGTTGAATTCTGTTCGGATATGGAATTATCGAAACAAAAATATCTTTTGCGTGAGTTTGGCGGGATTTCTTGTTGTTAATCTTCGTTGTAATCGGTGGTAACAATCATATTGTTGCTCGATGTTAATTGCAAGCGAACCTTCGAACGTTAAAATACATGATGACGACACGGTTTAGAATGAAATTGTCTGATAACGAATTTACAAATTTGGAAAACTAAGTGTTTTGGTCAAGACGCACGAGCTATATGCGGCTATTCGCTCACTATTGTTTCGGGCAACCGGATGACCTATTTTCGCGCAAATGTGTAACATGGTTTACAAGGAACTATTGATCTCTCGTTCAAATATAAACCATCCGGGTTCGGCGGCGAAGAATAGGACAGTTATTATTAGTTGATCTGCTATTTTAGTGGGAAGCCTTGATATATGTAGTGGTAATATGATTCGGCCGCTATGGTTGCAAATACACACCGCGACAAAAGTATAAGACATTCCTGAATTTCTTATGTTTGCGAAAACCATGGAAGGGAGAATCTTTCGAATTCGATTTAATCTAATCTTTGTGTGTGTATATGAACATGTACAGAATACAGTAAATTCTCTCTAACTGATCTTCAGCATGGAAACAAAAATGTACAATTTCAGAAGAGGAGGTAGTAGTCACTTTTGGGACACCCAGCATATATTATGAATTTTATAACTTTTACTTTAATATATTTTATATTTTTTATATTATTAATATAATAGATTATTTATTACATTACATTATAATTACGTTACGTTACAATTATATTACATTACAATTACGTTACGTTACAATTATATTACATTACAATTACATTACAATTACATTACGTTACAATTACGTTACAATTACGTTACATTACATTGCAATTACATTACAATTACATTACAATTACATTACAATTATATTACAATTAGATTACAATTAGATTACAATTAGATTACAACTACACTTTGCAATTACATTACATTACAATTACGTTACGTTACAATTATATTACATTACAATTACATTACATTAAAATTACATTGAATTACATTACATTACAATTACATTAAAATTACATTACAATTACATTACATTAAAATTACATTGAATTACATTACATTAAGATTACATTAAAATTACATTGCATTACATTACATTATATTATTATATTATTATATTTTATATTAAATATATTTAATATATTACACATATTTTACAACGTAATCGGATTAAAACAAAGTAAATGTAATAAGCTGGCGCAATACTCCCCAACGATTTTAATGGATTTACAACCCCCAACGCAATCAATAATAGCAATAATAATCTTCAGTTCATCGCCACGTTGCAAATAAAATGAATATAAACCATATATTTTGTACAATACAATTTAATTCATTAAGTCACAAGCGCGCGCGCGCCTGTGGCGTGCTAATCTTTCAACGTATACTTCACAATGCGATTTATCGTGCCGGTACAACGAATGAAATATTCATTCTCATATCCATTACTGGACTCCGCTAAAATGATTCGTGACCATTGAGTTGATTCGGGGTCCTGAATGCAAATAACACTGGGACACCCGAGATTAACTAGCTGGCCAGGATCGATCCGATCGGTTAATCGAAAACGATCACCCACCGACAGACAAGCTCCTCTCGCATTCAGATCAGTGGCGCGTCTTACGGGAAGTTCACTTCTCGAACAGGTGCCAGAAATTCGATTTGCCCGCGCGACCGTCGAGCATTCAATTAAAGCAGTCGATCCGAATAGACTGGAAGGAGAGCAAATATCCGCTGATGAAAAGTTTTCATTCCCCGCAAAAACGTGAGCATTCCTGGTATTTATATAGCGGAGGAATCTGCATTTGTCATGATTGCGTGTATTATTTAGCCACCGAGACTGATAACGCATCGATATCTATCGATATCAGTTGCCTCACGATCCAGCAATGAATTGTGTCAAAAATGTGGAAACAAACAGAATCGATTCCTCATCGATAGTTACACTGAAATATCAATAGAAATATCGATGATTATTAATAATATGAATTAAAATTAAGAATTGAGAATTCTTACATGTATATATAGTATATAATAGTATATATAGTATATATTGTATATAATAGTATATATAGTATATAATAGTATATAATAGTATATATAGTATATAATAGTATATATAGTATATAATAGTATATAATAGTATATATAGTATATAATAGTATATATAGTATATAAAGTATGTATAGTATATAATAGTATGTACTATATATAGTATATACGGTATATATGTTAAATATACATATGAACTGATATTGGATTTCTAAATCTGTACTGTTATATTTTAGATATTATTATACATATTATATACAGGGTGTCCCAAAAATGTCTCGCAATCCGGAAATGGCGGGTTCCTCGGATCATTTGAAGCAACTTCTTCCTTTACAAAAATGTTCTCCGAGGCGCCGTTAACGAGTTATTAACGAAAAAGCAGTGACCAATAAGAATCGAGTACGGCTGACGCGAGGCGGCCCAGCCAACCAGCGCACGAAGCCCAGTTCCGCCCAGTTCCCAGGCCGCAAGGGCGGAGCGCCGGCCACACTCGCGCTCCGATTGGTCACTGTTTTTCCTTAATAACTCGTAAACGAAGCCTCGTAGAACATCTTCGCTAAGGAAAAAGTGGCTTCAAATCACCTCAGGAATCCCCCATTTCTCGCTTGTACAATAATTTTGGGACGCCCTGAACTAAATCACTCTCGAATGAAATTGTACTCGTTGTTATATAATTTCGTGAAAGCATTTTGACATAAAATCTAACGATCTGCGCAAATTATCAACGCTTTTATTGTAAAAAATCTACTGCATTACGTTTATCGCTTCCCGTGCACTAATGTTTAAGGCCATTTCGAGAAAAAGAACGCGGGAGCTGCTCAGTGTTCCATATCGCGACAGAGCATCTCGTATTTTGTTCAATTTAAAATTCAATGGGTTCTTATTCGGATGTATGTGCACACGTTCGCAAGAGGCCGGCCCTTTGAAAGCGGCGCGTGAACTAGCTCCTCACGGCATGTGTTAAAATGTTGCCTTCGTAATCACTAGACTGCAGCTTCGCAGAACAATGGACACTGGATCTCGGCGTAGTATATAGCACCCTCCTAAATAGAGACACAGCTTCCATTACTCCTTTATAGCAGCGAGTCACTTCGGTAGCATTGTCCGCGACACGATTATATGTACGAGGTGTTTCTCTACACGTTTTACAAGCCGATATTTACGATCCCATTAGCGATATTGAAGCACTCTTTTTTTTCTATCATCATATAACCTCGGCCATTAAGTGTGCAGTAATCAGCAAACAAACATAATCCAGGCAGAATTTATTCGAATGCAATTTTCTTCGAAGAATTTATTCGACATATTATTGGAGTAAAATTTTATTCCAAGATAAATTATTTGATATATTGTTCGAGTAAAATTTTATTCAAAGATAAATTATTCGAGTAAAATTTTATTCAAAGATAAATTATTCGATGTATTGTTCGAGTAAAATTTTATTCAGAGAATAATTATTCGATATGTTGTCCGAGTATAATTTTATTCAAAGACAAATTATTCGATATATTGTTCGAGTAAAATTTTATTCGAAGACAAATTATTCGATATATTATTCGAACAATATTTTATATGAAGAAAAATTATTCGTTATTAAGAATAACTTCTTGATTTCTACGTTTATGCAGATCCAATTTATTTCTTATTCAAAGGAGCTCAGGAAGTACGGTCGACTCTCTTGTGATATCAAAGGTTCCTTTCTTTGACATTTATGTTAATATATACATGTATATCTGAACGTACATATATATATTTCTATCTCATTTAGAAACATACAAAATATGATGTGTCGTTAAGTTTTTATTTAAATATCACCAAAAATGCAAAAGTTATTTTGAGTCTATAATTATTCACGTCACTATAGCTCGCTATGTTTCCCCAATTTTGACATAATTTTTTAACATTTTGCAATTGCGTAATAAAATTTTTAGTCAACAGTAAATCTTCAAACGATAATTGTTTAAAACGATGAAGTTACTGCTTCAATTTCAGTTCATCCTAATAAACAGTAAATACGTAACTCGTATCGATTTCATTTAACGATGTAAATTAATTAACTGATCACAAGTGTTCAGTCACATTTATGTACGTAAAATTATTATTCCATCTACGCCGATGTCGAACGTTGGAATCGATAATTATTAATTATCCGCGCGGAATTCCGGTCGATTCGCGGCGGAACGTCTGACGCGAAAAATTACAAAGCGACGCGACGAATAAAAAATCGGCACGTCCGGCCGCTCGAATTTTTTATCGCCCATATCCTGCCGGTTTGGTTGACCGCAAAGAGGCGTATGTCATTTTGGAAATTCCTCCGGGCTGCGGGCTGCAATCTGAATGCATTCACGTGTGACGCCCGCGGAATATCGAACGAAATTTCTCATGCGGAATTCAGATTCCCGTAATAAATCATCTTCGCCAATAACGAAATCGAAGCCTTCTTTCGTCTAATTAATTGATCTATACTTTGTGCAACCGCGCAATCATACTTTATAACTAGGCCCTAACGCCCGCACTTTATCGCTCGAAACGTTTCCGTTGATAACATGCGTGCACTTAAAGTTGCAAATATTATTCTTTTTCAACGTAACTGTGTTACGTGTGCTGCTTTCGAAATAATAACTTAGTTGTGCAGTAAATTAAATATTTTATTGATTCTGGAAATAAATAGGAAGTATTTAAAATATATGTTTTACGAGATTGATGCATAACTAAATAATCTTTTTATGGCTGCAAAGAAAGAAATTGTACAGATTCTGAATCTATATTTATATATATAAACAGTCGATAATTATTCGCATTTTTATTGGAATAATTTTACAATCGCTATTCGAATAATTTTGCAATCTCTATTCGAATAATTTTACAACCTCTATTCGAATAATTTTACAATCTCTATTCGAATAATTTTACAATCTTTATTCGAATAATTCGATAATCTCTATTCAAGATAACTTATTCGAACCATTTTACAATTTCTGTTCGAATCATTTATTCGAATAAAGAATTATTCGAGTAATTTATTCAAGTAAAGAATAATTCGATAATTTATTCGAATAAAGTATTATTCGAATAATTTACGACGAATAAAGAATTATTCGAATAATTTATGACGAATAAAAAATTATTCGAATAATTTACGACGTATAAAGAATTATTCGAATAATTTATGACGAATAAAAGATTATTCGAATAATTTATGACGAAGAATTTGTTGAAATAAAGAATTATTCGAATAATACATTGAAATAAAGAATTGTTCGAATAATTTATTCAAATAAAGAACTATTCGAATAATATATTCAAATAAAGAATAATTGTTATTCGAATAATATATTCTACTAAAAAGAATTCATTCAAATAGCTCTCTTAAATAAATATTTATCGAAAACAATTCGATTTAATTCGCGACTGTGTTAAAAATATAAAGTGGACTATTCGACCGAATATTTTCAATGGCATTTATCTCAAAGTACAATTTTATGAAATCGCGAGATTATTAACAAGTTAAATTCAATTGGTGCTCCAATGAAGGACGAAGCTTCTCTTCCATCGACGCAAGTAGATGCACAAACGGACCATTACGAATTCAACTTTGATTGTAAATCGACCAAGAAGGTTGATCTTAATACAATAAAATTTCGCCGAACAAAGGGGGATCGGGAATGAACAATACCAGTAAGACAATTACAATCGTATATGGCTGATAAAAGGGGTCAATGGAGGCCGACAATAAGGCTTCTACAATTTGCCTTTCGGGTCGCGGCGATCATTAACGGTCGGCAAAAAATTGTGACAGGAGGACGCTCAAAATGGCGGGAGCTCGGGGGTCGAGTGGCACTTAATTTTAAATCTCTCTTGATTCATAATGCCTTTATTCGCTTTAAATCTTTCTTTCGCCGGGGAATACTCGCTTTGTTTCTCGGGACAACACAAATTTGAACCTCGACGTTCTACGCTATAATATGCGCGAGACATACGGCGCCGATTTTCCGGAAGGAATCTCATTCGTATTCCGCGCGGCTCCTTTGGCACAGTCGCGAAATTGCTTTCCTCCTGTCAATCTTTTCCTCCCGAATCTTGTTCGCATCCCGCCGAATCAATTAAACCCGGTGTCGTTCCATTTTGCTGAGAATTTATTTTCGTTTAAAAAATATCACGTTTCGTCCGTTTAAAAACATCAGCAGCGAAACCGGCCGTGGATCGTCACGCAGCTGCGATGTATTAAATTAACCGTGATATATGGTTTCAGTTAATAAGATCAATAATATATTTCATTCGTATCGTATTATTTTATTTACGAAGACGTCGCTCTTTGTACGCGTCTTCGTAAATAATTACGGAGATGCGAAGTTGTAGAAATTATGACAAATTTAGGATAGAAACATCTGCGAAGTTCGCACGTAATCGTTGTTGCAATTACTGTTACAATTACTTGCAACAAAATTTAAAGTTCGGGTACAAGTTGAAGTTAATTCATTTATCAAGAAAGTGATATATTGATAAATTGATTATTTACAAACAAATATATACAAGAAATTTTATAATGTTATATTCATTTATGAAGAAATTAAAGATGTAAATATAATAATTTATTATTGTACATATAATGTTATATTGTTATTATTATATTATATATATTGTTATATATTTATACATGTATTTATATTCTTAGTGTTATATTATTATGTATAAATATATTGTTATTATTATATTATTATATATATTGTTATATATTTATATTGTTAGTACAATATTATTATATATAATTATAATATAATTATTATATATAATTATATCTCAATTTCTTCATAAATGAATATAACATTATAAAATTTGTTGTATATATTTGTATACATTTGTTTGTAAATAATCAATTTATCAATTATATAGTAATTAATATATACATATATATACATACATATAATATATACATATAAGTTAGTATATAATTTATATTTCAATTTCTTGATAAGTGAACATAACATTATGAAATTATATATAAAATATGAAAATTTGCCAACAGTTATATATATATTATTTATATTCCAGTTCTTCAGTAGAATAATTTTCGAGTTTAATTTATTTTATTGCTTCATTAAATCGATTAACTTAATATGCAACGCGAGATATCGAACAAAAAATACTATCCCTTTTCCATCCCTTTCCCCTTTACGTAACTCGGTTGCCTCGCCCGGCCACACCCTATGCATTCTAATGCTACAAAAACAATTATTTATACACAGAACATAGAACTAATTTGACGGTTTGAATATACTTAGATTTCATTTAATATTAAATATAGATTAATTAATAGAATTAATATAGATTTATTATATAGATTATATATTATAATATTATAATATATTATAATTATATAATATATAATATATACTATATAATAATAATAATAATATATAATATATATATTAATATAGATTTATATAGATTATTAATTAATATAGATTTCATTTAATATTAATATTTGATATTTCATTTGCGATGCGTTAAAATGATACGTATATAAAGCTATAATTAACATCTAATTTTGTAAACGTAAAAGAACGAAATAGAAAGATATAGATGAAATTGTACTAATTCAGTAGCTGTTCAGGAAATCAGTGACAAAAGGGGGTGTCAGGCTCCCGGCAATCGCGAGATGGTTCGTTTTGCAAAGTCAAACGTTTCGCTTCGATCGATGCCAGAAATCTGGCCGCTCTTGTTGCCTACGATTGCGATCGCAATTTCTTTCGAGATCAAAGGTATACCCGGGAACAATTCTGCATCTCCGTTTTCTTCGTTTTTGTTTCTATCATCGAACCGGCTCTTTACGGCGAACTTTACCGCGTTGTAATTTAATTCCCCGGGCAGTGTTATTGAAAGCTCGATGTTAACAACTGTTTCGAACAAGAGAAATCTGAAGCTCGTGTATTCGTGAATCGCAGTGACTATAGTCGTGACGCGGATTAGTATGGGAACATGAAACTAATTCGATGTATTATTTTTTTCTCATTTTATGCAGAATTAGTATAAGTATTATTTTTCTCATCTTATGCGATAAGAATACTCTTAATAATATAATATACTATATTAATATAATATACTATAATAATATATTATATTATTATATAATGTATATAATAATAATTATTATATAATATACTATAATATATATATATATATATATATATATATATATATATATATGTATATATATATATATATACTATACATATAATATACTTAATACTTAATAATAATTGTGGCAATTTTTAGTTTCATAAACTTTCGAGAAATTAGGATTTCTCACGACTATGTGCCATAATTCTGGGACACCTCGTATATCGACTCACGAGAATCTTCGGTCCTCTGCCGACCATGCGTCGAATTCTGATATGGCGATCGATGCATTTAGCTGTCGATGCTTGTTTTCTAACCAGTCATCGGTGGAGATACGCATGTAATTAATATCATCATTAAATTACCGCGCATTCCCCCGGTAATTACTATTGAAACGACGCTACACAGGATGTCCCAGATCGAAACCGACAAATTCTGCCAACGTGTTCAGAAGGCCTGCCCGTCATTTTTTTACACGTTCGAATTTTTTGTGACTGATTTTCGGATGACTGTACTAGTTACAGTAAATTCTTCCTAATTGACCCTCAGCTTGGAAACAAAAATGGACTATTTGGGAAGATGAGATACGATTATTATTATTATTACAGTAATATTATTGATATTGATATTGACATTGACATTTGACGTTTGACGTTTGACGTTTGACATTTGACAATTGACATTTGACACTTGACAACTGACAATTGACAATTGAAACTTAACACTTGACACTTGACACTTGAGAATTGACACTAACACAAACTTAAAACTTGAAACGTGACAATTGAGAATTGACACTTGATACTTGATACTTGACAATTGGCACTTGACACTTGAGAATTGACACTTGACAATTGACACTTGAAACTTAAAACTTGACAATTGATATTTGACACTTGACAATTGAGAATTGACACTTGATACTTGGTACTTGACATTTGACACTTGACAATTGACACTTGACACTTGACACTTGAAACTTAAAACTTGACAATTGTCATTTGACACTTGACAATTGAAAATTTAAACTTGATACTTGATACTTAACAATTGACACTTGACACTTGACACTTGACAATTGACACTTGAAACTTAAAACTTGACAATTGACATTTGACACTTGATACTTGACAATTGACACTTGACAATTACGACAAGTATCAAGTGTCAAGTGTCAATTCTCAATTGTCACGTGTCAATTGTCAAGTGTCAAGTGTCAAGTGTCAATTGTCAAGTGTCAAGTGTCAAGTGTCAATTGTCAAGTGTCAAGTTTCAAGTTTTAAGTATCAAGTGTCAATTGTCAAGTGTCAAGTGTCAAGTGTCAAGTGTCAATTGTCAATTGTCATGTGTCAAGTGTCAAGTGTCAAATGTCAAACGTCAAACGTCAAGTATTTTTTTTAATAATATAATCGAATAGTTTTCTCTGTTGACAATAAATTACGATAAAAATGCAGCCATTTGAAATAGCCACAGTCGGAAGACAAATGATTTTCGATGGTCGCGAGAGGCAAATAACTGGGTCATCCCGACCGACAATAAATTTTGCGTCCGGAACTGGCGTAACTATCGCTCGCTGATCAAAATGACCCTGCATTCGACGTCTTAGGTTTAATTCGATTTAAAATATTCTTGCACCCGAATGACGCATCTTTGCACCTAATCGTTGCGCGTCGCTGCCAGAGAACATTTTCTGTGAAACAATAAATTGCGATAATGTGACGAGTTACATATTACATATTATCGACTCGCATAATTACACCAAAAATGGGATCACGGTGCTGGACGAATGTACAAATCATTTCCGCCGGTGCTCCGGCTAACAAAGTTTCGCGTAACGTCATCGGGTTGTCAAATGGTATGGAGCGGCATCGCGTTGAAATTCATCGGTGTTCGAGCAATTAGTTTCATTATTGAATCGATGTGGACAGCGAGCGTCCTCGCAATCGGGAGCATCGATCTATTGGAGCAGGAAGGGGCGGCGGGGAACGCCGGCGAAACGAGTGACCGTTCAACGATTTCGTTAATCACATGGCAGCGTCGTTACCGATAAATAACGTTCCCTTATACCGAAACCGCGCGTTCGGCTCGTAAACGGCGGGAGGGGTGTGGGGGGAGGGGGGTAAGGTGGAACGAAGGCATCGCCGGCTTTGTCGTAAAGGCCGCCTTTATTTTCGTGGAACGCCTTTATACCAGCTGTAATGCCGGATCTTAAGCTTCGCGGATATACCGGGCGTTCCCGAAAGGAATGCACGAGCGGATAATGAAAAAAGAAGAAACACGAATGAAATATAAGATAATCTTTCTTTGTTTGAGACCTAGTTTTCGAGAAAATCGAGCCTCTGAACATTATAAAGGCAAGAATTTTTATTATACGGAGTGAAGTTGTTTAAAAAGTCTTTAAGATATTTACAACTTCAATTCTCTTCCTTTTTATTTTATTAGTGTAACATGAATTACGTAATCAATGTATTTTATACGTATTATTATTATATTATGTACATTATTTTTAATATATATTATATATTGTTATAAATATATTATTTAGTGCATTATAATTGGATTACATTGCATTACAATTGCCTTAAAATTACATTACAATTACATTACATTGTAATGTATTACAATTACATCACAATTACATTACAATTACATTGCAATTACATCACAGTTACATCACAATTGCATTACATTGCACAGGATTACAATTACATTATAATTACATCACAATTACATTACATTGTAATGTAATACAATTATATTACATTTACATTACTTTGTAATATATTACAATTACATTACAATTACTTTACATAGTAATATATTACAATTACATTACAATTACATTACATTGTAATATATTACAATTACAATACAATTACATTACTTTGTAATGAATTACAATTACATTACTTTGTAACGTATTACAATTACATTACATTGTAATATATTACAATTACATTACAATTACTTTATATTGTAATATATTACAATTATATTACAATTACATTACAATTACTTTATATTGTAATATATTACAATTATATTACAATTACATTACAATTACATCACAATAACATTACAATTACATCACAATAACATTACAATTACATTACAATTATATTACATTGTAATGTATTACAATTACACTACATTCTAATGTATTACAATTACATTACATTGTAATTTGGACCTCGCACGTCCATACAAAATTTGCTGGAATTTCGCCAATTTTTGAGATATCGCAATACAATTCCCAGGATATATCAAGAATGGAACGAAATATTGATTTGTACATTTTACGCAAGAAAAGCTTAATTTCGTAATAAGAGTGGCTCAATCACGTACGCACGCAGCGAGTATTCAATCTCGATTTTCTCGAAAGAGTTATTCAAATAAAAAAAAGTTATTTTATATTTTTGTCATGCTTTTTAATGAAGAATCACTTAGTGCCCGCTACTACATAACTTTCAGGTACACCCTGTATACAGGGATCCGTATGAGAACAGGGGAAAGCCGCAAAACTTCCGTTTGACTTTCGCTGTCTCAATCGGGCCACGTATCGTTTCTGTCGTAACGTGGTTTAATATTTGTTTGCCGCTCATCTCTCGCCAAGTTTTACCGTTCGCATCAATAGTCTGCGGCTGATCGATTCCCCGCGGACTTGTAATATTTAGAAAGATAACACCGAAGTCTCGTGCGTCCAAGCAAAGAGGATTTGCTCGACGTCGAAGAAAATTGATCGCCGTTCAGGATGATCCGATAAACTGTCATCGTACCTTCGAATTCGTTTCTATCCGCGTGTTCCCGTTGTTTAGCGATTATTCTCCGAATTCATTAATTATTAATGATGGATCTAGTTGAACAATTCTCGACATCGTTGAGATGATCGTTCTCTCGATTTTAATTTCAATTACTGATCGGTTCACTGAGGCTCTTTATGTCAATTTCATGGGCCATTTCACTATTGCAATATTGCAATATTTCAATATTTCAATATTTCAATATTTCACTATTTCACTATTTCACTATTTCAATATTCAAAATATCAATATTTCAATATTTGGATATTTCAAAATATCAATATTTCAATATTTGGATATTTCAATATTGCAATATTTTAATATTTCAATATTGCAATATTTCAATATTTCAATATTTCGACATTTCAATATTTCAATATTTTAATACTATAATATTTCAATATTTCAATATTGGAACATTTAAATATTGCAATATTTAAATATTTAAATATTGCAATATTTCAACATTTGAATATTACAATATTTCAATATTAGAACACTCTTCACTATTGCAATATTTCAATATTTCAATATGGCAATATTTCAATATTTTAATATTGCAATATTTCAATATTTCAATATTTCACTATTTCACTATTTCCATATTTCAATATTTTCATATTTCAATATTGCAATATTTCAATATTTCAGTATTTCACTATTTCAATATTTCAATAATTCAATATTTCAATATTTCAATATTTCCATATTTCAATATTTCAATATTTCAATATTTCCATATTTCAATATTTCAATATTTTTCATATATCGTAGTCGTTTCAAATTGGTAGATCACGGTTTCAAGCTTTCCCAAAACTCACAGTTATCCGGTAATTGCATACACGCGATTGGTCGGAAAACGGCGGTTAGTTAGCACGTGTAATAATGAAGCGCGTGTAAACTAGCGCGCGCGGCGAAATGTCCTCGTTCTGGTTAGAACAAGAATGTGCAATCAGAGACCATCGTCAACGTTAGCGTCTGCTACTAAGAGCGTGCGATACAGATTTGTAATTTTCCTCTGCGGCGTGTTTATAGTTCCCATAATTCGGTATCATTCGTTTCGGTGGTAATCTGCAGCATTCCGTGGCACAGTGACATTTACACACCGGGTATTCACCGAGGAATTAATTGTTGCATGAACGTTGTGCAAATGTATCATTGAGAAGTTATAGCGAAAATGAGAAGTATGAAAAGGAATT
Source organism: Megalopta genalis (assembly GCF_051020955.1). Classification (NCBI taxonomy): domain Eukaryota; kingdom Metazoa; phylum Arthropoda; class Insecta; order Hymenoptera; family Halictidae; genus Megalopta; species Megalopta genalis. The sequence goes on along the minus strand of NC_135028.1, from coordinate 6,541,173 downwards.
AGTGACTCTACGTTACTCATTTCTATTCTGTGTATAAGCATTTTAAAGATATATTTTAAGTACATATAAAAATAATATAGCATACTCTTCTCAACTTCTTTATTAGGATAACTACATTTATATTATATAGTTTCGTTTAATTGTTTCGTTTCAAGAATAAAGTAATGAAGATAAAAATTATCTCCATTTTTTATTTTTGCATTCTTGTTGTCTATCTACGAAGTCTAATCGTAGGCATTACAAACTCGTTTAATATAATATATATAATGTAAATAATATTACTATAATATATTGTATAATATAAATGGTATTGATATAATATATGTATAATATAAATAATATTAATATATAGTATTATATATTATATAGTATATAATATATTATATACTATATTGTATTATATATTTATATTTATATATCTTTCACACAATATATATATATTTTTATTATATAATATATTTATATTTATATATCTTTCATACAATATATATACAGGGTGCCCCAAAAATGTGTCGCAATCCGGAAATGGCGGGTTCCTCAGATCATTTGAAGCAACTTCTTCCTTTACAAAAATTTTCTCCGAGGCACCGTTAACGAGTTATTAACGAAAAAGCAGTGACCAATAAGAATCGAGTACGGCTGACGCGAGGCAGCCCAGCCAACCAGCGCACGAAGCCCAGTTCCGCTCATTGGCTCGGTCGCCTCGCGCCAGCTGAGCTCGCCTCTCATTGGTCACTGTTTTTCGTTAATAACTCGTTAACGGTGCCTCGCAGAAAATTTTTGTAAAGGAAAAAGTTGCTTCGAATGACCCGAGGAACCCGCCACTTTCGGATTGCGAGACATTTTTGGGACATCCTGTATATATATTTTGTCTTCTATTCTTATTAAAATCTCTAATTAATTAATTTGCACACGCTTGCCAAATGCTATAGCAGTTTCTATCAACAATCGTGAATAACTCATTTCGTGGTAAAAAGGAAAAAACAGAAATATATGAATTTCTTTCAGATACTATAGAGATAGCCTTGGTGCTACTGAGTGCCATCTTCCTCTAGGAAACCAAAGAGACGACTAACGGCAATAAACTGGTATTTACGTCGAATGCAAGGATTCTTCCGCTCTTTGTCTTTTACGACTTCATCCGTGGCGAATTGAAGTCTCCGAATAAGACGTAGTACACTCGTAAAATTTTTTAGGTGACCGCAGCAACTTCTTCCACACCTTGAAACAGCGTGGAAATATCCCCTTTGGAAATATTCTCTCTGAAAATCGTAAATAGTCTCATCGTACGTTCGGTTTGCGAACATTGATGGATTCTTTTCAGATAATTCGACATTCTTTCTTTTATTAAAAATTCACTACAATTGAATTTATAGACAATTGAAAATTTAAACTTGATACTTGATACTTGACAATTGACACTTGACACTTGACACTTGACACTTGACATTTGACACTTGAAACTTAAAACTTGACAATTGACATTTGACACTTGACAATTGACACTTGACACTTGACATTTGACACTTGAAACTTAAAACTTGACAATTGACATTTGACACTTGACAATTGACACTTGACACTTGACACTTGAAACTTAAAACTTGACAATTGTCATTTGACACTTGACAATTGAAAATTTAAACTTGATACTTGATACTTGACAATTGACACTTGACAATTGACACTTGACAATTGACACTTGACACTTGACACTTGACACTTGACAATTGACACTTGAAACTTAAAACTTGACAATTGACATTTGACACTTGACAATTGAGAATTGACACTTGATACTTGGTACTTGACAATTGACACTTGACACTTGATACTTGACAATTGACACTTGACACTTGAGAATTGACACTTGACAATTACGACAAGTATCAAGTGTCAAGTGTCAATTCTCAATTGTCACGTGTCAATTGTCAAGTGTCAAGTGTCAATTGTCAAGTTTCAAGTTTTAAGTATCAAGTGTCAATTGTCAATTGTCAAGTGTCAAGTGTCAAGTGTCAAGTGTCAATTGTCAATTGTCAGGTGTCAAGTGTCAAGTGTCAAATGTCAAACGTCAAACGTCAAGTATTTTTTTTAATAATATAATCGAATAGTTTTCTCTGTTGACAATAAATTACGATAAAAATGCAGCCATTTGAAATAGCCACAGTCGGAAGACAAATGATTTTCGATGGTCGCGAGAGGCAAATAACTGGGTCATCCCGACCGACAATAAATTTTGCGTCCGGAACTGGCGTAACTATCGCTCGCTGATCAAAATGACCCTGCATTCGACGTCTTAGGTTTAATTCGATTAAAAATATTCTTGCACCCGAATGACGCATTTTTGCACCTAATCGTTGCGCGTCGCTGCCAGAGAACATTTTCTGTGAAACAATAAATTGCGATAATGTGACGAGTTACTTATCGATCGACTCGCATAATTACACCAAAAATGGGATCACGGTGCTGGACGAATGTACAAATCATTTCCGCCGGTGCTCCGGCTAACAAAGTTTCGCGTAACGTCATCGGGTTGTCAAATGGTATGGAGCGGCATCGCGTTGAAATTCATCGGTGTTCGAGCAATTAGTTTCATTATTGAATCGATGTGGACAGCGAGCGTCCTCGCAATCGGGAGCATCGATCTATTGGAGCAGGAAGGGGCGGCGGGGAACGCCGGCGAAACGAGTGACCGTTCAACGATTTCGTTAATCACATGGCAGCGTCGTTACCGATAAATAACGTTCCCTTATACCGAAACCGCGCGTTCGGCTCGTAAACGGCGGGAGGGGTGTGGGGGGAGGGGGGTAAGGTGGAACGAAGGCATCGCCGGCTTTGTCGTAAAGGCCGCCTTTATTTTCGTGGAACGCCTTTATACCAGCTGTAATGCCGGATCTTAAGCTTCGCGGATATACCGGGCGTTCCCGAAAGGAATGTACGAGCGGATAATGAAAAAAGAAGAAACATGAATGAAATATAAGATAATCTTTCTTTGTTTGAGACCTAGTTTTCGAGAAAATCGAGCCTCTGAACATTATAAAGGCAAGAATTTTTATTATACGGAGTGAAGTTGTTTAAAAAGTCTTTAAGATATTTACAACTTCAATTCTCTTCCTTTTTATTTTATTAGTGTAACATGAATTACGTAATCAATGTATTTTATACGTATTATTATTATATTATGTACATTATTTTTAATATATATTATATATTGTTATAAATATATTATTTAGTGCATTATAATTGGATTACATTGCATTACAATTGCCTTAAAATTACATTACAATTACATTACATTGTAATGTATTACAATTACATCACAATTACATTACAATTACATTGCAATTACATCACAGTTACATCACAATTGCATTACATTGCACAGGATTACAATTACATTATAATTACATCACAATTACATTACATTGTAATGTAATACAATTATATTACATTTACATTACTTTGTAATATATTACAATTACATTACAATTACTTTACATAGTAATATATTACAATTACATTACAATTACATTACATTGTAATATATTACAATTACAATACAATTACATTACTTTGTAATGAATTACAATTACATTACTTTGTAACGTATTACAATTACATTACATTGTAATATATTACAATTACATTACAATTACTTTATATTGTAATATATTACAATTATATTACAATTACATTACAATTACTTTATATTGTAATATATTACAATTATATTACAATTACATTACAATTACATCACAATAACATTACAATTACATCACAATAACATTACAATTACATTACAATTATATTACATTGTAATGTATTACAATTACACTACATTCTAATGTATTACAATTACATTACATTGTAATTTGGACCTCGCACGTCCATACAAAATTTGCTGGAATTTCGCCAATTTTTGAGATATCGCAATACAATTCCCAGGATATATCAAGAATGGAACGAAATATTGATTTGTACATTTTACGCAAGAAAAGCTTAATTTCGTAATAAGAGTGGCTCAATCACGTACGCACGCAGCGAGTATTCAATCTCGATTTTCTCGAAAGAGTTATTCAAATAAAAAAAAGTTATTTTATATTTTTGTCATGCTTTTTAATGAAGAATCACTTAGTGCCCGCTACTACATAACTTTCAGGTACACCCTGTATACAGGGATCCGTATGAGAACAGGGGAAAGCCGCAAAACTTCCGTTTGACTTTCGCTGTCTCAATCGGGCCACGTATCGTTTCTGTCGTAACGTGGTTTAATATTTGTTTGCCGCTCATCTCTCGCCAAGTTTTACCGTTCGCATCAATAGTCTGCGGCTGATCGATTCCCCGCGGACTTGTAATATTTAGAAAGATAACACCGAAGTCTCGTGCGTCCAAGCAAAGAGGATTTGCTCGACGTCGAAGAAAATTGATCGCCGTTCAGGATGATCCGATAAACTGTCATCGTACCTTCGAATTCGTTTCTATCCGCGTGTTCCCGTTGTTTAGCGATTATTCTCCGAATTCATTAATTATTAATGATGGATCTAGTTGAACAATTCTCGACATCGTTGAGATGATCGTTCTCTCGATTTTAATTTCAATTACTGATCGGTTCACTGAGGCTCTTTATGTCAATTTCATGGGCCATTTCACTATTGCAATATTGCAATATTTCAATATTTCAATATTTCAATATTTCACTATTTCACTATTTCACTATTTCAATATTCAAAATATCAATATTTCAATATTTGGATATTTCAAAATATCAATATTTCAATATTTGGATATTTCAATATTGCAATATTTTAATATTTCAATATTGCAATATTTCAATATTTCAATATTTCGACATTTCAATATTTCAATATTTTAATACTATAATATTTCAATATTTCAATATTGGAACATTTAAATATTGCAATATTTAAATATTTAAATATTGCAATATTTCAACATTTGAATATTACAATATTTCAATATTAGAACACTCTTCACTATTGCAATATTTCAATATTTCAATATGGCAATATTTCAATATTTTAATATTGCAATATTTCAATATTTCAATATTTCACTATTTCACTATTTCCATATTTCAATATTTTCATATTTCAATATTGCAATATTTCAATATTTCAGTATTTCACTATTTCAATATTTCAATAATTCAATATTTCAATATTTCAATATTTCCATATTTCAATATTTCAATATTTCAATATTTCCATATTTCAATATTTCAATATTTTTCATATATCGTAGTCGTTTCAAATTGGTAGATCACGGTTTCAAGCTTTCCCAAAACTCACAGTTATCCGGTAATTGCATACACGCGATTGGTCGGAAAACGGCGGTTAGTTAGCACGTGTAATAATGAAGCGCGTGTAAACTAGCGCGCGCGGCGAAATGTCCTCGTTCTGGTTAGAACAAGAATGTGCAATCAGAGACCATCGTCAACGTTAGCGTCTGCTACTAAGAGCGTGCGATACAGATTTGTAATTTTCCTCTGCGGCGTGTTTATAGTTCCCATAATTCGGTATCATTCGTTTCGGTGGTAATCTGCAGCATTCCGTGGCACAGTGACATTTACACACCGGGTATTCACCGAGGAATTAATTGTTGCATGAACGTTGTGCAAATGTATCATTGAGAAGTTATAGCGAAAATGAGAAGTATGAAAAGGAATTAGTGACTCTACGTTACTCATTTCTATTCTGTGTATAAGCATTTTAAAGATATATTTTAAGTACATATAAAAATAATATAGCATACTCTTCTCAACTTCTTTATTAGGATAACTACATTTATATTATATAGTTTCGTTTAATTGTTTCGTTTCAAGAATAAAGTAATGAAGATAAAAATTATCTCCATTTTTTATTTTTGCATTCTTGTTGTCTATCTACGAAGTCTAATCGTAGGCATTACAAACTCGTTTAATATAATATATATAATGTAAATAATATTACTATAATATATTGTATAATATAAATGGTATTGATATAATATATGTATAATATAAATAATATTAATATATAGTATTATATATTATATAGTATATAATATATTATATACTATATTGTATTATATATTTATATTTATATATCTTTCACACAATATATATATATTTTTATTATATAATATATTTATATTTATATATCTTTCATACAATATATATACAGGGTGCCCCAAAAATGTGTCGCAATCCGGAAATGGCGGGTTCCTCAGATCATTTGAAGCAACTTCTTCCTTTACAAAAATTTTCTCCGAGGCACCGTTAACGAGTTATTAACGAAAAAGCAGTGACCAATAAGAATCGAGTACGGCTGACGCGAGGCAGCCCAGCCAACCAGCGCACGAAGCCCAGTTCCGCTCATTGGCTCGGTCGCCTCGCGCCAGCTGAGCTCGCCTCTCATTGGTCACTGTTTTTCGTTAATAACTCGTTAACGGTGCCTCGCAGAAAATTTTTGTAAAGGAAAAAGTTGCTTCGAATGACCCGAGGAACCCGCCACTTTCGGATTGCGAGACATTTTTGGGACATCCTGTATATATATTTTGTCTTCTATTCTTATTAAAATCTCTAATTAATTAATTTGCACACGCTTGCCAAATGCTATAGCAGTTTCTATCAACAATCGTGAATAACTCATTTCGTGGTAAAAAGGAAAAAACAGAAATATATGAATTTCTTTCAGATACTATAGAGATAGCCTTGGTGCTACTGAGTGCCATCTTCCTCTAGGAAACCAAAGAGACGACTAACGGCAATAAACTGGTATTTACGTCGAATGCAAGGATTCTTCCGCTCTTTGTCTTTTACGACTTCATCCGTGGCGAATTGAAGTCTCCGAATAAGACGTAGTACACTCGTAAAATTTTTTAGGTGACCGCAGCAACTTCTTCCACACCTTGAAACAGCGTGGAAATATCCCCTTTGGAAATATTCTCTCTGAAAATCGTAAATAGTCTCATCGTACGTTCGGTTTGCGAACATTGATGGATTCTTTTCAGATAATTCGACATTCTTTCTTTTATTAAAAATTCACTACAATTGAATTTATAGTCATTATAATATGTTAGTTCGTTCCAAAACCATACTAAACAATACGAGGGTCTGTAAATGCCCGTTTCTGCCGAAAAGTGGCGCTGAGTAGCTGGTAGCCAACGTTCAGAATGGTCCGGAGTGCTAAGGGTTAACAAGTTATACTGTTCACGGGATGAAAATAGGGTAGCACGAGTGGACCGAAGCTCTTCTTCGAGGCATCGGGGTGAAGACTTCGCCGCATCAATCGATTCCGGTAGTTAGTTTCGGCGGGGGTTGAATGATACCCCGATAACAGCACGTGCCCTGTGACGAAGCAGTTAATAAGGTGACTGTGATCTAGTTTCCGGGATGTGTTCTAGTTCCGGTAGTCACACATGTTCAGCTGCCTGATTAAACTTTCTGATTGGCGACTATCGATCTGTAATACGAGCCAGGGTTACTCGTGATTGCGAACCATAAGCATTTCCATAATTACACGACTCTTGACGCAGCTCATCTCTCTCTCTCTCTCTCTCTCTCCCTCTCTCTCTCTCTCTCTCTCTCTCTCTCTCTCTCTCTGTTACGCGCACGATCGTTTCTGTGCTACGAAATAATTCAACGGTGAACTTTCTTTTTCATATTATTTTATTATTATTATTATTATTTTCATATTATTTGTCAGAAGAAATTTTCGTGTATGTATGTGTGCATTTGTATAGGTGTTATGTTAAATGCGTTTCTTAGATTGTCAAGGTTATAGGTTATATTATTAATCATATTCAATTTCTTGTTCAAATGAAATTCACAATTCTGCATATTGAATTCATATTATTTTGGATTATTTGTGATATAATTCATTTGAAATTTCAAAATTGTGTGGTATTTTATAATTTATTGAGAATTAATTATATCAATTTTCGTCAGTTAATAATGTAATCAAGCACTGTGATTAATTTTGATATTATTAATGTAATCAATATTAATATTATTAATGCAATCAATTTTAATATTATTAATGCAATCATTTTTAATATTATTAATGTAATTAATTTTAATATTATAATGTCATCAATTTTAATATTATTAATGCAATCAATTTTAATACTATTAATCTAATCAATTGACGTAATTAATTTTAATATTGTTAATGTAATTTGCAATGTTTTATAGAGTTTTATAATCTATTTAATATTAATCTTAATTCTAATATTAAACTTATAGTATTCTATAATGTTTTTATAGTTGCTGAAACCGGTAACTATAAAAAAATTCCGCAAGACTCGAATAATCGTATCTCCTCTTCCCAAATTGCCCATTTCTCTGTACAATTCGAGCGTCAATTAGGGAAAATTTACCTAATTCATAACACTCAATAGGCTGGAACAATTATTATTAAATGAACAATGTCTTACCCTACAATCGAACAATCATTCCGATGAATTGTAATTTTTTTAATTTCACCTTCCTTAACCAATCCACTTTGAGACCATGAATCCTTTGAGCGTTGGAATTTTCAGACGACGTATTAAAAGCCATAATTATCCATGCAAAAGCCCGACAGCTGCCAAGAAAATGCGCGACGCTGTTCCGATGATAGTAAAACAATTAACACGTTATACTATGCCGGAGACGTGAATCGGCGTTTTCTGTTCTTGAAGCATCGGTGACGACGAGAGCTCGCACAATTCACGTCTTCTGCACGTCTTTTACGCTCCGTGCGTTATACGAGACACGTTCATTCGCTAATCAAAGGACAATTGAACATGTTTTTGATATTATATTATATTATATATAATATTATATACATATAATATTATATATATATATTATATATATATTATATATAATATAATATCAAAAACATGTTCAATTGTCCTTTGATATATATATATATATATATATATATATATATATATATATATATATATATATATATATATATTGTCCTTTGATTATATATTGAAATACCGAAATTACTTTCCTGTCAACGCAATATAATATCAAAAAACATATATAATATATATTATAATAATGTATATATAATTATTATAATGCAATATTTATTTCGACGAATTAGTCGCAAACTCACAGTTTCAAAATCATAATCTGATTGCTTGCAGTAAGGGTCTTTTAAGTTTGGAAAAATTGTGTACATTGTCTTACTTTTTTATGCACGCATCGACAAAATTCTCGCCACGACGACGGTACCAAATGTGAATCGTAATGAAAATACCAGACCTACTATGATAATCACGTCGAGTCAGCGCGAACATTTTACTTTTTCCGCCGCGTTGCAGTTAAATGACGCATAAACCTGCGAAACCCGGAATAAGCGAATACCGAAAACTTTTTACTGCCGACGTTCTTTTTTTTATTGCGCGATCTTTTATCTGAAAACTAGCATACAGTCTCCGCATATTTCACGAAGTAATGCAATCTTTAAAACCATGAAGCAATATACAGTTAAGCGATGTTTTATTTATTTGGATGTCGTCGTATGTTGACTTTTTGTCTTTCCTTTTAAATGTTTCAATTTGATAAATTAATTTAATAGATATTTGACTTAATTTTATATTATTATTATATTATATTATATATTATTATATATTATTATTATATTATATTATATATTATTATATATTATTATTATATTATATTATATTATATATTATTATATATTATTATTATATTATATTATATTATATTATATATAATAATAATAATAATATATAAGTATCATAATAATCTAGTTATGCATTGTAATTTCAGTTACCTCTTGATCCTTTACTTTTCGCTGCCATAAAAAAATGTGAAACAACGATAAGGTAGCAAGGTTATTCGTGAATTTGTCTTCTTGATTCGTTGAACTAAAAAATTCCATTCTACGTGTGTACGCGCGCGAAACTCGGCCAGCCGGTTCGTTAACTAACGAAACGCATATTGACAGACACAAAGGTATGCATGTGCACACCTGTTTACGGACAATCGATAAGTGAGCGCTCTGTTGTTTACATGTTTGCCGTTAAGTAAGTTTCCCCGCAATTCATAGAAATATAATGATTCCAATCGTTGTTGTGCACATTGTTACCTGTAGATCGTTAAAAATACAACGATGGGAACACTTTTTTTCTCTCGTGCGCTCTTACACGAACACAATACCTACCTGCTCATCGTGCCTCGCCATTAACGTTGGAACTACCAAATCAATCACAACGACGGATCTTTTATTTTCCCTTTTACAATTTCTGATATTGTAGAAACGTTTTTATGAGAGATTTCGAAGCCTTTTTATTCGACCATGTATTGTGGTGGAAATCGAGCGAAGTTTAAATACATTCGATCTTGTCATTGTAAAACAATGGAATATGTTAGTCGTGTTTATGGCTAGTGTGAATTATACATTATATAATATATAATATAAGAATATAATATTAGAATATAATATATGAATATAGTATATAGAATATAATAATATCATATATAAAATAATAATATAATATAAGAATATAATAATATGATATATAATATAATATAAGAATATAATATATATAATATAATAATATAATATAGAATATAATATATAATATAATAATATAATAATATAATATAAGAATATAATATAGAATATAATATATAATATAATAATATAATATAATAATATAATACAGAATAATTTGTTACGAATAACAAATAGTTGTTATTCGAATAGAATATTCGTCTAAAAAAGAATACAATAGAATAATTATTTCAGATCAATATTTACGTCTTACAACCGCAGATCCAACGCTGCGCGTTGGTCGATTAAGATAATTCTAGGGTAACTTCGAATACACCATCATCAAGTGTTCTGAAATTTTGCATGCTTGAGAACCGTGCCACATGCGGTTGCTATCAGAAACAACAGTAGCAAGGAAATCAAATACATGACACTCGTGCAGTGCTCGCTTTCCTTAGGTGGTTGTCACGTTCTGCGCCACCTCGATGTTTACGTTCTATCTGCAGAGCTAGTCACAGTCGATCGAACCGACCCGAGAAAACAGGCAGCCATCTTTCGAACTCGGTCTCCTTGTCGATCGTTAACCCTAGCATACTAGTGGTAGGATCGAAAAATATCCACGGCACATTAAACGTGTGTGTTTGTCCTAACATTAATCGATAAAAAGAACATTTTGTTCATGGCGTTATTTAACAGCATCGTATAAATAAATACAGGGTGTCCCAAAATTATGGCACTTGCGGGAAAGTAGAGATTACTGAGGTCATTCGAAGCAACTTTTTCCTTTACAAAAATGTTCTCCGAGGCTTCGTTATCGAGTTATTGACGAAAGAACGGTGGCCAATGAGAGGCGAGCTCGGCTGGCACTAGGCTGGCGCCAGGCGGCCGAGCCAACGAGCGATCGAAGCTCAGTTACGCCCATTGGCTCGGTCGCCTAGCGCCAGGCGAGCTCGCTCCTCATTGGTCATTATTTTTCCTCAATAACTCGTAAACGATGCCTCGGAGAACATTTTTGTAAAGGAAAAAGTTGCTTCGAATGACTTCAGGAACTTCTCATTTTCCGGAAATATCATAATTTTGAGACACCTTGTATATCTCGAACAGGGAAATTAATATTTATAGCACTTTTTCTTTCGTATTTGCATTTATTAGAAATTTTTTACGAGAAATTAGGGTCTCCTCCCTTTTTTTTGTTAAGAAAATAATGATCTTTTTAAATTCAATATTTTATCATGTAGCCGAGTTGAAACCGATAAATTTTTGTTGGAAACATTCTTCTGTCGCATTAACAGAAATACTCGAGAAAATCTGTGCAGAAGTTATACAAGGAAACACCAAAAAATAAAATAGGATTAAAATTCCAGAACATAACATAGAATTGTACTTTCAATTTGTCGAGCAACTATAGAGATACGTTTCCAAAATCGTTAGATGGGTTGATGATACTGTCGATGGAAATTGGCCATATTTTAAGATTATTTCAGCATGCGGTGTGCCAGCTGTCGACAAATTAGCTACGCAGTCGGAACGCCAAGAGACAATTTATCATGTCACACGTTCAACGAAACACATGTGCCTCTAGCATCCTGGTCTCTAAAATCCAATAACGATTGCCGTGTCATAAACCTCGATGTTACAATGTCATAGCACACGTGACACGGATGTGTAACCTTCCACCAGGAAGCGTAGCCCAAAGTTTCTCTATTAATAAAATATAAAAACTATGCATAGCATCTTCAACTTGTTGTTTTTATTTGTATGAACAGAAAAATAAACGGTAAGAGTGCTTTCAGACGTTCGATACAGGTCGCTGAAATGTCTCGCAATTCGGAAATAGGGGTGCCTCAGGTCATTTGAAGTAACTTTTTCCTTTGCGAAAATGCGATTCGTGGCTTCGTTTACGAGTTATTAACGAAAAACAGTGGCTAATGAGAGGCGAGCGCGGCTGGCGCCAGCCTAGCGCCAGAGTCTAGCGTCAGCGTCTCTAGCGCCAGCGTCTAGCGCCAGACCGAGCGCGCCTCTCATTGATCAGTGTTTTTCGTCAATAACTCGTAAACGAAGCCGCGGATTGCATTTTCGCAAAGGAAAAAGTTACTTCAAATGACCTGAGGAACCCCTATTTCCAAATTGCGAGACATTTCTGCGACCTGTATCGAACGTCTGAAAGCAGTTTTAACATGGATAATGACGTCACGATGAAGTAAACTTGACTTTTGAAAATTAAGATTTTTAATTAATAACAAGATTAATTGTTTTCAAACTACAACAGTCGTGTCCGTGCGAATTCTGTATGCCTCGTCAGATAAATATGGAATTGAAAATACCCTTTTATTTTGTATCGTAGAAATAGGATCTAACTTAAAGTCTTTTGCATTTTGTAACTTGAAGAGATAGTTAGCTGACTTTATTGAAATGTATCACACAGTATGTTGTCAATATTTCGAAGCTGTCAGCATCATCGGATCTGTAAATAGAGCCTCAAACGATCAATACGTATTATCAATATAATATTGGCAACGTTTCGGTACATTGTATTGACGATATTGTTCATAAATATTGCCCATTCATATGGTCCATGTTTATTGACAGAGCTATATTGAGAAGCCTGACCTATTGGCAAATATTATCGATCGTCTAAGAGCACCATGACGAAACATGATTTTGAATAACGTTTGCACATCGATAAGATCGAATACAGTCTTGTACAATCTCGAGTTACCGTAGAGAAATTATTTTTTAAGAAAGCAGAAAGTAATGTGCAATTTATGACAATTTTCCCAAAATTTGTATAGAATATGAAGGCAGATAAATAATATTCCAAAATGATCTCTTCCTATTTTTATAAATTGGAAATTATATTGTACAATATACATTATATTATATTATATATATTGTATTATATTACATTATATATATTGTATTATATTACATTACATTACATTGCATTATATTACATTACATTACATTACAATTACATTACAATTACATCACATTACATTACAATTACATTATATTACAATTAAATTGCAGTTACATCGCAATTGCATTGCAATTACATTGCAGTTACATTGCAATTACATTGCAGTTACATCGCAATTACACCGCAATTACATTGCATTTACACTGCAATTACACTGCAATTACATTACATTACATTATACTATATTATAAAAATATGAAAATGTCCCAACGAAACTTTATTCTGCGAAGACCTTAACAATTAATCATTTTTACTTAGAAACGCGTTTGATCGTTTCATTCGTGAAGTTCGAAGCGTGAAAATATTGTAGTATGCATTATAAATTCAAATCCTACACTTTATCTTCAACCTCGTTTCTAAAATCTGCGACCTCTGTTCCTAAGTCAATTACAGTAATGGACAACCGTCCGTTTCGTTGCTCGTTTTTATCTCCTTTGTTCCCGTTGCTAGGGGCCAACTTCTCGGGAAAATGGTAATCAATTTGTTAGTAGATGCACGGGCGAACCCGATGCGAATCCAGAGTGGTATATTGGAAGGTTGGTAGGGAAACGCAAACAAACTCGACGCGAAATCGCGGAGAGCTACCGGTTACTTGGATAACGTACTTACAGATGAACCTGGTACGAAATCAGGATGCTGCGGAGGCTGGAACAACTTACTCATTACATTATCATAATATGCGGACCAACCTGACGCGACATCGGTTACTCGTACGAAAATGTTTTATTTTAATTAACGCAACCCGAGAGAGAGAGATACAGCCGACTAGAAGCGTCGCGAGTTCTGAATGACGGGTTAAAATCTATTTATTCACTAACAAATGTAGGAAATAACGGAAAATGAGAAATCGGGACAATAAAGCTAGATTTATTACAGAAGTTATTATTACAAAATTCAGACCGTCCAGTTCATTCAATTGTTAATTACTTTAATCCGGAGTGCAATTCAAATGCAATGCAATTGAAATGCAGCTCTGGGAATTATAGTTCAGAATTTTGAAAAAGTGAGATATGTTTTTATATTCTTTTCTTTGGTATAGTCATTTCTTGCCTCTTTTGTATATTTTCTTTCTCTTATTACGTGCTAATTTATTATTGTCATTCATATTTTGTAATTCTACACTAATTATAACTAATTGATTAATTCTGCCCCAATTATTACTAATTGACTAGTTCTACTTCAATTATAACTAATTGACTAATTCTACTCCAATTATGACTAATTGACTAATTCTACTCCAATTATAACTAATAATAAAATTATTATAAATTGACTTGGCCCTATAAATTATCTGAACAATAAACTAGGAAAACAATAAACTAAGAAACGCTGAACAATAAATAAGGAAAATGTAACTTACGTCGCCATTACTCTGTTCCACTCACACGTAACAGAATATAATTTTTAAAATAAATTGTAACCGAGGATGAGAATTGAATATCGTTTTGGGAGGATTTGAAACGGAATCACAGAGTTAATGTGGAATGAGTGAAAAGCCTGAAAGGGTAGTTAAAGTAGGATTACACTAAGGTAAACATTTACTCTACGTTCAGTAGGATTATCAAGGTATCTGTTATAAGCTCTTTACTCCCCCCCCCCCCCCCCACTCTATGCACACACACACACACACAAAATCTAACGAGATGATCAAATTCTAAAAGTATCGCGAACAGCTGTAAAAGTTGGAATAAGTTATAATATAGTTTATTATGAAAAGGAAACGTCCATCATTTACCGAAATATTGCAAGAGACGTGTGAAAGCAGCTGCAGTATTTTGGTTAAGAAAATTGGCAGAAAATTGTGCAGCATCGATCTTGTTAGCCAGGAAAACATTTTCAAAACGGAGTAGCTATTTGTTATTGTTATACATATATAGACTTGGGTAAAAATATTTAAGCTGAGAAATAGAAATATTTACAAACATTATCTCTCATTTTCAAAAAATAATCATTTATTTCTGTATTAAATGAAATGCTTCACTCATTTCAGAAATGTATTTCAAATATATAGTATTTGACATATATATTTTACAATATGAACCTGTAAAATAATACTTAATTGAAAGAAACATTTTTTTATTGTGCGTGAAATGAAACTGTTGAATATTATCTGCATCAAAATTTTGCGTACTTAGTAACAACGAATATGTCTTGATATTCGCGTTGGCATTTGAGATATAATACATATACATATATACAGGTTGTCCCAAAAATGTCTCGCAATCCGGAAATGAGAGGTTCCTGAGATCATTTGAAGCAACTTTTTCCTTAGCGAAAATGTTCTACGACGCTTCGTTTGCGAGTTATTAACGAAAAACGCTGACCAATGAGAAATCGCATACGGCTGACGCCCCGCCCACGCGACCACTGCCACTGCATCAGACAATCAGCGCGACGCGGTATTCGCCGCAAGGGCGGAGCGCCGGCCTTGCTCACCTCTCATTGGTCAGCGTTTTCTGTTAATAACTCGTAAACGAAGCCTCATAGAACATTTTCGCTAAGGAAAAAGTTATTGCAAATGACCTCAAGAACACACCATTTCCAGATTGCGAGATATTAATATATATTTATATATATATTTATTTATTTTTATATATTTTATATTTTATTCGAGACACTCATACTATTTCAAATAATAATTTCTAATACATCTTAAGTAAATACCGCCTCAATTAACAATTTTCGCTGCCAAATTCTCAACATAACAACAAACAAGCGTATTCTATTAACATTTACAATATCTTTAAAAATATTTTTTACCCAGGTCTAAGTAAAATAAAAGTAAAATAGACAATTTTACGAAAATGACATTGAGAAATTAGTCAATTAGACTCGTCAAGGGAGACTTTGCACGGATGAACAAGTGAAGTTATTATAGAAGCAGCAACTATTACAGGCACAGTGTCCGTAACTTTATTTGGTGCTGCCGCGTGAACGATGACCATAAATCGCGCATGGTTGTCATACGATTTGTTATATAACACGATCTTGTTTCATAGCAACATGGTTTCACGCATAAAATTTATTGTACTGCCAGTTTGATAGATGACGGATTTGTGTATGTCCGTTTGCCGGCCAGTAGAAGCGACGTTTTGCATGATTTGATCGTCGATACGAGCGCATCGATTTTGTCTGCTGATGAATTATTTTCATACGGTTGGTACTATGGCAGATTTCGAAACTAAAATATTATTAAGATCCGCTGTTGTTTCTTTAATATGTTGCTAAGTCAGTAGGTGTTAAAATTAAGTCATTAGTGAGAATACAGTAATTTCTGCCTAATTCGTGCTCAGATTTATTTGCCAACGAAAATGGACGATTTGGGAAGAGGAGATATTATTATTCGAGCTTTGCGTCTCGTTTTTATAGTTATTGACGATCGATATAAATCAAAACGAGTCGCAAGGAACGAATAATCGTGTCTCCAATTCCCAAATTTCTATTTCTGTTTATAATGTACTGTAATTAAAAACGCGTTCCATTAACCCTTTGCCCTACAATCACGTCTGAGAGACGTGGACTGATATTATTTCGGGTCAGAAATGATTATCACGTCGGAGAGACGTGGTCAAAAAATCGGGCCAAAAATTATCACGTATGAGAGACGTGGTTAAATAATCGGACCAGAAATAATTATCACGTTTAAGAGACGTAAAGAGACTAAAACAATCTAAAGAGTCTATTAACAATTTATTTAATCCTACCGAAAGTGAGATATACAAATACAGATGTTTCGCTCATTAAATTGCAGTGTTATTTAATATCCTGCTCTGAAATGGCTGGCAAATAGTAAGTGTACCATTCGAAACGTATCTTCCGATTCCCATAAACATTTCGAAAATGCGCGTAAATACAGTAAACTAATTATTTCCGGTAGATCATGCCAGTGATAGGAAACTAATAGAGGCGTGCGTTATTTCAAGTTATTGGCATTCGATTAAAAGCCGATGAAATTAGGTCAATAGAGCAGAGCAATTTAATTGTTTCCACTTATTGTCAGATAAACTGGCCTCTGAATGATGTTTGAACACCGGCAGATGCGTTTACGTTGGCAAAGCGACATTAATTTGCTTCGCGCTTTAATACGACCAATAAATTCCAATCGCGATATTCGATTTAGTTTTCGCACACGTGTATAAAACATTAGTTTTGTGTTGCACGAGCTTGCGTTTCGTATGGCAGCAGGTTCGCACACGGCGTCGAAAATATTGCAGAATGACAGAAAATGCGATCGGATTAATCGCAAGATTAACCTTAAACGCGTGTGGCTTTAATATCGATCATTAGAGACATAGTATCTGGCATTAGATGTCTAAGGTTGTGGAATCTTCTTAGTGAATTCAGTTCAGCTGACATGAAGTCAATTAACCTTCAATAATCAATCGTTTGCACGGCATCTCTTGCATATTCAAGATATTGCTAGCAATAAATACCAATAAGTTATAGGTATTCGTTTACACCTCGCCGGCCTTTAATTTAGTTTCAATAATATAATATATAATATATTGAATCATTTGTGCACTCGAAGTTATTTCAACTGTGAATATAAAATAATTTTTCTAGCTACCGATAAGCCAAGTCCTATTTTTCATAAGTTTCGTTTAATTTGTTCTTTCATTATGGAAAAATTTGAAACAGTAAATAATAATTTAATAATAATAATGAATACTAATAATAAATACTAATAATAAAATAATAAGTAATAATAATAATAAATACTAATAATAAAACAATAAGTAATAATGATAATAAATACTAATAATAAAATAATAAGTAATAATAATAATAAATACTAATAATAAAATAATAAGTAATAATGATAATAAATACTAATAAAAAATAATAATAATAAATACTAACAATAATAATTAATGATAATAATAAATAATAATAAAAAATAATAAGTAATAATAATAATAAATAATAATAGAAAATAATAAGTAATAATAATAATAAATAATAATAATAATTAATAATAATGATAGTAATTTAAAATATCATCTGTATATAAAATTAGGCTTAATAATGAGTATCTTAGAGTTCGTAAGATTTCTTTAAAGCCTAAATTCAGGAAAATTCGCAGCTCGTTTGAGAGACTCATTATAAGCTGGGCCAACTGTGCTAGCGAAAAAGGACTTCGCCGACGATGCCTAATGAAATGCAATGACATTAACTTATTGTTAGCCATGTTGTGCTTCCAGTAATCTGAAAGTCTTTTTAATTAAAATTGCTCGGCCTCCTGCAAAGCGTGAACTTAGTTTGAAGTCAACAGAAAACGCCATAAACATAGTAATTTGTCGACAAGTTACGTCAGCTTCGAACCTCGAGGTTTCTTTTTTACTTTAAACCTCGAAGGAAGAGCCTTTGACGCGGGAAAATCTCTAAAGAAGTCGAGAGATTAATGCTAATTTAAAAGCGGCTGAATTAGTTTTAGTCAGTTATGTTGTCTTATCAATTTTTAACGATACGAATAACAAATTGCTTGATCTCGTTTTTATCTCAATTCTTACTACGAGAATTTACTTTCGGAAAATGTTTAAAAATAATTATTTGGAACAATTTCAATATAATGTGCTATTTAAGAAAATATTTCAAATTATGTTGTGTTGGAAATAATTATGAATTTCGCAAAGAATAAAATTATTATGTATTTAACTATCAATCATCGCAGTTACAATCACAGTGCGCATACGTTACGGAATGAATAAACAGTTTATTTTTACATTTAGCAAGAATTTCCTCCACGTATGGCTTTATGTGAAGTGCGTTTCGCGGAACAGTATTTTATGGGATACTTCGCGGAAAAATACGACGATATTTCTTGCTGCGCGGGAAATGTGCGGCGAATTAAGTCTTGATGGAATTTTATAATATCTTCCTGAAGCTCCTCAAGTAGTTTAGTATTTGGATAGAGTTCACAATGTAGCTATAAAATCCATTCATACCTTTTTTTGCGATATTAGTTAAAGACGTTGCTTGACGAGCGACTGATTTAATTAAGTATTTTAACTATTTAATTAATTTTAAAGTAACACAAACGTATTTTTGACCACGTCTCTTAGACGTGATAGTCATTTCTGGCCCGATTTTTTGACCATGTCTCTCAGACGTGATAATCATTTCTGGTCCGAATTTTTGACCTCGTCCCTCAGACGTAATAATCATTTCTGGTCCGAATTTTTGACCACGTGTCTCAGACGTGATTGTAATTTCTGGCCCAAATCTTGTACCACGTCTCTGAGACATGATAATCATTTCTGGTCCGAATTTTTGACACGGTCTCTCAGACGTGGTAATCATTTCTGGTCCGAATTTTTTACCACGTCTCTCAGACGTGATAGTAATTTCTGGCCCTATTTTTTTACCACGTCTCTAAAACATGATAACCATTTCTGGTCCGAATTTTTGACCACGTCTCTCAGACGTGATAGTCATTTCTAGCCCGATTTTTTGACCACGTCTCTCAGACGTGATAATCATATCTAGTTCGAATTTTTGACCACGTCTCTCGGACGTGATTGTAATTTCTGGCCCAATTTTTTGACCACGTCTCTTAGACGTGATAGTCATTTCTGGTCCGTTTATCTGACCACGTCCCTCAGACGTGGTTATAGGGTAAAGAGTTAATGAAACGCGTTTCTAATTGTAGTAAATTCTCCCTAATTGACCCTCAGCTTGTAAACGGAAATAAACAATTTGAAATTACATTATTCGAGTCTTGCGACTCGTTTTTATAGTCACCGATCGTCGACAACCATAAAAACGAGCCGCAAGGCTCGAACTATCATATCTTGTTTACGACGTCACACGGTCCATTTTGCGCAACGGTCCTCGAATTTTTCGAATCGGCAGATTCCAGTTTTCCAAGTTCAATCTCTTCGTCTTCCAAATACAGACGAAGAACGACATCCGTATAATCGTAAAAAGAAATAGAAAGGAAGATCTCGCCGTAATACTGGACGCAGTCGTTCAAGTCAGTCGATCCGTAAAATAAGCTTCTTTGCCGTAATTGAACTCCGCGGTGTTGAATTGCCTGAAATTCTACGAGCCACTTCGGGGATGAAATAAAAGTGAAACAAAAATGCTACGTTCGCGACGGAGTAGAATGTAATATTCTGCTGCTTAGTCGTTACATGTATCATAGTTCGTCGCACACAGTTAGGGTGAAGCTGCCTAGTATGAAACCGAAGTTTCTTTCGAAACATAATTGTCGATTAGAAACACTTTTATTGAAGGTGGATACGAGATCAGAAACTAAAATATGTATTCTTTTACAAATTTACTGGAAGATACAGTATTCAATTACTGGAAAATAGAAAATTCTACTTCCGCGTGATAGAAGAGAAATGGAAAGTATGCGAATTCGCAGATACAAGAAATGAGATCCTATTATATTATATATATTATATTATATTATATTATATTATATTATATTATATTATATTATATTATATTATATTATATTATGTTATATTATATTATATTATATTATATTATATTATATTATATTATATTATATTATATTATATTATATTATATTATATTATATTATATTATATTATATTATATTATATTATATTATATTATATTATATTATATTATATTATATTATATTATATTATATTATAATATAGTGCATTACAATTACATTACAATTACATTGCATTACATTACATTACATTATATTATTATATTATTATACAATAATATTATATATAATATTATATTATTATATTATTATACAATAATATTATATATAATATTATATATAATATTATTGTATAATATATCATAATAATATATGTAGTACTATTATTATTATATCATATAATTATAATATTATTATTATTTATAGTGTAATATAACATATGATATAATTATTATATAATTATATTTTTATAACACATAGAACCTTGGCCCTATTTTTCGCCACCCTCATCAAAAAATAAATTGATCAGTATTATAATTAGTATTTTTCTAACACGATCGCGTCGTTTCATTTGCAGGTGGATCGCGCAGAGAACGAGGAGGGCCAGGGAGGGGGTGGTCTGTCGGCGTCTTCGGCGGGCTGCAGCGGTGCTTCCGGTTCGAGGATGGGCCCAGGGCCCGATTCCGGTAGCAGTGCTCCCTCTTCTGTTCCCCACTCGTTGGCGACCTCGAGGGACGACGAAGACGACGAGGACGAGGAGAGCAGTGGAAGACGGTCCAATGGCCACTCAGGAACGCGGTGAGTTCATTCGGTTTCTTTCGATCGTTTAGATCCTTGTATAACCGGGCCCCGCGCAACAATAGGTTGCGTCAGACCGTACGCTATAATTTCCCGCGCCTCGAATGACGGGTTTCGCAAAGGAGCGGCGCATTGCCGCAGTTCCTTCGTTCAATGTCGTTTAATGAGACATCGACGAGTCATGGTTGCGACAGTGTGGATTCGACGTGTACAGGTTTCGAGGTTGCTTTAACTGGCGAACTCGTTAAAGTAGTCACTAATTATACGGCAGAGCTTGTACCGAAGATCTTGTTAACTAAGCCGAACATAACTGGAACCTTTCGGTTCGCTTTTTATGAATGTACAGTGGGCTACAAAAGTGTTCGTATATCTTCTAAAGCGCGATAACTTTTTTGAAATTGGACAGAGTGCTTTGTCCGCTTTTAGAAAAGTTATTATTACGTTTTAGAAAGTGTACGGACACTTTGCCTAAAGAGTCATTTTATATATTTTATCTTAAAAAGCGAATTTAATGTAATATTATTACTATATAATAATAATAATTATTATTACATTAAGCGATAATTATATAATAATAATTATTATTACATTAAGCAGTAATTATATAATAATCATTATGTAATTATTATTATTATTACACTAAGTGATAATTATATAATAATAATTATTATATAATTATTATTATTATATTGAGCGATAATTATATAATAATTATTATATAATTATTATTATTATATTGAGCGATAATTATATAATAATTATTATATAATTATTATTATTATATTGAGCGATAATTATATAATAATTATTATATAATTATTATTATTATATTAAGCGATAATTATATAATAATTATTATATAATTATTATTATTATTACATTAAATGCGCTTTTCAAAATAAAGTAAATAAAATGATTCTTTAGGTTATATCTCCATTGCAATCAGTTTGTATTCATTAATTGTGTATCCGTACAAAAGAATGATCCCGGAATGACAATTAAACGTAATTAATTCGACAAAAATGTTATATAGCATTCTCGCGATATTATGGCTAAAACGACACATTTAAAACAAAGTTATTCGAATATTGTCATCGAGTAAATTGACTTCGCGAGAGTCTTCGGAAACTTGTAGGCAACTGTAGGGAAGTTGCATGACGGTAGTATGCATTGCAGTTAGCACAGCTCGTTTAGGCAACTATACTGCGGCTGTCCGGAGACTTGAGAACTTATCGTACGACGAGAATACAGTTCATCGGAGAAACGGTGCCAATTATAAATGTCAGTTGACGAGGACGAAATGGCTAGTGAACGCGTTCGACGATATTGTATTGTTTTTATGCGTATGTATAAACACTAGTGTAAAAAAAAGTACGAAGAGAATTTCATAATCAATTAACGCGATGAGTGTTAATTTATTCGAAAAATATTTCTGATAATACATATATATATATATATAATATTTATATGATATATATACTATAATGTGTATAATATTATATATATATAATATATAATATAATATAATATATTATATATAATACAATATAATATAATAATTAATAATAATATATAATATAATGTATATAACATAATATATATAATACAATACAATATAATATAATATAATAATTAATAATATAATAATAATATATATTGTATATGTAATATTATTGTTAATATATATTGTATATAATATAACACAATATAATAATTAATATCAATATAATGTAATATAATAATTAATAATAATATAATAATAATATATATTATAAATATAACGTATAAAATATAATATATATAATAATACAACAACGTATAAAAAGTCGGAACATCACGAGCAATATTTTCATCGCCGCTCAGCTGCCGCGGTGGCGTTCAATTGATTACACTTTGAAGCAATAATGCCGAAGCAATGGGACCAAAGCCGAAGCACTCGCATCGCGGGGCTACGAAATTGTAATTGTGCAAATGCATTCAAGGTTCTCCATCTGGCCGCAAATTCAATTAAACTCCATTTAATATTAATGTCTAAGGCGTAGGGGCGCTTCGGGTCTTGGTAATCAATTCCAAGTATGTTCGAAACTGTGCTGTTTCGATGCGAAGCGGAACGTGGTCGTCAACGAACGCAAAAGATGAAAATGAACGGTATCATCGTAGCTAGTCGAATAATTACGAGTTCGCTTTATTAAAACGCTATGTATACGAGTGCTTCCGATAATGAAACGCTCTTTTTTACCTGGCATCGCTTTCTTACTGTCTTTCATCGTTCACGGAAGAATCGTTCTCTCGTAGGGATATTAAACCAGCAATGCGGAAAGTCTGCTCGTTTTACATACTTTTTCATTGGGTTGGCAACTAAGTCATTGCCGATTTGTTCAATGAAATAAAAAATTTCTTTTTACTTGGAACGAAGTTTAATCCGTAATGTATTTACCATTTTGTTCGATGACCTTCTGCCATCTCTCTGACAACTTGAAAATTCCACGCTCGCAGAAAGTCTGATCCTTTTCGGCCGAAAACTGAGTTAAGTGAGATTTTACAGCGTCATCATCGTTCAAAGTTTTACCACGAAGGGAGTTGTCCAGGGATCGAAATAAGTAGTAATCCGATGACGCGAGATCAGACAACAGACAAGATGTAACATCAATTCCCAACCAATATCCATGAATTTTTGCCGAGTGGACAAAGACGTGTGCGGCCTAGCATTGTCCTGCTGAAAAATGACACCTTTACGATCGACCAATTCTGGTCGCTTTTCCTTGACCGCTGCATTCAATTTGTCCAGTTGCTATCATTCACGGATAATAAAAAATAATATAATAATAATAATAATAATAATTTTATAATATAACATTTACGGATATCATAAAAATGGGAGTGAGAGACATCTGTAATTGAAGTCGGCAATTACTTAGTTGCCAACCCAATAGTTACTTTGTTCAATGCAGGATTTCTTATCGAGCACATTGTCCTAATCAGACCGATTTAATGAATTTGTAACAGGATTTATAACAAATACAGCTGCAAAGACGCTTAGAGAATAGTTTGATGTTTTTTGACGTATTTTTTACGTAGTTTGATCAGACGTTTTTTGCGTCATAAGCTACAGGTAGCTTATTGTTATTATATTATTTACTATTCACATCATTATTTACAGAATTTTATTCATTATTATTATATTATTATTATTTATTTATTGTTATTATATTATTTACTATTCATATCATTATTTACAGAATTTTATTCATTATTATTTATTTATTGTTATTATATTATTTACTATTCACATCATTATTTACAGAATTTCATTCATTATTATTATATTATTTTTATTTCTTATTATTATTATATTATTTACTATTCACATTATTATTTACAGAATTTTATTCCGCGCGAAAAGAGAACAAACTTTTGCATGAAACATGTTTTAACCGGATCTTATTTTACAGGGATATTTAATCAAATGAACAATTTGTTTATTTATGAAAATTCTCTATTTTTCTTTGTTCTGCAGGATGAGCATAAATACTCTCCAAATAACTTTCGAAGCGATAAAAAAAATATTAAATAAAAAAACAGTTGTATCTCCTCTTTAAATCGAGTAACTTTTGTGCATTTAACATTTTCCCCGAAAAAGCGTTGTTCACGAGCTACTTATTTTCAACGTTTTAAATAGATTCGAATAACAGAAGTGTCTCATGCTTTCACACGAACGTGTTTTTCTCACCATAAAACACACCTAACGTCGTACCTTCGCACCGGCATAACGACTGAAAATGCTACTCGAGCATCGATCACAATATTGTACAAACACAATGTAATATAGAAACAAATATTTTTTCCCCCGTGCAAATTGCTCCAGGAAATATCGTGTTCCCGGGAACCGTGACAAAGGCTTTCTAAGAACGGGACAAAGTGTCTTGTAAGAGCGATGAAGCAGAGAGAAATGGTACGTTTCACTCCCGGGAGCATTTTTACTTGGCTCGTGACAGTTGGCCCCAGTCGAGATCCACGAACCACGCACACCTGTAGCGTCACGAACGAGAAACTATGCAATTAAAAATACACGTAGCCGCGGGAACATCTGTCGCTGTTTTGCGCCGGGCGCCGCGACGCCCGCTCGTGTTCCTACGCGAGCCGATTCTCGCAATTAGGGACAGTACTGAATCATGCTCGACATGCTCTCGATACATTTATATTTGAAACTGACGTTCGTGTACGTATCGTACGCATCAAACCATCGTGCGCAACGTTGCAAAGCAATCGGGATCGTATTGAAACGAATAACCGTCGCATAAATACGTATCAGTTCAATTTGTTTCGTTTATGTTTAATTGTAATTCACAGCTTTGATACGAGCGAGAGAGAGAGAGAGAGAGAGAGAGAGAAATGCGCGATCACGAAATTTTATGTAAATCCAAATTTTCGTAGATTGTTTTATGAAAGCCGGGATGAGATATTGAATTTATTAATTAGAAAGTTTATTACGACTACAATAGAATAACAATAAAATTGTGTAAGTATCATAAATCCATGAAGCTTTACAGTTCAATGACGGAAAATAGGACGTTTTATTATATTGTATTATTATATTATATTACATTGCATTGCATTACATTACATTACATATTACATTGCATTACATATTACATTACATTACATATTACATTACATTACATATTACATTACATTACATTACATTACATTACATTACATTACATTACATTACAGTTTAAGTTTTACAGTAATGTAAAAGCTCCTCCATTTTCAAATTTATCATACAAATTATTGCACAAGCGAGAAATGACGGATTCCTGAGATCATTTGAAGCAACTTTTTCCTTAGCGAAAATGCAATCCGCGGCTTCGTTTACGAGATATTAACGAAAAACACTGACCAATCGCAGCGCGAGTGCGGCCGGCGCTCCGCCCTTGCGGCCAATGCCGCATCGCGCCGGCCGTGCTACGCAGCGGCAGTGGCCGCGAAGGCGGGGCGTCAGCCATCCACGATCTCTCATTGGTCAGCGGTTTTCGTTAATAACTCGTAAACGAAGCCTCGTAGAACATTTTCGCTAAGGAAAAAGTTGCTTCAAATAATCTCAAGAACCATTTGCTGCTTGTACAATAATTTTGGGACACCCTGTATATTTGTTGCTTGCGAAACAAATGCTGTCCAGCATATTGCACGAACACCCTGTATATCGTACGACAAGAGAAAAAATTAAGCTGAATAAAATTAGATCGAAATTGTAGAAACATGAGCCGATCGATGACGTCCTAAATCGGTAATAAATTCCACTGAGAGAGGATTCGCTGCCACTCGATTCAATAGGAACAGAATATCTTCCATTGAAGTGGCACGAATGCAGGATGCTATAAAAGTAAGAGCATCAACTGCGGAAGCGTATTCCACTCATCTTAAGACCGTACGAAGATCGCATAAACATAAACATACGTCCGGACACGCTTTCCGTACCATGATAGCCCAACGGTTGTCATGCACATACGTATAGTTCTACCATAACTTTAAAACTTTCGGTATTTCTGGTGGAGCACGTGTATCGGTATCAGCGGTTCCTTTTTAGGAGATTACGAAGAACAAGAGTTGGACACGACTTTTATCCATCGTTCTCGCATTTTTGGTACAGCGGCTGACGAAAATTATCTTTTCGCA
Organism: Megalopta genalis; assembly: GCF_051020955.1. Taxonomy (NCBI): domain Eukaryota; kingdom Metazoa; phylum Arthropoda; class Insecta; order Hymenoptera; family Halictidae; genus Megalopta; species Megalopta genalis. The sequence goes on along the minus strand of NC_135028.1, from coordinate 6,513,770 downwards.
AAACAAGTAAAAAGAGATTATATTTAAACGGAGTATGGCAAAATTGGGCGAATGCAATTTAAAATGGTAAAAAGATTGGAGGAATTTGAAAGCGACAATGTATCATTTTTATTCTATTGAACAGTTAGTTTCTATTTTTTTTCAATCGATGCAGGCGATTTTTATTTTATATAAAACTCCGCGAGCTAATAATTAGGTATAGTAGAGACAAGAGAAGAATATTAATATGAAAAAGAAGGAAAATTCTTCCCAATTTTTTCTGAATTTGTAAACAAAAATAGACAATTTAATAATACAATATTTTTTAATATAATATAATATAATATAACATTTATTTATTTTATAATATAATATAATTATTATATTATATTATATTATATTATATTATATTATATTATATTATATTATATTATATTATATTATATTATATTATATTATATTATATTATATTATATTATATTATATTATATTATATTATATTATATTATATTATATTATATTATATTATATTATATTGTATTATATTATATTATATTATATTGTATTATATTCCATTATATTTCTCTTTATTACATTTTAATATGCTTAAACAATACTAAAAGGGAGCGAGATATCTGTAAAGTACTTTGTCATCGAAACATCGAAATTGGTAAAAATCGTCATTGAAACATAAAGAAAGTTACAAATGTATTTTACATTGACCGTCCAACGTGTCCACTTCACCCATTTTTCACTGCTTCCGAAAAATGATCAATCTTACACGCATAATCAATATTATGCTAAAAATCTTGCTATGCTAAAATTTGTCTTCATCGAAAAAGTATCTTATTAATCGAAATCTGTCCGGAAATTAAGAAACTCTTGTTTCTCAACCAGCCAATATCCGTCTGTACGCAAATGAAATGCATTCGTGCGACGCGATCGTGGCACTTTCTCGTCGAACACCGTTAATTCCCGAACATATCCGTCGATTGTTGTTAGCCGTTCGCTTAATTATGTTTTCTAAATGCAGGTCCGCGAGTATATCCGCGCCTGTACCACTTCAATTTTCCGCGAACGGTTCCGGCGAGCATGCTAGACAGCTTTCGTGAATATTCTCGACGCGCGTAATGCGGGTTTTTACTTCGCCTACAAAGTTCCAGCCTTGTAACTTAGCTTTTTAGCTCTTCTACCTTTTTTCCGATGGAAGTTTCGCAGCCGCAGACACGTCCGCGTGTGCACGTGATACCCGCGATAGAGACGTGTACACAATGCACCGCGAGAATCTTGACAAGTCCCCTGAACGCTGTTTTGCCGGTGTAATTGTTTGATATTTGCATAGGGCATGTTCATCTGCATCTTGCAACGATAGAGTCGTTTCTGGACCGCGGATCTTTATGTAAATTCTCATTTTCATATGACATTTTACGAAATAAAATGGAATTCAGAATGGTTTCCGTCGTCGACTAAATCGTTGCTCGTTGTAACAAGAAAATAAAAATGCATGTAGTATATTATATAGAGACTGATATATAGAATAATACACTATAATATACTACATATTATATATATAATATGTTACAGTATAATATATAGTATATATAGCATAATATATAGTACAATATACTATAATATACTACATAGTATATATAGTACAATATATAGTATAATATACAACAATATACTATAATGAATCATATAGTATATATAATATAATATATAGTATAATATACTATAATATTATTATAATATACTTATAAGAATATTATTATAGTATAGTATAATATTAGATTATAATATTATAAGATTCAATATAGTATAATAATATTATTATACTATATTGAATCTTATAATATTATAATCTAATATTATACTAACTATATCTGAACCATATAGTATATATAATATAATATATAGTATGCTGTAAAGGCATAAAGATCTGTTGTCTAATATTAACATACAAATAAGAATAATAACATACAATTAAAATATAAAATTCTAGACAAATTACGTAAAAAGTATTCTTAAATCTTTTATTCATTATAAAGTGATATCGTTTTTAAGTTTTTAAAGTTTAAAGCTTGAAGCTTGAACCTTGAACCTTGAACCTTGAAGTTTGAAGTTTAAAGTTTAAAGTTTAAAGTTTAAAGTTCATCGTTTTCTAACCATTTTTACAGAATTACTTCTATTTCAAATCACATGACCCTTACATATTTAATTAAATACACATCTTTTTCATTCAAAATAAACAAACCAGCGCAGATGCACCGCATCGAATAAATATTATATCTTTCTGTACGTCCTTTCTATACGTCCTTTGTCTACGTGCTGGGAAAACTTTTGTAGCGACAGTTGGGTTTGTGCAGTCAATAGAAAACAACAGAAAAAGAATGAAGAAGTGTCTTCCTCTTTTTCCTTTTGAGCACAGAAATACAAGCTGCTTTTACAAAAGTTTTTTCCCTGGACATGGAAACATCGTCGTATGCAGTTAGTTGTTTTAATATTTGTATCTTGCGGTTTTATTTACTCATTTACAGATGCATCGTATAATGTAACATTTGAATAATTAATGTCACTCTTTTGCTATATTTCTCAAATATTTTATACGGAGGATTCGCTACGTTTCATTCTTAGATTATCGTTATCTCGCCTCGAAACGCTCTATCAGAATGTAAATAGAAAACCCATATCATCATCGTCCCATCAAACGCTAACAAGATTGACCTTTATATCGCCTCTTTGCATTTATCTAAAAAACATGAATGACGTCAGATCACGCGCCTCCCGAAACCAAGCGACTTTGATACTATTGTATACTATAATAATACTAATATACTATTATATAGTATAATAATACTATTATACTCTATTATATACTATAATAATACTATTATACTATTATGTACTATAATAATACTATTATACTCTATTATATACTATAATAATACTATTATCCTCTATTACATACTATAATATTACTATTATACTATTATCCTATATTATATACTATAATATTACTATTATACTATTATATACTATTATATCCTATATTATATACTATAATATTACTATTATACTATTATATACTATTATATACTATAATAATACTATTATATTATTATATACTATAATAATACTATTATACTATTATATTATTATATACTATAATAATACTATTATACTATTATATTATTATATACTATAATAATACTATTATACTATTATATTATTATATACTATAATAATACTATTATACTATTATATACTATTATAATACTATTATACTATTATATACTATTATAATACTATTATACTATTATATACTATTATAGTACTATTATACTATTATATACTATAATAATACTATTATACCATTAGGTCCAACATTTATGAAGAAAACGAATTTTCAAAATTGTACAAATTGTACTAACTGTACTAAATATTAGTGCGAAGTGTACTTTAATTAATTAGCTTTTAAAAGAGCTACGAGCACGTCCATCCAATATTACACTCTTCGGTAGCGTCGACTAAGTGGTGAAAGGGATGCTGGCAAGACCACCACAAGCTTTTATAAAATAGCGCCACGGCGACTCGGCAAGGAAAGGGACACCAGCTGGTCCACTATTATCCCTTATCTAGTGGCGATCCAGCGGAGGAAAGAGACACTGGCAAGTCCGAGAACATTCTCCTTCCTTCAGTGGCAAGACCAGTACCTTCCACTTTACACTAACCCTTTCCGATAGTGGCGTCCCGGTGGTGAGAAGGAGACGCCGGCCTGTCCACTACGTTTCTTTATCTAGTGGCGATCCAGTGCTGAAATAGACGCATGCAAGTCCAAGAATCATTGCTCCCCGGTGGCGACACAGTGCTGAATAAGACACTGATAAAACTACGACAAACAGGCGTGGTTAGAGTATTTATACTTTTGTAATATTATATTATATTTGTATATTATATTTATATTATGTTCGTATTATATTCATATTATATTCATATTATATTTATGTTATATTTATGTTATATTCATATTATATTATATTATATTATATTACATTATATTATATTATATTATATAATTATATTCATGTTATATTCATATTATATTCATATGATATTCATATTATATTCATATTATATTTATGTTATATTATATTATATTATATTATATTATATTATATTACATTATATTATATTATATTATATAATTATATTCATATTATATTCATATGATATTCATATTATATTCCTATTATATTTATGTTATATTATATTATATTATATTATTATATTCATATTATATTATATTATATTATATTATATTATATTATTATATTCTTATTATATTCATATTATATTCATATTATATTCATATTGTATTCATATTTATATTTATATTTATATTTATATATAATATTGAATTTGTAATAACATTGTTCGAAATATTTCAAATAACACTTAAATCAATATTATTAATGTTATTTAATTTCGTAATTATTTCCATGTCCGTGATCACTTTCGGTTTATTTTATAATCATCGTTGAAACGCTTCTTGTAAATTATATAGTAATTTAATTATATTTGATATAAGTCTGGTTTCGTCGTTGATATTTCGAAGAAAAATATACAATAAAACATATGCATATACGAATAGAAAAAAATCCGCAGTCTAATAATGAACAAAAGAGAACAATGTTCAAAAATAATTTTGTAGGACCGCGTCGGTCGCCCTGCCATTTGATGATTTTATCTGACCTGTGTCTCGCTCGCTCGTCCTTTCAGCGGCATTAATCAGATTTGATAACGGCGATGGTGTATCGTGCCAGCAAACGAACCGCTAATTATCGTTGGTTCAATTTTCGTTTCACGTATATGTATATACATATGTAAGTGTATCGGGGTATCTGCATGATTCGATTACACTTTGTCAGAAAATGGCCGTTTTATATCTTCGTAACAATTCGCCGTTCGAACGTTTTCTACGTAACTGTACAAATACACGTGCTCACACGGAGATGGGAAACGATTTTTGAAATGACGTTTTCTGGATTTAGTATAGTCGCTATAGCGATCGCTGCGCACTCGTTACCGATATGCGAGCATGTGTGTGCGCGCGTGCTTAATGGCACGTGGCCGATTTCGAAGCCGCGATAACAATTAAAGGTGATGGCACGTTTTCGGAATCGTATTGCGGTTAACAATTTGCCCCGAGAAAAGTATGCGAACGTTATACCACTGCAATGGATTCGACCGCGTATGGTCTATACCGCAGCAAGTGATCACATTTTTGCATCCCTTCGAAGTTTTATGGAATTCGGCAGACTTGTAAAACACTTTTAAAACTTACTTGGTTCTCGATGTTGCTTAAACTTTTTCTGTCGCATGGGCGAAAGTTTGGGTTATACATATTTGAAAAAAGGATATAATTTGAATAGTATCGCGGACATCATCGTAAAACAACAGGCATATATTATATTATATTATATTACAATACGTTACATTACAAATTATATTACGTTACATTACATTACATATTACATTGCGTTACATTACATTACATATTATATTACGTTACATTACATTACATATTACATTGCGTTACATTACATTACATTACATATTATATTACATATTACATTCCATTACATTACATTACATATTACATTACATATTACATTACATTACATTACACTACATTACATATTACATTACATATTACATTACATATTACATTACATTACATTACATTACACTACATTACATATTACATTACATTACATCACATATTCCATATGCGTTAAATAACACATAGATGCGTTGTATAAACGTTGCCAAGTTTAAATGCGTTGCCATAAATGCGTTGCATACATAAATATTATGACAACGCAACGTGATTTTCATGCTGCAGCATTGACAGTTGTCGAAGTTATAAAAATGCAGCTACAAGCTAAAATTCAATGCACCATTTTTGAATGCTTATTCGAAACCTACAGAAAAATATTATACACCTACAGAAAAATTGGTAATACCAGATTATATGAGCCCCCCGATACCAAGTAAGTTTGGTCCAATGCATTTTCTCCTATCTTCAAAAACAAGCTAGTTATTCAGATGACCTGTTTAAAATGCCCCACCCTGTGTATAGATAAAATAAATAAGAATTATGAAACTAGATTCGAAATACGATTTCGTTCGTGGCATCGTTCATCGTCGAAGTTGAAGGATTGCGCGTGGAATTGGAGTCAGGTTAACAGCGACTGCTAAAGGTGAAGTGTTTAACTACTTTGTCGATGTTACGGTTCCCAGTAAGACGAGCAATAAGAGCATTCCAACTGCGAGCATTAATCAAAAGTCGAACGCTCGTTCGAAAGTCTTCGCAGCAATTCTCCCGGCGGATTCTGCGAATCTTCGAATGGGCCAGGTTCAACTAGGTGCGTAGGTGTGTCGTTGAATAAGTTACTGTTCTAGAAATGTGAGGAACTCCGGGCTGTTTCTTATGTTCGGCAACTTCGGCTTACAATTACGACCTGACACGAGTCGGGACAATTTCATTTCCCGGCAAACAATTTTGTATGGAAGCTTCGCTCCCATCAAAGGATATTTTACGTGACCTAAATGCGTAACGGTTCCGTTCAAAATTTCAAGCCGAGCAACTTTGTTCCTATCAAACAGCGCGAGACAGTTCTACACGACTTGTTCTATAAATTTCAATTTCGTTGTGAAATTCTTCGAATAGATTTTTTTCTATTTTTTCCGTTCTATCTATTCGGTTGGCGACTAAGTTCCCGGTATTTTTTTCAATTTTAATATTTATTAGTGTCATTAAACGTTTCTGGCATAATTTATTGAATTATTCGAAAGAGAATGTTTCGTTCTGCCGGAATCTGTTTTGTTTTTTCCGTTGCAGTTCATTTATGTTAATTTTCAGATCATTAAAATTGAAGGTCGAGTTGAGAAGAATGAGCATTTTCGACACCGGAATGCTAAAATTTAATGAGCGGCTATTTCCACGATTTTTATTGTTTATTATTGTAATATGATAATAATAATTATTATTATTATATAAATAATTTAATACTAATAATTTAATAATATAATAATATAATATATACTATAATAATATACTATATTAATTAATATATACTAATATATAATATATTATATAATATTATATAATATATTATATATTATTAATTATATAATATATTTAATAATAAAAGCAAAAACACTTTCTACATTTTTTTAGAATTATTGTTGAAATATAGTTATTATTGAATAATTGAAATATAATTGTAAGTTATATAATTATATATAAATATATTAATTACTATATTTCTACAATAATTCTAAAAAAATGTAGAAAGTATTTTTGCTTTTCAATAAAATGAAACGAGTAAAGTTTTATAATAAATTTAATTCAAGTTTTATATTAACTTCTAATAACGTTTTGATGAAACTTATATTATATTATATATTATGTTATATATTATTAATTATATATGTATAAATCGCGGGCCCTTTGAACATTTCAGCAAAAAGAATAATCAATTCGTGGATGTGAAAATGTCTCGTCCGAGAGTTAAATAAAATATTTTAGTTTGTTTTTACGAGGTCAGTCGAAGTGTCGAGCCTCTAAGCGCACGTTCAAAATATTCATCGGTCGAGAGTGCTTGTTTACAAGTGCCGGGATAACGTATACTTTTTCGATAGTTTCCGCGGCGATTATTTGTTACTGCTGGCAATACAGTAATTTCTGTCTGGCTCTTCGGTAACTGGTTTCGATCGTTCCCTTTTAAGTCAGTTAACTCCTAACTAGGTTCAACTGGCCGTTCCAAACAATAATTGAACCGTTCTGTCGGAACTTTCTAGGGAAGGATGATTCATCGCAGGATATCCTTCCGCGGACAAAGGGAACGCTTGCGCGGAGTTCCTTGAACCCTTACACAGTTAATTGAAATCACTTCAACTATTACTTTGTCCACGAATCTGCCTCGGCGGTGTTTTGCAAAATTGCTGTAAACGTTTCGTAATTGTCCAGCCGATTTCATCGTAATTAATTTCAATGTCGATGTCGAATATCGAATATCCAATTTATAATAACAGTCTCTGCAATTTATGTTACTATGATGTGATTGGAAATTGGTATTTAATTGATCGAAATAAACAATAATGAAAAATAATAGAAAATAGAAAATAGTATAAAATTAACCAAAATAATATAATATAGAAAATAGTACAAAATTAACCAAAATAATATAATATAAAAAATAATATAAGATTAACCAAAATAATATAATATAGAAAATAATATAAAATTAACCAAAATAATATAATGTAAAAAATAATATAAAATTAACCAAAATAATATAATTTAAAAAGTAATATAAAATTAACCAATATAATATAATATAAAAAATAGTATAAAAATTAGTTATTAGTACTTCATAATAAAATAGAGTATAAATATAGAGTACATAATAAAGATCTAAATATGTATTTTATGATAATTTCGAACTTTTTTGAACGCTTCACGAGTCATTAATATATGCACAATTTTTCGACCTCCAGAACAGGTTCAATTGCCTGACTTTTTGAGATACTGAATTGCCAGAAATTAATTATTCAAAAATTGAAAATAAGAATGAGAACCATTCTCACCATTTTCGTTGAATAGTATTCGACTTGTTTTTTTCTAGACAACTGCTTATAACTGGTATAATTAATAGTAAAAAATGCCAGCATTTTAAAGAGGCTATTACTTCCTTCATGTAACTTTCCAAATATTCCAAATATTTTTGGAATTTATATTCCAAATATTCCAAATATTTCTGGAATTTATATTCCAAATATTCCAAATATTTTTGGAATTTATATTCCAAATATTCCAAATATTTTCGGAATTTATATTCCAAATATTCCAAATATTTTTGGAATTTATATTCCAAATATTTCTATAAATCTGCGTTACAATTAGTCCGTTCACGTCGATTATCCACACATGTCCGCCATTTTTACTTCAAGAGAGAGGTGCTTCCACTTCTCGGTCTGCTTTAAAGGTGGATGTTCGAAATTTTCTTTCAGGTGACACGAAAGCCTTTACAAAATTTCACCGACTTATTCGTATACGTTCAAACCTGATTCGGGAATTTTTATTGTTTTTGGGGGTTATTGTTTCTTCTCATTCACTGTTACAAGCTATAACTAATCATTAAACTTTATTTACAGCCACATCAGGAGGTAAATTAAAGCTTTCATTAAGACGAGATTACTCGTTAACGTGAAATTATTACGTGCAATTATTAAATTGATCATGTTTTCAAAAATTGTTTAAAAAATGCTAAGATATTCGGATGATCGTTAATATACTGACACGATTGTTCAATTCAAATTCAATCAAAATTCAAAAAGATTTTCCGACTGGTACGATTGTGATTAACTTCTGAATCTTGGAAAGTTATTCAAATTTTATTTTTAATTTAAAGCTATCGATCTCAAAGAAGGGTCTCAAGAATTCTGCTAATATTTTTATCCTCGATGGAATATAAAAATCGTCAACTGAGATAAAGTGATACAACACTACCAAGTGTCTCAAAAAGGGTGAAAGCTGGCATTCAATTTTTGAAGTGGAATTAAAACGGTACAAGAAGACACGTTTATTGATAATATTTGTATTGTTAATTTAACATATTTCTGTTCTAGTGAGCAGTCAAGTTTGGTTCTCTAAATGAAATGATATTAACACTTTCCATTACATCATTTCATATAATATGATATAAATAATATATATACAATATTATATGAATAATATATATAATATTATATAAATAATATATATATATAATATTACATAAATAATATATATAATATAATATAAAATATTATATATAATCTATAAAATGCAAGCCATATAGATAATACAAAAAATAATTTATAATTGATAATTTAATCACACTTTTTCATTTTAAACAACACTGAAAGGGTTAAACAAACTATACATTCTCGGTGAATGCTCACCGCAATTCTCACGACAACGACCTCAAAAAAGAAAAAATCCCAAAACTCTGTTCGAACATGTGCTAATAAGTCAACGCATTAACACTAAACCTACCACGGTCAAAATGGCCGATTTTTTATTTTACGATACCACAAACTTTGGAGACTTCCTCGTGCAAAACGATCGAATAAATTATATTATCGAAACAAGTCTCATAATTAAAACTTCACAAAATCCAAGTGAATTCTATCTTTCCACTCTCATGAGTCAATGCACGCTAATCATCGTTAACAGGTCGGTTGGTTTAGTGTTAAATTTCGTAAAAAAAGAGCCTCGTTCGATTCACCGGAAAGAAGAAAGAAACTCCACGGTGCGTCCTATCGTAGCAAAACAGGCCGAGAAATGATGAGAAATCGCACCCGAGCAGAACATTGAGCCGTTTATTTTGAAAGTGGCATAAGTCACTTTTTCAAAAATGTCGAGTTGATGGTAACACTAATTACAATTGAACGGTATCTTTTCATTTAAAAAAAATTTGCAATCAATAAGTTGAGAACTATTGAGATTTGTTCGAGAGAAGTTTTGCTAATTAACGGTATAACAAACATGTAAAAGAAATAGAAACGTATGATAAGTGTGTGTGAAGTATTGTTTTGATTTATTTTCAGTATTTTGAAAAAAATTGTGATCATTGGACTTATTTTTATAAGTGCAGAAGAATAGTGCAGTTTTGTAAATTATATTATATTATAATATAATATAATATAATATAATATTAGAGCAGCTGAAATGCTTCTATGCGCATCTATAATAATATTATACAATAATAATAATAATAATAATAATAATAATAATATAATATTATATTATATTATTATTAATAATAATATTATTAATATATTATTATTAATAATAATATTATTAATATAATATTATAATATAATATTGTAATATAATATTATAATATAATATTGTAATATAATATTATTATATTATATTATAATATAATATTGTAATATAATATTATTATATTATATTCTACCACAGTTATTTAAAAAATTTGAAACCCTTAAATATATCGACTTCAAAACAAAGTGACTTATGCCACTTCCAAAATAAACGGCTCAATTATTATTTTCATCGGCGATGATTCCCGTGGTGACGCGTTTCACCTCTGCCGCAAGCGTCGCGCACATTGGAGAAAGGCGACAGGCTCGATCGCGACGACTCGTACGATCGTGCGAATGCGCACGATCGAAGCGCATCGGAAGCAAAGAGTCGTTGTCGAAGCCGGCCAGTCGTTTCTCGGTTTGGCCAGAAACGTTGATTACCGCCGGAACTCCGATAAATGGGTCTCTTTGTGGAGTAGGGTGCAAACGTTGTTCCCGTTCGTGCGGACCGGGACGAAATAATGCCAGGAATTCGATGGAGTCGCCGTCGGGAGAGGCGCGGCTCGATATTGCAGGCTGGAGATGGAGATGGACAGACGGACACACAGAGGAGAATGATGTTGGAGTGAATGTTGTGATCGCCGGGAAAATTGTGATGGAAAAAAATTGTGTGACGTGTGCGGGAATAGGCGGAGCGAGAAATTGGGCGAGATGGGAGACAAAGGGGAGGCTCGCTTTGTTATCTGTTCTACTTAATGATTTTTATTATTATTCAGGAATTAACGTCTTCGGAGAACGAGACAATTTTTGAGAAGCTGGATACGTTTTGAGACAGCATGATTTCGTTTCGATGACTGGCTGGACGTTTGTGTACCGGGTGTTCCATTTGAATTTTAACCCTAGAACGGTCAACTTCTATTTTTTGATGTAAGTGATATTGTGGAATTGCATTGGTTAATAATTTGTGACAATTTTAAATGTGACGTATATTGTACAATTAGTGAGCATATTATTAAACATACTATGTATTATACATATATATATAATATTATAATAATAATGCATAATAATATTATATTATAATAATATAATGTTATGTAATATAAATAACGTTAATAATATATATGGTTACTAATTGTTAATACGGTTAATAATTACATATATTAAATATTATACTATAATATACTAATATTATACATTATATATTATTATTACCGATATATAGTATAATATTATATATTAGTATATAATGTATTATATATCATTATTACTATTATATATATATTATAATATTAATATATTAAATATTATAGATTATATAATATAGTATATATTATTATATAATAATATTAAATAATATTATATATTAGTATATATTGTATTATTTATTACTGCCACTATTATATATTATAATATTAATATATTAAATATTATAGACATTATATAAACATTTTTTTGAGGTCATCGGAAATCTCAGGTGACCGTTCTAGGATTAACGTACAATTATCTCTTAAACAATGCATTAAAAAAAGTGTTTAAAATAAAATTTGTTTCCATTCATGGGGGTCCTTTTTGCTTATGATAGCAACCTGGTTCCTTTAACTGAAATCGCGTGTAAAATCTCAAGCTGACCTTTTCTTTCAAATACAGCTGTGTATGTTTTTCAGTTAGCTAGGTTTGTAGCTCATTCTATGACGAATTTATCGACCTAAATATATTGTTGTTCCAAGGTCAATCAAGCTCATTTATTGCTACTCAAATTTTGGCTTCGTTTAGTATTTAAAAACATTGTTCTTTATCTCTAATATTCGAACGAATGTTCACGGTCTTGCGAACTGATAAAATGATTTATTTCGATCCCAAACAATTTGGCTACTCACAAAAATAATTATAGCATTAATATAGCATTAATTATTATATAATATAATATTAATTTTAGCTTAATTATAGCTAATTATAGCATTAATATTATATAATATAATATTAATAATAGTACATAGCATATTAATATATATAATTAAAGCACAAAAGCCTTCCTGTTCCAAATTTCTCAGCTACTCTCAACGCTGTTTAAAAACTAATGCGATTTTAGCCAGAAAAGCAGTTGAAGGTATTCACAGAAAATATTTATTGATTTTAGTAAGTCAAATATCCTACTATAATATCCGACTACAAAAAAGTAATTTGCTTTCTTAACGTTTATTATTACTATTATTTATTTTATTATTACTAATTATTATATTATTATTATTGTTATTATTTCTATTACTTTTTCCCTGCTTCAAATCACCGATAATAAACACCTTATGAAAATTTATAGTATTCGGCTCATATCCAAACGGACAATTTTCCGTCGTCTTCCAGAAATTCGCGTCGCACTGGCACAGGGAAATTCACAGCAACCCGTTGAGTTGACATTCGCGAGATTGTACTTTAGGATGGCCAGCAAATTAGCGGACGGTCCCAAACAGTGGCAGCCACGGAGTGCCATAGAGAGGGGCTGGCTGAGCACGTGGCACGCTCATGAAATCTCCGTCGGGCTCGGCCCGTGGAATACGAATTGGAAAGGCGCAATTACACCGAAATTCCTCGGGGAGTGCTCTCGTCCCGATGGGGTGCTCGTGCAGACCCAGAGGAGGCGGTCCGGGTCCACTTCACTCGCGGTTCCTTCCGCCGTATAAAACGGTGAAGTGGCAAGCCGCAATTTTGCAACGTCGCAATATTTATGCGAATATTGACGTAACCAAGACTGCTGAATTATTCTCGGTTAGTCTTTTTTCGCCCTCTTTGAGACCACGCGAGAAGAGATCTGTCTCCAACAAAATGTAGAGGCATGATTTGGGTATTGATAATTGACCTTGGATGACATTGAAACACCGACATATTTAGGTCGATGCAGTCGTCACGGAATGGACTACAAATCTGGCTGAATGAAAATAATATATTTATAATAATAATAATATTTGGCAGTTGAAATAAATTGGTTCGTTTGCGATGATAGAGAGTATGCAAGAGATTTATGGTAATTGCAAAGAAAGCAAGAAGCATTTTTTGCATAAAAAATGTAAATGCAAAGATGAGGACATTTGTGATTCAACGTATTGAGCGACTAATAAGAACGATATCTATTTATTCAACAGCGACATTTATTAATCTATGCATTTACCACGAGCATATGTTCGCATAGATTGCACTAGGTTTTCAATTATTATGTATTATTTATTTTGCAATTAACACTTTGTATTACATACATTGGCACGGTATCTTTATTTAAACAGTGTTTACTTCGGTGCACAGCTATTGACATGAAGCGATACGTAAGTAACATATGGTTCCTGAGGTCATTTGAAGCAACTTTTTCCTTAGCGAAAATGTTCTGCGAGGCTTCGTTTACGAGTTATTAACGAAAAACTCTGACCAATGAGAGATCGCGTACGGCTGACGCCCCGCCCTTGCGACCACTGCCGCTGCGACGGACGGTCGGCGCGACGAGGTATTGACCGCAAGGGCGGAGCGCCGGCCATACTCGCGCTCCGATTGGTCACTGTTTTTCGTTAATAACTCGTAAACGAAGCCTCGTAGAACATTTTCGCTAAGGAAAAAGTTGCTTCAAATGACCTCAGGAATCTCCCACTTCCAGGAAGTACCATAATTTTGGGACACTCTGTAGATTATCATGCTAAATAAGGAAGTCTTGGAAGTTTGATTGTGACGGATATAATTACAAAGTCTTAAAATCTTATCATGTTAAATGTGTAGGTAAATTAAAAAATTAACTTAATACTGCTCTCAAGTATTGAATATTGAACTATAAAAACTTTTGTTAATATTGTATTTCCTAATCATTTACTTTTGTGAGTCTCTCGAGCATGTTTCAATCTGCTTCGAATTACTAAATGCACAATTAAAACGTGCTCGAACTTTGAAATTGTTCAGAAGGCTAAATTAATCTTACTTGTCGCAATCGCCAAGTGGTATTTTAATAAATAATTATAATGTTCGCGTGTTTGTTCAAAGAATCATTATAGCTTCAGACCAATTTTGGTCGCACGAGATTTATATACTTTCTAAATAAATGACGTAATACATAGATATGTAAACTTTAAACATTTATATTTTATGATAAAATTACTCGATTAATCTCGTAGGATTGCTATGATTTTTCAAGTCTCCTTGAACTTATCAACACATTCAATACGTTAGAAACTTCCAAGAGCATCCTCTTTCAAATACCCGAAGCAACTCGAATCTTCTTAGCTTCGCATTATCTAGAATCTTTTTAAAATCGGAATTCCATCCGAATGAGGCGAACTATCTGAAGCGAGATGAGACTACAAATAATGGGAACTTTTCCCTGGGATCGTATTCTTCCGCACAGAATGCAATTTATTTAAATTGTCGTGTAGAACAGTTTCTCTCCGTCTAGGTAGAAAAGGACGAGGAAGGTGGACATGCTGTTTGATTGTCAAGTTTTGGAATTTCTACTTAAATTATTGCCGCAATGGAAAATGTGATAAATATGAACTTTTGTGTAGGACAAAAATTGCCACAAACAAGGATGAAATGGAAATGTATCTTTTGTCTTAATAATTGGAAAAATAAAATTTATGTTCTTGTGATACTTTTACTGTTTTGCATTTGATCGACTAATTTTTGCCACGAATGCACTAAATTCGTAATCTAACGATAAAACTGATTTTGATTTTTATTATATTTTTGTAACTCGTTTAATATTATATTTTATTATATTTAATATATTTTTGTTATATTTTTATAACTCATTCGATATTATATTTTATTATATTTAATATATTTTTATTATATTTTTATAACTCATTTAATTTCATATTTTATTATATTTCATATATTTTTATTATATTTTATATAACAAAATATATAGTATATATACAATTATAATATTATATTTTAATTATATTTTTAAGATATTTGAAGTAAATGGCGGCCATGTTGAAAAATGTAGTTTCGAGAAAAACGTAAAAGAAATTTTGCACATTTTAAATTTCGCGATTGATCTTTTTTTTAAGGTGACCCTTCACTTTGAGATGTCGTATTACAACAAGTAAAAAGTATGGAGTGCACTCGCAGAAGCAATAATTTTTGCACGTCGGAATTTTAAGCGGCAACCACAATGCATTAATGCGGTCGCTGGACGCGTGTAATCCGAATTAAATAAATATGAAGCAGACTTTTCGCACTGCGACGGAAAATATCGTTGCTCCTCGCTCAGGCAGCAATAATTTATTCCGCTTACGCATTCGAGAGCTTACTTTTAACGTTTCCGCCAACAGATACGCAACAAGTACCGAAGTCTGTTGCGTGGCGTTCCGTAAAATTCAATTTTACCTGGGCAGAAGTCGACTGAAACGCTGACTGCGATTGTAAATATAATTTAGCAATTGATTATTAGGAAACTTCGAACTGCACAAGCAGCTTGAGAAATTTTAGAACGCTTCTAACGACTTGCAGAACTTTTTCTCCGTCATTCGTTTGCGCAAAAATGGTATTTAGCTGTGTTACCGCCTATTCAGCTGTATTAGTATTGATATTTCAGTATTAGTATTTCATACCTATACATATCAGATCGACCAACGTGCTTCAGGGAACAACCGCCTAAAATATTTATAGCTCTGCTTTCAAATACAATCTCATCCAGCATTGCCCAGGTCGGCACTCTACGCGCAGAAAACAAAGCATATTATGTCTCACGCTCCCTGCTGGCTCGAAGTGACTCTCGAAAGAAACTGTAATGCCCGTGTCCTCTTAAAAATAAGCTCTCGAGAGCACAAACAGTCGCTATTGGGAGAGCTATCGTCGAGCAGCCAGCAGAACGGTTCCGAGAGCGAGATCGATACGCGGCATGAACGTGCTCCGTCTATAGTAATGTCTCCCTAATTGACGCTCAGATTGTACAGAAAACTGGACGATTCGGGAAGAGGGGATACGATTATTCGAGCCTTGCGATTCCTTTTTATAGTCACAAATTGTCAACAACTATAAAAAGGCTCGAATGTTCGTATCTCCTATTCTCAAATTGTCCATTTTCCCGGACAATCTGTACGTCAATTAGAGAGACATTACTGTTTCGGGTTGGCAGGAAAGTAATTTCGGTATTTCAATGTGAAATAAAACTCAATTTTTACTATATATATTATATATAATATATATAGTAAATATATATAGTAAATATATATATTATAATATGTATAGTAAATATATATATTATATATAATATATATAGTAAATATATATATTATAATATGTATAGTAAATATATATATTATATATAATATATATAGTAAATATATATATTATAATATATATAGTAAATATATATATTATAATATATAATACATTATTATAATATATATATTAATATATATATATATATATATATATATATATATATATATATATAAACAAGAAATGAACTTTAATCGGTCTATTATTTTCCATTTTCTTCGATGATCTTTCGCCATCTTTCTGGTCCTTATTGGTAAAAAGCTCGATCATGTGCGATTCAAGGCTATCGTTGTTATCGTAATTTTTAGGTTATTATTAAAATAATTCAATTATTGTTTCGTATTTTAATTAATTCAATTATTATTTAGTATTTTAAATCAATTTAATTATTACTTAGTATTTTTAATTCATCCATTCATTATTTAGTATTTTTAATTAATTTAATTTACTTATATTATTATAATCGTATAGTATTCTATTATGAATAAATAAAGTTAATCAAATAACCATTAATTAAACAAAGGGTGCACGTGGAAACGAATGAGCATGAGAAACGAGATAGTTAAAAAAAATCCATTCTTTCAAGGGTCGCATTCATGGTAGCCAGGAGATTAGGCCAGACTCCGGATCGGAGGAGTGGGGGTAGGTCACGCGACGCGCATATTACGGAGCATGTACACCCGTTATTCTTCTACTCCGTTGTACCGGAGTCTCGAGGCGTCACGTGACCTAACTTAATCTGCTAGCTGTCATGGTTGTTGCACCACTAATTTGTTGCAAGGCACTAATGCGAACCTTCATATTGCCAAGACTGGTAAATTCTTCTCGGTAATCCCTCCCCTTTTTAAAGCCACCCAAGAGAAATTTGAGTTTCCACCAAAATGTACAAGACTTTGGTATCGGTGAACGAGATCTTGGATAACTTTGATACACCAACATATTTAGGTCGATGAGTTTAGGTCATTGAATTCAGCTTGGTTGAATTAGAAAATATACGGCTTCATTTCAAAAGCTAAAGGTCACCTTGAGATTTTACCTAAACAAATTTGGAGACACTTTTATTTGAAACACTTTTTCGAATAAAGCATAGTTTAGGATTTCGAAGACAGCTGCATGGTTGCATTAAAATGAGAGTCGCAGTATAATTTGGTTACATTGCATTTTTACGGCACATCTGTCTCGATTGTTTAACAAATTAAACGAATTGGTTCGTTGATGACGGTACATGCTATTTATGGTATTTATATATATATATATATATATATATATATATATATATGTATATATTATTTTAATTATAATATATATATATAATATATATATATTAATTATAATATATATAAACAATATATATATATATATATTGTTGTTTAAAACATGGTCATGTGGTCGTCGATTTTGAAGAAATTTAAATATGTTATAGAGCTTGACACTTTGAGCAACTTTTTCCACTAAAAAATTGGTAAGCATTTGCTCAAAAAATAGACCGCAGAATCGTCCTTGACTTTGAAAGTCAAGGTTAAAGAACCCAATCTTTTGTTCTATTGCAACATATTGTACACATCGAGATGAACAAAAGTCTCGAAGGAACCATGGATCTCAATTCAACCCCTTTACATAGAAAACGATGTTAAATATAATAACTGATTACATGCAAAAATAAGCCGGAAAAAGGGGTTAGCATTTTATCATTTAAAGCTTTGTTTTCAAGAAAACTGAGTTCGAAAATGCGTCAGGTTCGCGTGACCTCTAGTATGAGAGGAAATAAAATTGATATGTCATGGCCAGACGCGCCACTTGATTCCTATTCAATAGCATTATTTTTGCCGCCAAATTCTTCTCGGAAAAAAACGAAGCCTCGAATGAATAAATATTATTATATTTTACATTTTACATCTATCTATACCTATTAGTACTACTACATTATTACATTATATCATTATATCTATACCTATTATACCTATTATTATATTATATTATACTTATTATTATATTATACCTATTTTTATATTATATTATACTTATTATTATATTATACCTATTTTTATATTATATTATACTTATTATTATATCATACCTATTTTTATATTATATTATACTTATTATTATATCATACCTATTTTTATATTATACCTATTATTATATTATACCTATTTTTATATTATATTATACTTATTATTATATCATACCTATTTTTATATTATACCTATTATTATATTATACCTATTTTTATATTATACCTATTATTATATTATACCTATTATTATATTATATCTATTATCATATTATACCTATTATTATATTATACATATTATTATATTATACCTACTATTATATTATACCTATTTTTATATTATACCTATTATTATATTATATCTATTTTTATATTATACCTATTTTTGCACCCAGACTCACTGTCGGGTCTGTTGCATCACGATTTTTAGGACACTCTATATAATTTTTATATGTCGTTTTTAACGTCGTTTTTTATGCAAAAAGTTGACACGAGACCTATGATTCCTTTCAGACCTTTGGTTCCTTTCCTTTGTTTCTCTTGACGAATTCCATATGCAGCAATAAACAAAATTTCACCCTTAGAGCTTGATTTGAAAAGTCAAGAACAATTTTGCGACCAATTTTTCAGCAAATCTCCGCCGATCCAGAGGTGTAGAATCACGCTATGATGTTCGTGACATGTAATTTTTATACACCCTGTTGAACCTCTGGCAAAAAACATATTCGTGCGCGACAAAAAAAGTGACTTTTTAAAATTGGAGTAAATGACTTGAATTTTTCTTAAATGCCACACCTCTCATTCGATAAATACAAACTTAACTACGCTCGAAATCAAACCAATCCCGATTGGTCAGCCCACAGTAACCAGCTTGCAACATATTTAAACTTCAGCAAAAAGAAAAAAGAAATCGACGAGCAGTACCACCGGGCTTTAAATGATTACCGCGCGAGGGAACGCGCTGGGCGGAGGGCAAGGCGAGCGAGCCGGCGAGAATTTAAAGTATGAAACGACAGAGGCACGTTTGAGAGGTGGCGATAGAGGAGCGGGGGGGTTAAAGGACTCCCGGAGGACCGAGCGAATGGATGACGGCAAAGAGGAAGAGAGAAAGAGAGTGAGAGAGGCAACCCGTCGGGGTTCTGTCTTCTTCGCAGGTTATCGGAGCTGTATCGTCCGGGCACTTCCTCGAGCTACGGAGGGTCCTTGGAGAAGGATGCCCAGGAGCCGGGCGGGACCTCAACGACCTCGGAGTCCTTGGAGAGCAATGGCCTCGATACCGAGATACCAGCTGCGGCCAGGAGACCCCGTAGCACGAGGGGCTCGCAAAAATGGAGTAACGTACGCGCCGTCATGGCGCTCTATTCCTCTCTACGCAAGATCAAGAGGTACTCCGGTCATTGCTCGATATGGACGGTAACCTCTGAACTGCACTCACACCTATACAAACAGACACGTATATATACCACGTACACCGGCGGGCATCGAGAGAGAGACTAATAATACAGGGTGTACCGAAAATGTCTCGCAATCCGAATGTAGGGGATTCCTGAGATGATTTGAAGCAACTTTTTCCTTAGCGAAAATGCGATCCGCGGCTTCGTTTACGAGTTATTAACGAAAAACAGCGACCAATCGGAGGCGAGATCGTTTGGCGCGAGACGGCCGAGCCAGTGAGCGGAGCCGGGCTCCGCGCGCTCGTTGGCTGGGCCGCCGCGCGCCAGCCGAGCTCGCCTCTTATTGGTCACTGTTTCTTCGTTAATAACTCGTAAACGAAGCCTCGGGGAGCATTTTCGTAAAGGAAAAAGTTGCTTCGAATGACCTCGGGAACCTTCCGTTTCCGGATTGCGAGACATTTTTCGGACACCCTGTGTACACGATACAACTGAACTCCTCGACTTGAACGCTCTCTACACCCTAACGATTTCTGATGCTTCTGAAAAGGGGACGCACGATGCGCTCCGATCCTCCTGGAATTCCCTGCGATGGTAGGAAATTCACGAGTGGACTCTGAAATGTGCAGTCGACGGTGTTGACATTCGAGAGATGATATTTAACGATAAACAGAATTGTTATGTTTTCGCGACAATTTGTGCCGCTTTGTGGCGATCAGAGTTGGGCTGAAGCAAGATGAATCTTTTTTCTACTAGATTGAAGTTGTTATTATTGAGGTCGTCGTTCTTTGAAAATCGTAATTATATGCTAGTGAAATTGTGTGAATGTTGATTTGTTTGATGTGAAAAGTCTGTGGTCGCGCTTCGAATTACGTAAGACGTGCTTAGATAATTTGTACCTTAAATATAAATCATTTCGAAAATTATGTTCCATGAATAATGATATTTTAGTAATGTATTTTAACTGATCTGGTTAATGATCAATGATTATAACTCGTTAGTTATTATGAATTATTGTAAATCAGTTGTAATATATTATAAATTATTATTAGTTGGTTTTAATATGTATTATCAACTGTTATAAGTTAGTTTTAATATGTATTATCAACTATTATAAATTAGTTATAATATATATTATCAACTATTACAAATTAGTTATAATATATATTATCAACTATTATAAATTAGTTATAATATATATTATCAACTATTATAAGTTAGTCATAATATATATTATCAACTATTATAAATTAGTTATAATATATTATAAATAGTAATTTTATTATAGTAATCGTTATAATCATTAATCGTCAATCAGATTACTTTTTAGTGAATTATTATAAATTAGTTAAAATAGATAACAAGTTACAATAGTTAAATTATTAGTTAAATTATATGTTTGTATAATATGTTTATATAATATATTTTATATATTTATATAATATATTTCATATATATTACAATAGTTAAATTATTTCATATAAGTTACAATAATTAAATTATTAGTTAAATTATATGTTTGTATAATATATTTTATATATTTATATAATATATATTTACTAAATTTATATAACATACTTTATTTTATATTATAAAATATGTATATAACATATTTAGTAAATTTATTGCATTTATGCGATATATGCGGAAAGATTGTATTCTCCGTTCGCGGATTATTTTTTCATATGATGTCGTATTTTTTTTCTGTAACGCGTTGCTCAGCAAATTGTTATTGCTACGTCCGCCAACGTATGCGCGCACTAATTTGATAAGTTTTATGCACGAGCCATGAAAATTAACCTTTTGCCCGTCAAAGAGCATACATTTTACACTGAATTTAGTAAAAGTGTCCACATACAATTAAGAATAGCTTTTGTGTTAGTATATCATTATTTATGGAACCTAATTGCGTGCGACAAGTTTTTTATTTAAAGAATAAATAAGCACGTTCGAAGCACGGCCGTAGACTTTTTACGTTAAACAAATCAGCATTTATGTAATTTCCGTCCGGCTGACGCAGCGGCGGTGGTCGCGAGGGCGTGGCGTCAGCCGTGCGCGATCTCTCATTGGTCAGCGTTTTTCGTTAATAACTCGTTAACGGTGCCTCGAAGAACATTTTTGCAAAGGAAAAAGTTGCTTCGAATGACCCGAGGAAGCCGCCACTTTCGGATTGCGAGACATTTTTGGGACACCCTGTATTTTTGAAAAAAATATACTCACCGGATATGTTACACAATATTACACGAGGTATCTCGTTTCCTGTTAGCTGGGCAACATGAATATAAAACGAGATACGTGTCTCGATTACCGGCATCAGCGCGTTGAAATATATATTGTTGAGTGCAATATCAGATAACACAATTATTAAATATAATTTGCATAATTAATCTTGACGTTAATTAATACTCGCCGCCGGTGTTTAATTTCTACAGTTTAATGTCGCGGATTCGCTGGAAAAATTAATCTGCGAAATTTAACTCCGTCGTGTAGAATCCAATCTCTTCAATTAAATATCTCAAACGTAACGATCTCTCTCTGATCAATCGAACGGGTTCAGTGAATTAGCGAACCGTGAAAATGGTGAAACGTTACAGAAAATCAAGAGTATACTGTAGATGAAATGACCGACTCGCTTATTCGCTTAATAATATTTTCTCTCTATTTTTATATTTTTCTCTTAAAATTCTATCAAAATCAGTAAAATATAACTATAACAAATATAATATATATATTTATATAATAAATAAATTAAGTTATATTTATATAATATAGTTATATAAATATAATTTATATAATAGAGTTATATAAATATAATGTATATAATATAGTTATATAAATATAACTTTAACAAATTTAACAACTTTAACTAGGGGTGAAAGCCATTGGAAAGCCCTGTGCATGTAAATACATCTCTCTCTCTCTCTCGCTCTCTCTCCTCCCTCTCTCTTTCTTTTTATTTTATTTTATATATTCAATAATTCTTTGAATTATTCAATATAATATAAATAAATAAAAATAAAAAATAATAATATATATATAATAATATATTGTATTAATTATTATAATTATATATATATTCAATAATTCTTTGAATTATTGATAGAATAAAAAAATAAAAAAATCGTTGAAACAGATTTCATTTTAGATTTATCTATCACATGCTATTGCCAATGATATTCAACATCAAGGATCAAAGTTTATAGAAAAATATTACGCACACAAATACTACTACTAACCAAATAACCTAAATAACTAAATAACCTACTAACAAATATGTAAGTTGAACACGTTTTACTGAAGAACTCGACAGATAGTTGTTAAAAATATCTCTCTAAACATTTATAATTATACAAAAGAATATACCGTTGTATTCGAAAGAGTATAATATTTAGAAATATTCTGTATATTTAGTATAATATTCTGCACAAGTATCATCCGTATAATTTTTACGGTCGAAACGTAAAAAATTCACTAGAATCGATAACATTGTTATGAATTACAAACAATTTAAGACAGCGAAGATCACAGTTTCCCCTAAAAATTTATACCTCTTTCCATGTTCTTAGCTCGTAACAAGATTAACAAATTCGGATCGACGAAACGCGTCGTTTAAATTTCCCTCATAACCTCAAACAAAAAAAGTTGCAGAAATGTGAGCCTCTCACACTTTTCTCATAATTCAGCATAAGGATCCGCAGCGAATTTATCGCTTCACAGAAAACAATTTATTCCACCGCACTCAACTCGACGAATTTTATCTCGGACACAGAAAGCGAACCTAACCTAGCCTAACCTTAAAACTGGAACCGCGCGATTCGCGGGCCAATCGCGGTTGTTAATGCGAAACGCGACGACCGTTGAGTCCAATGAAAGGAATAAAAAATGGCCGCCATACCCGCGACCCGAGAAAACCCCGTCTCACCTACCTCGGGATTATTTTGCTTCCCCCGTCCGCGTCGCCGTTAATATTCTCCGAACGGCACTTACGGAGAATTCCGGCGGAGACGGAAAATTCCCGATGGCCGTCTGGGAGCCGTTCGCGAGAAAGGCTTTAATGCGTCACCCTTCCCCCGTACGAACCGTTTCCCGGGGATGCACGCTAATTGGAAGTTTTCAGTTTCATTAGAGACGTCTAATATCGCGGATAGTATCTTTGCGGGGAGGGGGGGGGGGGGGGCTCCGATCCATTTCCCACGAGACTTAAAGTGTATGTAGCGCGAAAGTTTTTGGGCGAACTGGGCTACCATCTCATCCCAGTTCCACAGCTCACTTTTGCCCCTCGAACCTTACGTTGCAATCGAGGCGACGCCCCCTCGCGAAAACATCGGCTAGGTTATGTGTAAGTATTGGGTTGGCAACTAAGTAATTGCCGATTTGTTCAATGAAATAAAAGATTGCTTTTTTACTTGGAACGAAGTTTAATCTGTAATGTATTTTCCATTTTGTTCGATGACCTTTCGCCATCTCTCTCACTTCCAAAATAAACGGCTGAAATATTTTATTAAAAAATAACACGCCATTTTTTCATATTATTGTTCTCGTTCCGAATGGAATCGTTTCTTTGATCTAAAATACGCTTGATGTTTCTATACCGCGTTTACTTTGCTCCTTGAATTCGTTCTCTCTGCGCGAGGCAGGAATCATCGAAACCGAAAAATATTTACTCTGTGAGAAAAACAGGCCGTATATCGATTCGTTATTCTCCCAACTTTTCAAACTTGTTTATATATATATATATATATATATAAATTATTAATATGAAACGTATAAAAAATTATGAGATTCATTTTTAGAAGATTACTAATTAATTGATGAACAATTAGGTCAAAATCAAAATTGCGAAGACATGAGAAGAATTTGTGAATACTTTATATTATGTAGAACTTATTAAAATTATTAAAAGAGGAAAGGCAGTTTTTTGCGAATTACATTTCTTATAATCGATTTAGGCAATTTTTTATTATACGTAAAAATCCACAGTTGGCTCATAAGTGTAATAATATTTGAAACGATAAGATTTAGGAATTATTAAAATATGCCACCCGATATAATTACGTCAAAATTAAAATTTGACAATTCTTATAATCGATTCAGGCAAATATTTATTATACGTAAAAATCCACAGTCGGCTCATAAGTGTAATAATATTTGAAACGATAAGATTTAGGAATTATTAAAATATGCCACCCGATATAATTACGTCAAATTAAAATTTGACATAATAATAATTTTCACTATTTTCCACTACTTCTTTTTTATTCGGTCGTTTCTTGGTCGGCCAAGGGCTTTCTCTAATAGGCCATCACAATTTGTCACATTTCGAATTTACTTATCGAGGCCTGGAAAAGTGTTTTCTGACAGCAATAAAGCCTCCGGGAGAATCAGTCAGATTTTCAACAGCGAACGCTGACCGTCGGTGGCTTTTACTGCGGACTATAAATTCAAGTATTATAAGCCCAACGAACATCTAGGCGAAGATTCGAAGCTTTACGATCGGACTTACAACCTTCGGAAGAACCCGATAAAGACCTACCGCACAGTTCGTTTCATATTGGCAACGACCTGCGCAGCTAGCCTTCTGGAACGGGAAAGAGAGAAAGAGATGTATTTCCGGTGGGAAAAGCCGTCGGTTGGGAACGTAATTCTTCTAATTGATGCCAGCGGATGCTGTACCGTTCCGTAGAATCGCGTCGATTAATTTCGGAAGAAAATTTCTTCCCCTACCATAGTGGCCTTATTTCACTAGACAAGGATAGAGAATGACAATATTGAAAATAAACATGCAAACAAATTTTTGCTTTCAGTCATTTCCATCTTATTTAAAGAATTTTAACACCAGTGGATAGCCGAGATTTTTCCGATTAAAATGAGTCCAAACATGACGTAAATTGGTTTATGTTTATCGAGGAGCTTATTTATTATACAGGGTGAGCCACGCGACTTGCAAACGTCGAGTAACTTTAAATTAGTTACTCTTTAATTACAAGAATTTCTATTATTTTCGAAGCCATGCATTTAACAGTTTCTCATAAATAAACGTAATTTAATAACTTAATTTAGTCATTGAAATAACCTTCAATTTGTACATGTTACGTGACTCACCCGTTGATTGCTCGTTAATGAAGAATTATTTAAATTAATCCGATTTATATTGTGTTGGAACTCCATGTATCTCGCTTGTATACAGGGTGTCCCAAAACTATGTTACCTCCGGGAAATTATAGATTCCTGAGGTCATTCGAAGCAACTTTCTCCTTTACAAAAATTTTCTCCGAGGTATCGTTCACGAGTTATTAATGAAAAAGACTGACCAATAGGAGAACGAGAGCGGTCGGCGCACCGCCCTTACGGCCAGTGCCGCGTCGCGCCGGCCATCCGGCGTAGCGGCAGTGGTCGCGAGGGCGGGGCGTCAGCCGCGCTCTCCTCTCATTGGTCAGTGCTTTTCGTCGATAACTCGTAAACGAAGCCTCGTAGAACATTTTCGCTAAGGAAAAAGTTATTTCAAATGACCTCGGGAATCTCTCTCTCTCCCATGTGTTAACATAATTATGGAACACCCTGTATAAAGGTAAAGAATGCACCGAATGTATATTCTCTGATTTTGTCGAGTCGTGCTCGAGTCAGTTCGTAGAAGGAAATAGCGTCGCGCACGATTAAATTTACATGCAGTAAATTTAACCGTGCACTGCTGCAAATATTCGTGAAAATTTTGGTAACCAAAAAGGAGAAAGAAATAGTTGAAGCGGACGCTTCGACAATGGAAATATGATGTTCGATGAGCGTGAAGGTATTGAAATTGGATTGCAGCCTGTTCCGGTATTTGGCATGCAGTAACGAAGGATCCTCATTTATTTCTTCGTGCAGTAGAAAGTCCAATCGATAAGGCAGTACAATGCATTGCTTGGTAACCCATTCGGTATTGAAGAAAGGAAACGAGCGGTAAAAGTGAAGTAGATATCGGTAGTAGAATTCGTCCGGATGCACGGTGCTCCACATTTAATTGTTCATTTAGTTGCTATTCTACACTCAAGTACCTGGTCACGTCATATACTGTTATCATACATTTGCTATTTTTTTACAAACTCAAAATACCCTAAACAATTTCTTTCAATTTCACAGTATTACCCCCACCTACTATGAAATTAAAATAAATATTAACAATAATCTTAATTTTATTTATCCTAATTTGTTTAACCTAACCATTCATCTTTACGAATTTAAAATATCCTAAACAATTCCTTTTCATTCCATAATATTTCCCAAAAAATATATCTAATTTAGATTTAGATTCCTAACCTATTTAGATTTCTAACCTATTTCCCGAAAACTTGCAACTGCGCTTGCGAACGAAAATGGTTCTCGATCTGACGAATTTAGAACTTCCATATGTATTAACGATGAGACCAATATTGGGTCGGAAGTTGGTGGTAACGTATACGGAATGTCCAAGGAGCGCCGTGTCGTCTGCATGAGAATTTTAGAACGCAAGAAGCGTAGACTTCGATGTATACAGAAATCTATTTAAATATTTATACAAATTTATGATAATTCTAATTTATAATAAAGATCCATTATAATTAAATTTTGCATAAAATATGTAGTACAATCAATTTCACCCCTAGTTACAATTAGTACAACCTCGATTTCAAATTTATAGTAAAAATCTATTACAATTAAATTTTACATAAGAAATCAACTGCAATCAATTTCACCCCTAGTTACAATTAGTACAACCTCGATTTCAAATTTATAGTAAAAATCTATTACAATTAAATTTTACATAAGAAATCAACTGCAATCAATTTCACCCCTAGTTAAAATTAATACAATCTCTACTAAAAATCTATCGTAATTTAAAATTTCTGTTTACATTCCTGTGTTAAAAATCGACTAATTTTCAGATCATTCATATCTGAATTAAAACTTCAAATTTCGTCCAGGATAAGATCCTTTACACTTTCCAATAATTAATCGGCGAACTAATCGATCAAAATCACCACTCACTGCACTACTTAAGTACCGAACCTTTCTGCATGTATAGCGTGAAAAAACAGTACAATAACCGAGGAAAGAGAGTTCAATGAAACCAAATACCACACACCCACACATTTTTACATAACCGTAACCGACTCAATAACTAAAACCATAAAAACTTAATCAAATATGTTCCTCTCGAATTACGCTCCCAGCAAATACGTGACAGTTAACCTTTAACTACTTTAATTAATTTTTCATTAATTACTTATTCATCAATAACGATGATATAATTACAAGAAAAAAATTGTAAAACGAAAGCAACGTTTTTAACACCGTTTCTTCCACACAATCAAACTTAGATATCTTCTTTAACCTTAACTACTTTAATTAATTTTTCATTAATTACTTATTCATCTATAAACGATGATATAATTACAAGAAAAAAATTGTAAAACGAAAGCAACGTTTTTAACACCGTTTCTTCCACACAATCAAACTTAGATATCTTCTTTAACCTTAACTACTTTAATTAATTTTTCATTAATTACTTATTCATCTATAAACGATGATATAATTACAAGAAAAAATTGTAAAACCAAAGCAACGTTTTTAACACTCTTGCTTCCACACAATCGAACTTGGATATCTTCTTTAACCTTAACTACTTTAATTAATTTTTCATTAATTACCTATTCATCTATAAACGATGATATAATTACAAGAAAAAATTGTAAAACCAAAGCAACGTTTTTAACACTCTTGCTTCCACACAATTAAACTTGGATATCTTCTTTATCGAAGAGTAAAATAAGAACAATTGCTTCTAATTACGATTTTAATTTACCACTTTTACGCCAATAATAACTCAAATCAAGCATCAGCGTTCCTCGAGACCGCTAACGATAGACAAGGGTGGCGGTTAAGGGTGAAATTAGGTTCAACTAGAACCAAAAAACAGGTACGTAGGGATTGCTGTATGACGATGTTACCGTTATCGAACGAATGCCGGTGCTTGGACACTGTTCGTCGCAACTGCTTCCCCTTAGCGGCTCGTCCAATTAGAGGAGGAACACTGATTTCCGATTGCCTTTCGCCCAACCAGATGAAAAAAGAAGAGAGAAAAAACACGCCGCGAAACTTTCACACCGAGACACCCACGTCGCGAACACCGACGCATACTCGTCTACACACACACACACACACACATACAGACGACAAACTTCTTCGCACGAGTATACATATACATCTTGACACGAGTACACGCACACTTCTACGCAAGATTACACGGATCTTCACACGAGTACACGCTCGACTCAACATTATGATACACTTGACATAGGTGTATTAACGATTAAAGAATGCGTAGTGGCATATAGAAAGTTTACCTCTAGTTTCCACTATCTCAGTGTCTCTGTCTCTCTCTCTCTCTCTCTCTCTCTCTCTCTCTCTCTCTGTCTCTCTCTCTCTCTCTCTCTATCTTTGTCTGTTTGTCTATACCTGTCTGTCTGTCAGTCAGTCTGTCTGTCTGTCTGTCTGTCTGCCAGTCTGTCTGTCTGTCTGCCTCTCATCCATCTGACGCTCTGATTCTGAACTGATCTTATCTGATTCTCGCTCACTTCTTATTTCAAGCAAGAATCACCTTACCATCTCTGTTACATAGAACTAGATACGTACATATATATCTATACTTGTATACTATGTACTACATAGAATCGTAACGGTGACGGTTATACGATAAAGCGACGCCGATCGTCTCTGTGAGAAATGGTGTGTTTCTTTCTTTTCAGTGAGTTTTCACAGTGAATGGAACGAAAGTAGGACTGCCTGTTTGTAATAACTATAGATATATTCGTATATATACAGAGTGTCCGGGAATTGTGGTGCCTCCGGGAAGCGGGGGATTCTTGAGGCGATTTCAAGCAACTTTCTCCTTAGCGAAAATGTTCTACGAGGCTTCGTTCGCGAGTTATTCGCGAAAAACGGCGACCAATCGGAGCGCTAGCGTGGCCCGCGCTCCGCCCTCGCGGCCGGTGACGCGTCGCGCCGGCCGTCCGGCGCAGCGTACGCGCAGCCTCCGTCGCGAGGGCGGCGCGTCAGCCGTGCGCGATCTCTCGTTGGTCAGTGTTTCTTCGTTGATAACTCGTGAACGATGCGTCGGAGAGAATTTTTGTAAAGGAAAAAGTTGCTCCAAATCGCCTCGGGAACCCCTCGTTTCGCGCTCGTACAATAATTCTCGGACACCCTGTGTATTATACCGACACATACATGTACGTACGCGTGCCACACATGTGTCCATAGGAGAAACCGTAGAGCGTGATGCAAGAAGGTTTGCGATACGTGTATACCATGCATGGACGTGGTTTGCAAACGGTCCTGCGAGGCTCCCGAGAGCGATCCCCAGGGATCAGAAACGTGCGACGCCGTGCCGTTATTTGATTGTTTAATCGGTTTGCACGATGCATCCCGGTAGAAGTATGTGGAACATATTGCATAACCCCGTAGCAGTAAGACGAAATGTTTTTCAGCGGAGAGTTTTGCCAAATCGCGCGGAAAGGAAAACGATGGTAGCCTATGATATAGGATATCATCGAGTTATAGTTATATATACTCGTCGAGTATAGTGTTTTCGAACGAGTTCTGCATCGCAGTGACTTTAATCCCTGGCCACGGCGGAGGAAATTGTTTGCGTTGGAATTATTCGACGCGAGCTTTCAGGGACAACGACGACGCTTGAATCCTCGCGCTCTTCAGGGGTGCCTATAAATTTCTTGAAGAGCTCACGGCATCTTAATTAAGTGACAGAGTCGAATCGGAACAGATACGCGATCGAATTACTCAAGGAATTATAATTACAACGTAATTATAATTCAAAGTATTATAATTATATACAAGTAATTATATACAAAGTATTATAATTATATACAAGTAATTATATACAAAGTATTATAATTATATACAAGTCATTATATACAAAGTAATTATAATTGCATTGTAATTCGATCGCATTTTCGTTTATAATTCGGATCGCCGATTCGATTAGATTACAACGTAATCGCGAAATTGGTATTAATATGTGATTAAATTAGCGGGACTCTGTTTACGGACGGTGCCCCGAATGATTGCATTTCATTCGGACGATTATGTTGGTCCAAGCGTAGTTTGTATCATTCGTGAGAATAATGTTGCTCTGCGAGTAGGCGATGAAGTTCACTCATTTTCGATTTTGTCATTTGTGCAACCAAACTTTTTCACACGTTTGTTGCTCGATGGTATTTTGGCTGAACGTTTTGTAACGTTTGGAATAATTACTTTGTTGCTCGACTTGCGGAGAACTAGGTATAATTGTGCCGTTTGAAGCAAAAGTTGGGCAAGTCAATTTTTTGCTAACTTGATTTAATGTTATTGAATCATATTTTTAATCTAATATTATGTTATATTAATTATTCTTTATTATTATATATATAAATTTATTATTATTATATTATATAATTATACCATAATGATATATTATTATATATTATTATAGATTATAATTATATATTAGTATATTGTATTATATTATTATATACATTATATATTATATGTTATATTATTATGTAAATATTATATTAATCTATAATAATATTGCATTTGATCTTTTTCCATTGTTTTACGTTGGAGTTTGTAAATGGCTCATATAAAAGAATTATTCACAATTATTCATATTATTGCAGTTCATAGAATTTTTAAATTGTCTTTCATTATCCACAATTTTTGTAATTCAATGTCTAATGACATAATCAATTTGAAGAAGCTATTTTTACTAATTCTCTTACGATTAGTATCGTTCCAGATTTACTATGCAATTAACACTACATAGGTAAATAAACGTGCAACATTTATTTCTATATCAACATTTTTTTCTTCTTTGTTAAAAGCGACTAATTACGCCATCTATGACTTCTGCGTTAGGTAATCGAAATCCGGATGGCCAAGACTCCGATTAATCTGGATCGCAGATAATCGGATCCTAGTTAATCGAAGCTCCGCTATATTAATAAGTTTACTAAAAGTAGATTTCTTTAATCCGGATCGGATTATTTTAATCTGTCTATACGGGGTGACCAATCCGAATGTAACCGCCTGAATAGCTCCTCCGAGTTGCGATGATAGCAAAAATATAATATTTGTACGATTTTTAATATGATTGATGATATGATGATTTTTACATAAATGTTCTTAGATATTTAAAAAATAGAAATGCATCATATTGAACTCTGAAATCCAAGTAGATTGAAAATAAAAATAATTTACAGACTAACGAATCTTCAATTTAATTTCTCATCAGTTCAATTGCGACATTTTTGATTTTTACAAGCTCAATCTCCTGAAACATTTCGAAATCCTAACAATTTAACGTGTTCCAAAATATTAGATACTGAATAATTCAACAAACAAAACTTCACTTTCCATTCAATTACAATAAAACATTCTTAAGTTGAAAGAGTAACAAAAATTAGTTAATACAAAAAATTGTCATTGCTTAATCTACTCTTTCATAAATAGAAAAATCATTGCAACGAAGGTATATAAAAATCTCTCTCAAAAATATTATTTTCAAAGACTTAAAACTCCTTCGAGCATAAAATATTCTCTTTAGATATCCTTTCAGCGAAGTCGCCCATTTTGTTCAGAATGTAGACTATTTAATACTTGAACTGATATTTTACTAGCAACACTAGCAACAACACCTGTGGGAAAACCACGTCATATTCTCTCCTCGCATTCGGCACAGCAAACAAAATATCCGCAGCGCCCGTTGGAAGGTAACAACCTAACAGCGTGGTACAATTTTGGGTTTACTACCCTTCTCTCGGTTCTACTGCTCCATTACTTTCGACCCAGTCTCGCTGATGGGGTCAGATAATTCGTTTGGTTAAGAAACACCGAAGGGAAAAATTCTTTGCAGCCAGAAAAGACGAGTGCGTCATCCTTAAAACCTTGAAAATATTATTTTGAGTATTATATTATATCGTATGTTGAGTATCATGTATTATATATTTTATATTATTTAATATTTCATATATATATATATATATATATATATATATATATATAACATATAATATAATATAATAATATAATAATATAATATATAATATATATTGAGTATTATATATTAATATATTAATAATATATATAATATAGTAATATAATATAATATAATGTAGTATAATAATATATTATATTTATATGTAATATTATAATATAATATATTATTATATTGAGTATTATATATTATATATTTAATATTATTTAATATTTCATATATATATATATATATTAAATATTAATATTTCAACATTAAATAATAAATATATATAATATATAATATATAATATTATAATATAATATATAATATATATTGAGTATTATATTATATATTTAATATTCAACATATAATTTAATATAATACTAAAAATAATATTTTCAAGGTTTCAAAGGTAAAAGACCTCTCTAATATTTATTATATTATATTATATTATATTAGATATGCTAATATTTTAAACTATTATATAAATTCAAGATAAATTCAAGATAAACAAATAAATTAGCTTCAAGAAATACAACTTCACATTCAATTCAGTTGAAATGAAACATTTTTATATCGAAAGAGAAATAGAAATTTAGTATTAAAAATCTGCATGGCCCAACCTACTCCTGAAATCGCTTCACAATCTCTGGACAGCCTAATTACAATAATTCTCACGAATCACTGTATAATCACCAATGTAACAACACCACATCAGTCAATCAATTAACAAAATTAGGCAGCTTGCAGATTCACATACAAAAAGGAAAAACAGAAAACAAAAAATATTGCCAAAAGAACGTCATATTCCTTTCAAAGAGCTTCGCATCACGAGGTACAAACTACCACCAACAATATCAATCAAGACCTCAACGATTAACTCTCCCCTAACTAAAACTATCTAGAACCCAAAAAACGTCGAACCAACGAACTAAATCGCGTCGAAACTCCCCAAATCGACCGAACAACGATGCGCCAAGGTGCCGACACGCCGTCCTTAGTACGCGGTCACGCGACCATTCCATTCGTCCACGACTGTCGATCTATTCCTCTTTCTGTTCGCAGAACGAAGAGCAACCAGCGGTGGATGAAACTGCGCACGACCGTGCAGCTGTCATCGGCGATCTCGACGATCCAGAAGAAGCCGCCGTTGAAGCGCGAGGACTCGTTCCTGAAGCGTTTCTCGACGCGGCAGATCCCGGAGAGCCAGGAGACGTTGGACACCGGCGAGGGCGACGGCAACGCGGCCGACGACAAAGACTTCGCCGGCCGTCGCCGTCGGCGACCGCAGAAGCCGCCGAAAACGGTGGTGAACCCGGACGAGAATTTCTATTATTACTGGCTGATGCTGTTGTCCGGCTGCGTGCTCTACAACCTCTGGACGCTGATCGTGCGCCAAAGCTTGCCGGAGCTGCAGGCGCTGGCGCCGGCCGCCTGGCTCGCCTGCGACGGCTTCACCGACCTCGTCTTCTTCCTGGACGTGGCCGTGCAATTCCGCACCGGCTACCTCGAGCAAGGCCTGATGGTCTACAACAGCAAGAAACTGGCCGGCCATTACCTGAAGTCGAAGGCGTTCGTGCTCGATCTGCTCGCGCTGCTGCCGCTCGACCTCCTCCAAGTGAACCTCGGCAGCAACCCTATGCTCAGGTTCCCCAGGTTCCTAAAGATTTACCGTGTCTATAACTATTACTATATGGTGGAGTCGCGGACGGTTTACCCGAACTTGTGGCGCGTCCTCAATCTCATACACATACTGCTGATCCTGGCGCACTGGTTCGGCTGCTTTTACTACTTGCTCAGCGAGGCGGAGGGCTTCCAGGGCGACTGGGTCTACCCGTACAGGCCCGGCGAGTACGCGACCCTGGCCAGGAAGTACCTCGGCTCCTTGTACTGGTCCACCCTCACCTTGACCACCATCGGCGACCTGCCGACCCCGGAGACCAACGCCGAGTGAGTCATACATCTCTACGACCGTACACACATGTTGCACACGAATATTGCTCTCTTTTCCCGCCGGTTTTTATAACGCTATTCTCGCTTCAACCAACCAACCAACCCCCACCACCACCGTCCTGTCGGTAATGTAACAGCACCCGCGCGTTTCACAGGGGTGCGACGGTCTGTGTTTCTTTAGAGCTCACATCGAATATTCTGACTTCAGAGAGAATCGAAAATGACGGCGCCGTTTTATGGGGGGGCGAGAGGGGGGTTTTGGAGCAATTGGCGACGCTCGCTGTGGTTTGAGCGTGCGGATGGGTTTGTTTTGTTCGCAAGGGCGAGGAGGGATCGTGGAGGTCTTCTTAACGATTCGGAGAACTTTTTGGAATTGGGGCGAAAGTGGGTGTGTGGGAAGGTACAATCGAGGATGGAGTGATTTTTCGTGGCGAAGTATGTGGGACGCGTAAATTGTCAAATTTTTGTGTGTTTCTTCTTCTTTTTTCGAGTTCATTTTGCAACTAGGATAGGGTGAAAGGTAGTTAGGGGCTTTAGGAATGTTTAGTTCGATAGATATAGCTTGGGAGACTGTTCTGAGATCACGGGCATTTAGGCTTTTATTAGGCGATGATTTTATTCAATAAATTTTATTCAATTATTATATTATATTTCTATATTATATTATGTAGTATATTATATTTCTATATTATTATTATTTATATTTCTTCATGTTTTGTTCTCGGATGCAACATTTTTCTAAAATAAATTAATAAAGATTATCGAAGTAGATATATTTTTATATGTATATAGATATTAGATATATTTCAATTATTCTTATCTAATTATTTAAATTAAGTCAGATTTGATTTTCTTCATATTTTGTTCTCGAATGCAACAGTTTTCTAAAATAATTTTATAAAGGATATCAAAATAGATATCTTTCTTAGTTAATCCTTTTTTTGACGAGAATATTCGAAGAAATGGCAAAATTCTGTGTTACCACGAGTATACTCGCAAAAAACAGCTAACTGGTTAGTTAAAGTTAGGTTTTCGCGTTATAAGAATTATTAAACTTTTGCTCGAATTATTTTAAATTAATACAATATACAGATTATAAATAAATAGATGCTGGAATAAGCAAAAATTTGCAAAAATAAGCTAAAATTTCGACTCGTGTTAATCACTGCTATCACTGTTAATAAGGAAACGATTAAATAAGAAAAGCAAAGGAAAGACTGATAATTCAATTTTTGCTCTGTAAATATTCTTTTAAACACGACAAAGTATACAAATTTTGGCCCAACATATCTCTTTGTAATAGATTTTTTATACATATAGTCACCTGCATGGTGGACGATTCAAGTATAAAAACTTGTTTGGACGAAATAATATTGTTTTATGTGACACACAAAAAAAAATAGAAATTTTTCTCGATGACATTTTTCTATGAGATTTTTGCTATGAGAAACTACACCATTTTTTACCACCATTCCTATAGTAACGTGAATGTTGCTTATTCGAGCACAGAATAGTTACATTTTACTTATATTTTTCGTTTTACATCTTATTATAAAATAATATAAAAATGTACAATTAGTACAATACATAACGAATATTATCTTATTTCTTGAATTTTCAAAAATTCCGAAATTTCTTATCGCTATTGTAATCAGTATCTAATTAAACTGATAATAAAGTTTACATCATCAAGGCAGTCATGTGTTAAACGAACAACAAATATTCAAAGCAGACTCTGTTAAGAAAGAAAAAAATTCTCTATAGAAGAATTTTATTTCCCATTTTGAATTTATTTTGTCGTATGGGACACTCCATTTCCGGTTGTACCATCAGTCACATAACGTCGTTAATACCATTAACAAGGTTAAAAATATTTTTTTAAAAATCTATTGTCAAAATAATTGTTTCAAATTAACTTCTACATATGAGGAGATCATACACATTTCTGAAACGATGCAGTATAGTGCCCTAAATGGTAAATTTTATATCGTATTTCTTTTTTAAACATTTGTACTAATCGGTAAAAATATATGAAAAATATTCGTACTTTCGAAATGATGCATTTTCATAATTCAAATGTTAAATTTTCTATTTGATCATCCCATGAGGTCCAAGTTTTCTTACACCAGACACTAATTACAGTAATGTCTCCCTCACTGACGCTCAGATTACAGTAATGTCTCCCTAACTGACGCTCAGATTACAGTAATGTCTCCCTAACTGACGCTCAGATTACAGTAATGTCTCCCTTACTGAGTTCAGATTACAGTAATGTCTCCCTTACTGACGCTCAGATTACAGTAATGTCTCCCTTACTGACGCTCAGATTACAGAAATGTCTCCCTAACTGACGCTCAGATTACAGTAATGTCTCCCTAACTGACGCTCAGATTACAGTAATGTCTCCCTTACTGACGTTCAGATTGTTCACAAAAATGGACAATTCGGAAAGAGGAGATACGAATATTATTGATATCCTTGCGGTTCATTTTTATAGTTATGAATTGTCGA
This sequence comes from Megalopta genalis, assembly GCF_051020955.1. Classification (NCBI taxonomy): domain Eukaryota; kingdom Metazoa; phylum Arthropoda; class Insecta; order Hymenoptera; family Halictidae; genus Megalopta; species Megalopta genalis. Next base: position 6,475,732 of record NC_135028.1, on the reverse strand, counting down.
CAACTATAAAAACGAGCCGCAAGGCTCGATTAATCGTATCTCCTCTTCCCAAATTGTCCATTTTCGTGCACAATCTGAGCGTCAAATAGCGAGACATTACTGTATTTCGGTTGCAGATGCGAACGGGTCGCTTAAAGTCGGCCTCTACAGTTGACCTCTCCTCCATGAAAGATTAAGTCATGTCATTTGTTTCGACATGTGACATAATAGGGTTTTCTACGTGTTCTAGATATACGACCACATTACCGTCAATAAACTTAATAGCTGCGCAATTAGGATACGGACGCAGTCATTTCGCTGCACTGTTAAGGCTTTACCTTCACTCAAGCTTGGACTTAAATGCAAATGCGTATTCTCCTTACCTTTGAATGTCGGATCACGTATTAACGGGGTATTCGTCGTGTAAGTTACGTTTTCGTTTCACCTTCCTTGGGTTCACAGCAATGTCTCCCCTAATTGACGCTCGGGTTGCGCGCATAAATGGACAATTATGGAAGAGGAGGTACGATTATTCGTGCCATGCGTCTCGTTTTTATAGTCGTTGGCAATCGGCGGCTATAAAAGAACGAGCCGCACGGCTCGAGTAATCGTATCTCCTCTTTCCTAATTGTCCGTTTTTTGGGAACAACCTGTGCGTCAATTAGGGAGACATTACTGTCCTTGCGAAGAAACTATGTAACGCCTTCTGCAGTCGCATGTATTGGGTTGGCAACTAAGTAATTGCCGATTTGTTCATGAAATAAAAAGTTTCTTTTTACTTGGAACGAAGTTTAATCTGTAATGTATTTTCCATTTTGTTCGATGACCTTTTGCCATCTCTCTGACATCTTGAAAATTCCACGCTCGTAGAAAGTCTGATCCTTTTCGGCCAAAAACTGAGTTAAGTGAGATTTTACAGCGTCGTCATCGTTCAAAGTTTTACCACGAAGGGAGTTGTCCAGGGATCGAAATAAGTAGTAATCCGATGACGCGAGATCAGACAACAGACAAGATGTAACATCAATTCCCAAGCAATATCCATGAATTTTTGCCGAGTGGACAAAGACGTGTGCGGCCTAGCATTGTCCTGTTGGAAAATGACACCTTCACGATGGACCAATTCTGGTCGCTTTTCCTTGACCGCTGCATTCAATTTGTCCAGTTGCTAACATTCACGGATAATAAAAAATAACAGTGAACTGAAGAAATTATGATAGTTATTTGGATCGAGATAAATATTAATAGACGTAGCAAAAATTAGAAATTCTAAGATTCATTAATATTTTTTCAACGCTATCCTGTACGTCGTACCTTATCCACGACATTGAAAAATGGCAGATAAACGCGTTTCAAGAGCAGTAAGAAATGTTGTGGTGCTTGTCCGGTTTCAAGTAATTAATGGAATCATTGCAGGTCGGATACTACTAGCTGCTCCAATTAATTTTATCGGGCGACTAATTTTTTGTATTTCCGACACTCTGACAGTTTTCGCTGACGAAAAAAGCATTCGAGCATTTTCTGCTGACAAATGTGATAAAGCGAAAGTAATTATTTTACGCCGGATTTACGAGATTCGTTAAATGTAACGATTCCTATCATTTCAATTGAACTGTTATTATTATTAATTATTGTTATATTATAACATAACACATATTGTGACATATTATTGTTATTATTTTTATGCAAGCTGAAAACTGTCCAAAGTCGATTGTAAGGAACTGAAATTTACAAGATACCAAATCGCTCTTTTTAATAATTTTAGTAAATTGAAAATAGTGCAATAACGTTATTAAATTTTTTCATGTATTCAATATCTTGTATTTCATCTGCTCGTACTTTTTATTATTAGTGTATTAGTAACACAATTCTAGAGACAAATCTTATTTATTTAAAACATTTATTACATTATTTATGTAATATATTTAGATATTATAAATTTTATATCATAGCTTGAAAACTTATTTTTATAGTTTCTCAAAATATACTTTTTACATGCTAGCATTTTCTTCTTGGATATTTCATTTGTATTTGGTTAACATGGAAGTATACATAAACATAGTGAATAACAATTTTTCGTAATATATATATACAAATATTGATATTTATATTGATATTTATACATTGATATTTATATATTGATATTTATATTGATATTTATATATTGATATTTATATATTGATATTTATATATTGATATTTATATACTGATATTTATATATTTATATTTATGTATTGATATTTATATTGATATATTTATATATAACATAATATTATATATATAATATAACATAATATTATATATATAATATAAATGATATTTATATATAATATAAACTACTTGAGACACTTTCTTTTTCGATGATACACTTTAGACAGTAATTATAAGTTCGGAAAATATGAACTTTGGACCTACGATACTCGAGCAAGATGGTAGAAAATCAGTGATAATAACTTTAAACTTCAGAAGTCATTAGTACATTATTTCATGGTCCTTAAAAGTTACTCTATAGTTTGATTTCGATTACCCGTTATACTCGCCATCATTAAATCGGAGTAATTTTTCACGCTTCAAATTGTATACAGCCAGAAATGATAAAACAATTCGAGATGTGACTAAAACATGTTCCATTTAAACTTTATGAAATATCATTAACTTATATCTTTGCTACTTATTTATTTGATTTATTTATAATCATTTTAAATTCTTCATTAACATCGCTTTGAGTTTATTACTTTCAATCGACTATAAATACAATAATTCAAGTATTACATTAGATATATTATTATAAATCAAGTATTATATTAGAATTTGTTTCGATTCTTTTTGTCAGCAGAAACGCAGTCATTTAAATTATTTATTAACATCGCTTTTTGAGTTTATCACTTTCAATCGAGTATAAATATAATAATTCAAGTATTACATTAGATATATTATTATAAATATATATTATTATAAATCAAGTATTATATTAGAATTTGTTTCGATTCTTTGTGTCAGCAGAAACGCAATCGATCGATAACATTTAATAACAAAAGAGTACAACGAGAAATGCAATAATGAAACTGTCAGTATACATGACAAAATGCATAAATTAATTAATAAGTCACGAAGTCTAAAGCTTGTGGGAAGAGCCTAATCCACTTAATTTTTTTTATCCACTTTGTTATTTACTGCTCGTGCAATATTTTCAATTGAAACTTTTAAAGAATTTTATTTCGCGTTACGCATTCGAAAGAATTTAGAGACTTGAACTGGAAGTTTTTAATGAAAACCAATTTGTGGAGGCAACCATTTATTGCTTCACTTTATCACTGCATAGGGGAAACAATTAAAACCGTGAATTTAACACGTTTCTCGCAGTAAAAAGTCCATTTAATTTCAGCAGATAAAATTATACAGAGACATAGAATCAAATCTATCAATATAATATAATATATATATAATATATAATATATAATATATAATATATAATATATAATATATAATGTAATATATATATAATATATAATATATAATATATAATATATAATGTAATATATATATAATATATAATATATAATATATAATGTAATATATATATAATATTCTATCAGTATAATATGATATAGCGTGTACTATATTAATTTAATAGCATGAAATTGGGTAAACGTGTTGTACGTTTATCATTCAATTTGTTTGCTTTTATCAAATAAATGATACTTCATTCGGTAAACTCCGTTAGATAAAATAGATTCAAATCTATTCTTTTTTAAACTTTTTATACGAATTCAGGTTTCATCGCATCACCTATATCTGTTATATGTAAACGACCTGTATAATCGAGGTCACCGCATACCGATCTCTCCTTTAAAAATAAAAGGAGAACGCGGCCGCCGAATCCGCGGGGAAAATAGCAGCCGCGGCGGCGCGCGATTAAACGCGTGCGGCAGTTTCAATTTTCTCTGAAGTCAAGTTCCTAGCGAATTAGATGGTTAGGAATTAGACTCGTGAAGCGGTCTTGTTGTTGTTGTGTTGGCAGAGTCGTAGCGGGCGGCAATCCCCGGAGCCTCGCTCGTCGTGGCCGACTGTCCCGGCTTCTACAGTTCAAGCATAACGGAGGGTATCTGTATCGTTTCCAAAGCAAATGACGAATCAAACGGCAAAGAATCAAAGACCATGTCGAGAGAACGGAACGAATGAGTGGTGCGTGCGAGCGCAAAACGGAGATCGGAAGCGAGAGAATGGGTCGGCGTGGAGAACGATTGGGACGAAACGATTGCCAGAGTCGCGCACGTGTGCCTGTAATAGTAGTCGTCGTGATAGCTGATAAGGCCGGCTTGAAGGCGACCAGTGATTCAGTCGAGTGACGAGCACCAGCTACTTGCTGCTAAAAGGTGACGAAGATAAAAACATGTTCAGATCGATGCAGTCGAGTTTTCGAAATCAGAGATGGACATTGATATTGATTAATTATGGACAGGCACGTTTTTTGCAACTTCTGTGAACATTCCGGGTTTCTATTTTGATACACAGGTGATCGAGAAGGGAATGTAGTGATTGCTCAGGCGATTTGGAGCAAATTTTTCCTTAGCGAAAATGTTCTCCGTCGCTTCGTTAACGAGTTATTAATGAAAAACGCGGACCAATCGGAGCGCGGGTTCAGCTGGCGTGTACCCACGGCAGAGCGAGCTCGACGTAGCGGCGGCCGCGGCGGCGCATCGGGGCGTGGCCGCAGCCGTATTCGTTCTTCGATTGGTCCGCGTTTTTCATTAATAACTCGTTAACGAAGCTGCGGAGAGCATTTTCGCTAAGGAAAAAGTTGCTTGAAATCACCTCGGGAATCATCGAGTTGCACCGGCAATTCTGGAATAACTTGTATTGTTGTTGATCGAGTCAAATTTTTAACGGATTTACGCTTTGCCTTGAATTATTGGCACGGATGCCAACATTTATGTTTACGGTAATCTATAACTAGAATAAATGTTGAAATGTGGTCGATGTTATACAGTTTAACTTTTCAATGTATATATATATAATATTGTTTATATATTTAATATATTTACTTATATTTATTATTTAATTATTATATATTTATTCTTAATATTGTTTATATATAATATAATATATAATATTGTTTATATGTATATATATACATATATATATTATTATATATAATATAATAATCGACTAAAAAATAGAAATGGATCTTCTCGACTAAATTAATTTAGTAACATACTCATCCAAATTCTATTGTCCACTGTTCACGCATAATTAATTACTAAATTACTCGTCACTCTACTAAATTACTGGCCGTATTTAAAACGACCAATAGCGTGTCCGAAGGAATAAATGATGCGAGTCTGAAAGGTAATGCTGAACGAACGAAACAACGTATACTGAGGGATAAATGCGAATGGAAGGGGTTAGACGGTTAAACGACGAATAAATTCAAAGACAAATAACTTCTGATACGGGACGTCGCGTATACGGACACACACACACACACACACACACACATGAAATATTCCCTAGAATATATAGCGCAGTATCTGAATAAAGCGAATTTCGTGCTACGAGAGTTCGCTGAATAATTCGGATGCCATTTCTTTGCTTACATGTACCGTGTGTAATAGTTGTAACTTTCTTTGCAGCTGCTTGGTAAGGCATGGTGAATTTTTTATCCAAACTGTACACGAAGGAACACCTGAAAAGTATTCGGTCCCGTTTTGGGAAACGTTTTTTCACTGCATCTGTACAGATGTCAACAAACGAAGACGATGTTTTCATATTTTCAGGATTTAATATAATTGATATAATTGATATAATTGATACTTGAGATATGTTCGCATGTTATTTATGCAAGTATTTCATGCTGCCCCGATAGTGGTAGCATAAAATTTAATTAGGGATTGTAAAGCTGAGATATGAGAAAATTATAATTTAAGTAGATGGATGAAACAATTTGACTTTACACATATACAGGATGTTCTAAGATTATGGTATTTCCGGGAAACGTGGGGTTCTTGAGATCATTCGAAGCAACTTTTTCCTTTACAAAAATGTATTATTATATATATATATATATATATATATTGAATTTATTTATTTTATATTTTATATATAAATAATATATATTAGTAATATATACTATATAATAAATTCAATATATAAAATAAAATCTATAAAATATAAATATATATAAATATAAATATATACGATGGTTTTAATATTACACACTTCTACGTGTGTCACGAAATGCATCAATAGGTGCATAATATAGGAAAGCTATGATTATCACCAGCATGAATAATCAATACAAATATAAATGAGTTCCTAGATTTCATTCCCAGGCTCCTGCTGTATTCTGATGGGAAAGGAAATTAGCTTCTTAATAACATACGCATACGCAATGTCGTCCAGTTACAACGTTTTCGTTACTGAACAAAGAACTGACTATAAGACACTCCTTAATCTCCAGTTTTTTAATTGTGTTTTGTACCAAATTCTTCCACGTACACTCAATAAACCTTTTTAATTCATTTGTGGCGTTAAATTGCTCTCCTCTTCAGTATACTTCCTCAGCTAGCATCCCTAGACAGTTCTCAATCATTTTCATATCCGGCGATCTTACTGGCCAATAAAAAACTGGCTCGCGTTGTTCTTGCAGTATGCACAGCTGTGTTATCATGTTGAAAGATATACTTTTGCTTCGCTATTTTTTGTGCATGATATTGAGATATTGATATTGAGATATTAATATCGAGATATTGAGATATTGATATTGAGATATCGATATTGAGATATCGATATTGAGATATCGATATTGAGATATTGATATTGATATTGATATTGATATTGATATTGATATTGATATTGATATTGATATTGATATTGATATTGATATTGATATTGATATTGATATTGATATTGATATTGATATTGATATTGATATTGATATTGATATTGATATTGATATTGATATTGATATTGATATTGATATTGATATTGATATTGATATTGATATTGATATTGATATTGATATTGATATTGATATTGATATTGATATTGATATTGATATTGATATTGATATTGATATTGATATTGATATTGATATTGATATTGATATTGATATTGATATTGATATTGATATTGATATTGATATTGATATTGATATTGATATTGATATTGATATTGATATTGATATTGATATTGAGATATTGATATTGATATTGAGATATTGATATTGATATTGAGATATTGATATTGATATTGAGATATTGATATTGATATTGAGATATTGATATTGAGATATTGATATTGATATTGAGATATTGATATTGATATTGATATTGAGATATTGATATTGATATTGAGATATTGATATTAATATTGAGATATTGAAATTGATATTGAGATATTGATATTGATATTGAGATATTGATATTGATATTGATATTGATATTGACATTGACATTGACATTGACATTGACATTGACATTGACATTGACATTGACATTGACATTGACATTGATATTGACATTGACATTGATATCATTGTTGGCAACCGGTGACTCTAAAAATAAGCCACGAGCCTCGAATAATCGCATCTCCACCTCTTCCCAATGGGAATCGAAAACCGGGCAACAATAAAGTTTCAATTCCCAAGCACATTCCTAAAAAACAAAGAAAAAATAACAAATCCGCTTAAATAAAAAGTATCGCTCTAATTTACCCACCACCGAACCGGAGCAACGAAAGAAACAAAAATCTGTAAAGCAAAAGATAAACTCCGAACGC